>NC_037681.1:78181038-78546038 GCF_003255815.1 Theropithecus gelada
GTTGATCTGTCTAATGTTGACAGTGGAGTGTTGAAGTCTCCCATTATTATTGTATGGGAGTCTAAGTCTCTTTGTAAGTCTCTAAGGACTTGCTTTATGAATCTGGGTGCTCCTGTATTGGGTGCATATATATTTAGGATAGTTAGCTCTTCCTGTTGAATTGATCCCTTTACCATTATGTAATGGCCTTCTTTGTCTCTTTTGATCTTTGATGGTTTAAAGTCTGTTTTATCAGAGACTAGGATTGCAACCCCTGCTTTTTTTTGTTCTCCATTTGCTTGGTAAATCTTCCTCCATCCCTTTATTTTGAGCCTATGTATGTCTCTGCGTGTGAGATGGGTCTCCTGAATACAGCAGACTGATGGGTCTTGACTCTTTATCCAGTTTGCCACTCTGTGTCTTTTAATTGGAGCATTTAGTCCATTTACATTTAAGGTTAAGATTGTTATGTGTGAACTTGATCCTGCCATTATGATATTAACTGGTTATTTTGCTCGTTAGTTGATGCAGTTTCTTCCTAGCCTCGATGGTCTTTACATTTTAGCATGTTTTTGCAATGGCTGGTACCGGTTGTTCCTTTCCATGTTGAGTGCTTCCTTCAGGGTCTCTTGTAAGGCAGGCCTAGTGGTGACAAAATCTTTAAGCATTTGCTTATCTGTAAAGGATTTTATTTCTCCTTCACTTATGAAACTTAGTTTGGCTGGATATGAAATTCTGGGTTGAAAATTCTTTTCTTTAAGAATGTTGAATATTGGCCCCCACTCTCTTCTGGCTTGTAGAGTTTCTGCCGAGAGATCTGCTGTTAGTCTGATGGACTTCCCTTTGTAGGTAATCCGACCTTTCTCTCTGGCTGCCCTTAAAATTTTTTCCTTCATTTCAACTTTGGTGAATCTGGCAATTATGTGTCTTGGAGTTGCTCTTCTCGAGGAGTATCTTTGTGGTGTTCTCTGTATTTCCTGGATTTGAATGTTGGCCTGCCCTACTAGGTTGGGGAAGTTCTCCTGGATGATATCCTGAAGAGTGTTTTCCAACTTGGTTCCATTTTCCCCCTCACTTTCAGGCACCCCAATCAGACGTAGATTTGGTCTTTTTACATAATCCCATACTTCTTGCAGGCTTTGTTCATTTCTTTTTCTTCTTTTTTCTTTTGGTTTCTCTTCTCGCTTCATTTCATTCATTTGATCCTCAATCGCTGATACTCTTTCTTCCAGTTGATCGAGTCGGTTACTGAAGCTTGTGCATTTGTCACGTATTTCTCGTGTCATGGTTTTCATCTCTTTCATTTTGTTTAGGACCTTCTCTGCATTAATTACTCTAGCCATCAATTCTTCCACTTTTTTTTCAAGATTTTTAGTTTCTTTGCACTGGGTACATAATTCCTCCTTTAGCTCTGAGAAATTTGATGGACTGAAGCCTTCTTCTCTCATCTCATCGAAGTCATTCTCCGTCCAGCTTTGATCCGTTGCTGGCGATGAGCTGCGCTCCTTTGCCGGGGGAGATGCGCTCTTATTTTTTGAATTTCCAGCTTTTCTGCCCTGCTTTTTCCCCATCTTTGTGGTTTTATCTGCCTCTGGTCTTTGATGATGGTGATGTACTGATGGGGTTTTGGTGTAGGTGTCCTTCCTGTTTGATAGTTTTCCTTCTAACAGTCAGGACCCTCAGCTGTAGGTCTGTTGGAGATTGCTTGAGGTCCACTCCAGACCCTGTTTGCCTGGGTATCAGCAGCAGAGGCTGCAGAAGATAGAATATTTCTGAACAGCGAGTGTACCTGTCTGATTCTTGCTTTGGAAGCTTCCTCTCAGGGGTGTACTCCACCCTGTGAGGTGTGGGGTGTCAGACTGCCCCTAGTGGGGGATGTCTCCCAGTTAGGCTACTCAGGGGTCAGGGACCCACTTGAGCAGGCAGTCTGTCCCTTCTCAGATCTCAACCTCCGTGTTGGGAGATCCACTGCTCTCTTCAAAGCTGTCAGACAGAGTCCTTTGCGTCTGCAGAGGTTTCTGCTGCTTTGTTGTTGTTGTTGTTGTTGTTGTGTAGCTGTGCCCTGTCCCCAGAGGTGGAGTCTACAGAGACAGGCAGGTTTCCTTGAGCTGCTGTGAGCTCCACCCAGTTGGAGCTTCCCAGCAGCTTTGTTTACCTACTTAAGCCTCAGCAATGGCAGGCGCCCCTCCCCCAGCCTCGCTGCCGCCTTGCCAGTAGATCACAGACTGCTGTGCTAGCAATGAGGGAGGCTCCGTGGGCGTGGGACCCTCCCGGCCAGGTGTGGGATATGATCTCCTGGTGTGCCTGTTTGCTTAAAGTGCAGTATTGGGGTGGGAGTTACCCGATTTTCCAGGTGTTGTGTGTCTCAGTTCCCCTGGCTAGGAAAAGGGATTCCCTTCCCCCTTGTGCTTCCCAGGTGAGGCGATGCCTCGCCCTGCTTCAGCTCTCGCTGGTTGGGCTGCACCAGCTGACCAGCACCGATTGTCCAGCACTCCCCAGTGAGATGAACCCAGTACCTCAGTTGAAAATGCAGAAATCACTGGTCTTCTGTGTCGCTCTCGCTGGGAGTTGGAGACTGGAGCTGTTCCTATTCGGCCATCTTTCTCCGCCCCCCTGTTTTTCTTTTGTTGTTGTTGTTTCATTGTGTTTTCTTTGCCATTAGCAATCTGTGGGTTACTCTAACACTGTTGCGTAATTTGAAATCAGGTAAAGTGAGTTTTTTAGTTCTGTTCTTTTTCTTCGGGATGGCTTTGGCTATACCGTGTCTTTTGTGATTCCATACACATTTAAAAATTTTTTATTCTATTTCTGTGAAGTATGATACTGGTATTTTGATAGAAACTGCATTGAATCTGTAGATTGTGTTGGATAGTGGACACTTTAACAATACTGATTCTTCCAATTCATGAACATAAAATATTTTTTTTCCATTTTTTGGTGTCCTCTTCAATTTCTTGCATCATTGTTTTATAGTTTTCATTGAAGAGATCATTCACTTATTTGGTTAACTTTATTCATAGGCATTTTGTTTTATTTGTAGCTATTCATTTGTAAATGTGATTACTTTCTTGATTTCTTTTTCAGATTGTTTGCTATGGCCATATAGAAATGATACTGATTTTTGTGTGTTGATTTTGTATCCTGCAACTTTACTGAACTGATCAATTCTAATAGATTTTTGGTGCAGTCTTTAGATTTTTCTAAATATAAGATCATAATGTCTACACACAAGGATAATTTCACTTCTTCTACTTCAATTTGAATGCCCTTTCTTTCTTTAATTGCTCTAGCTATGACTTCCAGTACCATGTTGAATAACAGTGGTGAAAGTGGGCATTCTTGTCTTATCCCAAATCTCAGAGGAAAGGCTTTTACTTTTTCCCCATTCAGTATGATACCAGCTGCGGGTCTGTTGAATATGGCTTTTATTGTGTTGAGGTATGTTTCTTCTACACCCACAATTTTTAGGGGTTTTTTTTAAATCACAAAAAGATGACACATATTATTGGATGCTTTTCAGCATCAATTGTAATGATTATATGGTATTGCCATTCATTCTGTTGACATAATGTATCACATTGATTTATTTGCATATGTGAAACCATCTTTGTGTGCATAAGATAAATCCTGCTTGTTCATGATGAATGATCTTTTAAATGTGTTGTTAAATTCAGTGTATTTGTATTTGGTTGAAGATTTTTCCATCAACATTCATCAGAGATATTTACCTCTAGTTTTATCGTTTTTTGTTGTGCCTTTGTCAGGTTTTTGTATCAGGATAATTGATGTAGTTTGGATAGTTTTCCCCACCCAAATCTCATGTTGAAATGTAATCAACAATGTTGGAGCTGTGGCCTTATAGGAGATGTTTGGCTCATGGGGATAGGTTCTGCATGACCTGGTGCTCTTCCCATAATAGTGAGTTCTCAGAAGGTCTGATTGTTCAAAGGTGTGACACCTCTCCCATCTCTCTTGTTCCTGCTTTAACCATGTGATGTGTCTGCTCCTCTTTCACCTTCCACCATTAGCAAAAGGTTCCTGGGCCTCTCCAGAAGCCAAGCAGATTCCAGTGCCATGCTTCCCATACAGCCTGCAGAACCAATTAAATCCCTTTTCCTTATAAATTTACTCAGCCTCAGATATTTATTTATAGCAATGTAATAACCACCTAACATAGAAATTTGGTACAAAGAGTAGAGTGTTGTTATAAATATATCTGAAAAAATGGAAGCAGCTTCGTAACTGGGTAATGGGCAAAGGTTGGAAGAATTTAGAGGACTCAGAAGGAAACATGAGAATGAGGCAAAGTGTGGAGTTTCTTACAGACTGATTAAATGGTTGTGATCAGATGCTTGTCTCTCAAGATGAATAGTGAAGTTCAGGCTGATGAGGCCTCAATTAGAAATGTGGAACTTATTTGAGACTGGAGCAAAGGTCACTCTTCTTATGCCTTAGCAAAGAACTTGGCTATAATATGTTTATACCCTGTGAATCTGTGGAAATTTGAGTAATAACCTAGGTTATCTGCTGGAAGAAATTTCTAAGCACCAAAGCATTCATGATGTGGCCTGGCTGCTTCTAACCACTTATACTCAGTTGTAGGGACAAAGAAATGACTTAAAGTTGGAAGTTATATTTAAAGAGAAAAGCTGAGGATAAAAGTTTTAAAAATGTGTAGCCTGGCTATGTGGTAGGAAAGAAAAGCCCCTTTTCTGGGGAAGGATTCAAGCAGGCTGTGGAGAAACCACTTGCTAGTGAGATTTGCATAATTAAAAAAGAACCAAGTACAAAGAAAATAGGAAAAAGGGCTTGAAAGCATTTTAGAGGTCTCTGAGCCAGCCTCTTGCATTACAGGCCCTGAGGCCTTTTAGAAGGACTAAATGGTTTCCTGGCCCAGGCCCGGGGAAACACTGCCCTGCACCATTCCAGGAGGCTGCCTCACAAATTGTGACCATTTGGGCTCCAGCCTCAACTCAAAGGGCCCTAGGAACAGCTTGGACCACCATACTAGAGGATGCAAGCCACAGACCTTGGCAGCTTTTCTGTAGTGGAAGGCCTGTAGGCACACAAAGTGTAAAAGTGAAGGAGGCTCAACACCCTTTGCCTAGATTTCAGAGGATGTATGAGAAAGCCTGAGTGCCAAGGCAGAAGCCTGCTGCAGGGATGGGACCCATACAGACAACCTCTATTAGGGCAGTATAAAGAAGAAATGTAGGGTTGCAGGCCCTACATAGAATCCCTACTAGGGCACTACCTAGTGGAACTGTAGGAGGAGGGCCAATATCCTCCAGACCCCAGAATCGTAGATTCAACTGGAAGCTTGCATACTGCACCCGGAAAAACTGCAGGCATTCAACTCTAAACCATGCAAGCAGACACAGAAGCTGAACCCTGCAAAGCCACAGGGGTAGAGTTCCCCAAAGCCTTGGAAGCCTACCTTTGCAGCAGTGTGTCCTGTAGGTTAAACGAGATTATTTTGGAACTTCAAGATTTAATTACTGCCCTGCAGAATTTCAAACGTGCACGGAGCCTGTAGTCCTTCTTTTGGCTGATTTCTCCCTTTTGGAATGGGAATGTTCACCCAGTATCTGTATCCACATTGTATCTTGGAAGTAAATAACTTATTTTGATTTTACAGGCTCATAGGTGAAAGGAATTCATCTCTAGATGAGACTTTGGACTTGGGACTTGGGACTTTGGACTTTTGAGTTAATGCTGGAATGAGTTAAGACTTTGGGAGACCATTGGGTAAGCACTGAGACAGCCAGGTGGGAGAGGGTTCCTGGAGAAACTTCAACCAGCCTGCCCACTGGGGTAGAGCCTCGAGAAGTTTGCACAGTTTTCAGCAGGGAGAAATCTGGCCCCTCCTCTTCCTGCATGGAACCTGGGATTCAAATAGTGGGATGGGAAGCGCTGTAGCAGGACTGTGGCCTTGTAAGAGTCCCTGTTTCACCCTTTTCTTCCTTTCTACCCAATAAACTGTGTCTTACTCACCATTCAAACAATCTGTGAACCTAAATTTTCATGGCCATAGGACTGACAAGGACCCCATCTTTAGCTGAACTAAGGAAAAGTCCTGCAACGGCATGAATGTATTTTGCATTGTGAGAAGAATTTGACATGTGGTGGGGGCCGGGGTAGAATAAAATAGTTTGTATATTTGTTCTCCTACTCCAACAAAACATAAATTAAATATATTTTATACTCTGTATGATATTCCAATACAGCACTGTTTATTTCTCAGATTATTCAAGCTTTAGCCATTGGCAGCTGTTTCATTTGGCTGCTGCACAATTTTCACATCTTTTTTTTCTTGGCACTTGTTACTTTCTGACTTATTTGTTTATTTAAATATATTTAAGGGATACAAGTGTAGGTTTCTTATATGCATAAATTGAATAGTGGTGAAGTCTGGGCTTTTAGTGTACCCATTATCCAAATAGTGTACATTGCACCCAGTAGGTACTTTTCCAACCCTCACCCCCTACACTATCCCACCTTTCGAAGTCTCCAATGTACATCATTCAACTCATATGTCAATGTGTACCTCTTGTTTTGGCCCCCACACATAAGTGACAGCATGCAGTATTTGGCTTTCTGTTCCTGAGTTATGTTACTTAGGATAATGTCCTCCAATTCCATCCAAGTTGCTGAAAAGACATGATTTCATTATTTTTATGGCTGAATAGTATTCCATGGTGCATTGATATCACATTTTTTAAATCCAGTCCACCATTGATGGACACTTAGGTTGATCCTATATCTTCACTATTGTGAAGAGTACTGTGGTAAACATATGAGCACAAGTGGCTTTTTGATATAATGATTTATTTTCCTTTTAACAGACACCTAGAAGTGGGATTGCTGGATTAACTGGTATTTACTTTTAAGTTTGTTGAAAAATCACCATATTGTTTTCCATAGAGGTTATACTAATTTACGTTCTCACCAGCAGTGTATAATTCCATTTTCTCTGCATCCTGACCAATATCTTTTGTTTTTAGACTTTTTAATAGTACCCATTCTGACTGGTGGAAGATGGTATCTCACTGTGATTGCAATTTGCTTTCCTCTGATGATTAGTGATGTTGAGCATTTTTTCATATTTTTTGGCACTTGCATACCTTCTTTTGAAAACTGTCTTTGTGTCCTTTGACCACTTTTTAATGAGGTTATTTGGCTTTTTCTGTTGTTGAATTATTTTCATTCCTTGTAAATTCTGGATATTAGCCTTTTGTCAGATGAATGGTTTGTAAATATTTTCTCCTATTCTGTAGGTTGTCTGTTTATTCTGTTGATCGTTTTTTTTTTGTTTGTTTGTTTGTTTTTGTTTTTTGGCATGCAGAACTTTTTAGTTTAATTAAGTACCATTTGTCTTTGTTTTTGTTGCATTTGCTTTTGAGAGCTTGCTCATAAATCCTTTGCCTAGGCCAATGTCCAGAAGTGTTTTTTCTACATATTCTTCCAGGATTTTCATGGTTTCTGGTCTTACATTTGGGTGTTTAATCTATCTTGAGTTAATTTTTGAATATGTTGAGAGATATTGTTCCAGTTCATTCTTCTGCATATGGCTCTCCGATTTTCCCAGCACCATTTACTGAATAGGGTGTCATTTTCCCAGTGTATCTTTTGTTGACTGTGTAAATCTGTTGGTTGTAGATATGTGGCTTTACTTCTGGTTCTCAATTTTGTTCTATTGATCTATCAGTCTATTTTTATACCAGTACTAAGGTATTTTGGTTACTATAGCCTTGTAATATAATTTGAAGTTATGTAATGCGGGTGTTTCTGTTGTTGTTTTGCTTAGGATTGCTTTTATCCAAATATTCTAACTGATGACAACTTAACTCTGGTTTCATAAACAACAACAATCAAGCAAGGAAAATACTAATAAGAGCTCTACATTATAACTCCATCCCTGCCCACTTTTTATTGTTTCCATTTATACCTTTTTATACTGTCTCTTAAAAAGTTAAGTTATTACTGTTGATAGGATTGTATTTTAAACTTCCTACTCAAGATAACATGAGTGCTTTACACATGACAATCATAGCGTTAGAGCATTATGTATTTGTCTTAGTACTTACTGTTACTAGTGAGTTTTGTGCCGTCAGGTGATTTCTTATTGCTTGGTAATGTCATTTTCTTTCAGATTGAAAAACTCCCTTTAGCATTTCTTATAGGACAGGTCTGGTATTGATGAAATTTCTCAGTTTTTGTTTGTCTGGGAAAGTGTTCATTTTCCTTCATGTTTGAATGATATTTTCACTGGATATACTATTCTAAGATATATATATATTTTTAGCACTTTGATATGTGTCATGTCACTCTCTCCTGGCCTGTAAGGTTTCCACTGAGAAGTCTGCTGCCAGATGTATTGGAGTTCCTTTATATGTTGTTTCTTTTCTCTTGCTGCTTTTAGGATAGTTTCTTTATTCCGGACCTTTGAGAGTTTGAGTATTAAATGTTTTGAGGTAATCTTTGAGTTAAATCTGCTTGGTGTTCTATGACCTTTTTGAAATTAATTATTGGTATCTTTCTCTAGGTTTTGAACATTTTCTGTTATTATTTTTTTTAACACACTTTCTACCCTGATCTCTCTCTCTCTCTTTCTCTCTCTCTCTCTCTCTCTCTCTCTCTCTCTCTCTCTCCCCACTTCCTCATTAGGGCCAATAACTCTTAGATTTGCCATGTGGAAACTATTTTCTAGGTCTTGTCGATGTGCTTTAATATTTTTTATCTCATGTTTTTCTCCTCTGATTATGTACTTTTTATGTAGCTTGTCTTCAAGATCACTAATTGTTTTATTCTGTTTGATCAGTTCTGCTGTTGAGAGACTTCGATGTATTTTTCAATTTGTCAAATGAATTTTTTAGCTCCATCATTTCTGCTTGATTTTTAAAAATTATTTTATTAATCCTTTTGTTAAATTTATCTGCTAGGACTCTGAATTCCCTTCACTGGTTTTTTTTTTTTTTTTTTTTTTTTTTTTTTCCCCATTATTTTAACTTTTATTTTCAGGTCAGGGTACAAGTGCAGGTTTATTACATAGGTAAACTTATTTCATGAGTTATCTTGAATTTTGTTGAGCTTCCTCAAAACTTTTATTTTTAATTCTCTGTCTGAAAGGTCACATATCTTTTTCATTCTGGGATTGCTCACTGGTGTCTTAGTTCATTTGATGATGAGGTCATATTTTCTTGCATGTTGATGATGCTTGTGGATGTTTGTCAAGATCCGGGCACTGAAGAGTTAGGTATTTGTTATAATCTTCTCATTCCAGGCTCGCTTGTACCCATCTACTTGAGAAAGCTTTCCAGGTATTCAACGGGAATTGAATGTTGTGATCGAAGTCTCTGGTTACTACAGCCATATCTGCACTAGGGGGCACCCCAAGCCCAGTAACACTGCAACTCTTGCAGACTCATAAAATTACCACCTTGGTGTGCTTTGGTAAGCTCTGGGAGAATTCACTGGATACGAGACAGCGTCTCTTGTTCTATTTCCTTACTTTTGCCAAGCAACCAGAGTCTCTCTTTCCATGCTGGGCTGCCTGGAAGTAGAGGAGAGTCAATGAAAGCACTCCCCAGGCCACCACAGCTAGGACTACACTGGGTCACAGTACTAGGTCTTTCCCAAGATTCATGGCAACTACTGCCTGGCTACTGCTGATGTTTATTCCAGGACCAAAGGCTCCTTAGTGAGCAGATGATGAAGGCCTCCAGGGCTGAGTCCTTCCCTTCAGAGAGGCAGGTTTCCTTCTGGCCCAGGGTGGGTCTATAAATGTCAGCCAGGAACTAGGGCCTGGAATCGGGGGCTTCAGGACTCTGGTGCTTTATTATACTGTGGCTGAGCTGGTATCCAAGTTTCAAAACAAAGTTCTCTTTACTCCTCCCTCTCCTTTCTGCAAGTAGAAGGAGTCTCTCTCTAAGCTGCATTACCTAGGGTTAGGGGAGGGGTGGCACAAGCACTGTGTTGGCTGCCCAGGCTGGTGTCTCACTGGGTTGCATGCAGCCCAAGTCCACAGGTTCTGAGCCCAGTATAGCACCAGGACTTGCCCAAGGACTGCAGTCTTTGTGGCCTAGACTGCCTTTCAAATTTATTCAGTACACCAGGGCACTTGAGTACACTAGCAATGGGGCTTGCTGGAACTCAGGTTCCTACTGCTGAGGCAGAGGATTCCCCTCTGGCTAAAGATGCTCTAAATGCTCCCTTCATGGGGTTCAGCCAAATTCTGCCCTGTATTGTGTTCCACTGTGACAGGGCAGCACTGAGTTCCATTGAAAAGCCCATAATCACTTAACTCTCCCTTATGCAAGCACACAGATTCTCTCTCCACAAGGCAAGCTGTGCTGCCAGGAAATAAGGGAGGGGTAGTGAGGCAATACAACACTATCTTTCCTGCTCTCTTCAGTGTCTCTTTTCTTGATGTAATGTTAAAACCAGGTACTGTGATTATTCACCTGATTTTTGGTCTTCATGAAGGTGCTTTCTTTTGTGCATAGTTGTTCAATTTGGTGTTCCCACAGAGGGTATGATCACTGATCCCTGGAGGGTGCTATTCAGCTATCTTGTTCTACCTGCTCTACCTCCTCCCAATACTGACTAAAATTTCTTAATACTCATCTTAAAGCTTTGCTGATGATTTCCTTTTTCACTATCATACAGGATGCTAGTAGGAAAATTACAGCACAAGCAAATACAGAAATTTTAGGATTATTTAAAAAGAGACAATTTGCAGATTTTGACAGAACATGGAAATTGTAAAAGTTCAGCAGGAAAGATTAGTGTAACTTTTAGCTCTTTATCCTGAAAGAAAGAGTAGGGAGAGGGAACAGTAACTGGAACCTGGACATATATATCTATACCTGTATTAGTCCGTTTTCACACTTCTATAAATAACTGTCCAAGACTGGGTAATTTATAAAGGAAAGAGGTTTAATTGACTCACAGTTTAGCATGGCTGGGGAGGCCTCAGGAAACTTACAATCATGGCAGAAGGTAAAGGGGAAGCAAGGCACCTTCATCACAAGGTGGCAGGGGGAAGAAGTGCTGAGTGAAGGGGAAAGATCCCCTTACAAAACCACCAGATGTCATGAAAACTCACTCACTATCATAAGAACAACATGGGGGAAACTGCTTCCATGATTCAATTACCTCAACCTGGAAACTCCCTTGACACATGAGGATTATGGGGATTACAATTCAAGATGAGATTTGGGAGGGGACACAAAGCCTAACCATATCAATTTCTCTCTCTGAGTTTTAGGTTGTATATATATGTATATCTGTATTAGTCCATTTTCACACAGCTATAATAACTGCCTAAGACTGGGTAATTTATAAAGGAAAGAGGTTATATATATGCAGAAAAGGCCTCTGATAAAATTTAACATCACTTAATGTTTAAAACTTAATAAACTAGGTGTTGATGGAACATATCATGTCAAAATAATAAGAGCTATTATGACAAACCCACAGCCAATATCACATTGAATGGGCAAAAGCTGGAAGCATTCCCTTTGAAAACTGGTACAAGAAAAGGATGCCCTTTCTCATCATTCCTATTCAACATAGTATTCGAAGTTCTGGTCAGGGCAATCAAGCAAGAGAAAGAAATAAAGGATATTCAGATAGAAAAGGGAGAAGTCAAATTCTCTTTGTTTACAGGTGATATAATCCTATATTGAGAAAACCTCACCATCTCAGCCCTAAAGCTTTTTAAGCTGATAAGCAACTTCAGCAAAGTTTTAGGATACAAATCAACATGCAAAAATTGCTAGCATTCCTATACACCAACAACAGGCATACAGAGAGCCAAATCATGAATGAATTCCTATTCATAATTGCTACAAAGAGAATAAAATATCTAGGAATACAGTTAACAAGGCAAGTGAAGAATCTCTTCAATGAGAACTACAAATCACTGCTCAAGGAACTCAGAGAGGACACAAACAAATGGAAAAATATTCCATGCTCATGGATGGGAAAAATCAATTTTGTGAAAACGGTGTAATTTATAGATTTAATGTTATTCCCATTGAACTACCACGGACATTCTTCAGAGAATCAGAAAAAAAAAATGTTTAATTCATATGGAACCAAAAAAGAGCTCATATAGCCAAAACAATCTTAAGCAAAAAGAACAAAGCTGGAGGCATCACACTACTCAACTTCAAACTATACTGCAAGGCTACAGTTATGAAAACAGCATGGTACTAGAAGAAAAAAAAGACATATAGACCAATGGAAGAGAATAGATAACTTTTTTAAACAAGACTGCACACCTACAACCATCTGATCTTTGACAAATCTCACAAAAAGAAACAAGAAAAAAAGAAAAAAAGAAAAAAAAAACAATGGCGAAAAATTCTCAAATAAATGGTACTGGAAGAACTGGCTAGACATATACAGAAAATTGAAACTGGACCCCTTACTTATACCTTATACAAAAATTATCTCAAGATGGATTAAAGACTTAAATGTAAAACTGAAAACTAGAAACTCTAGAAGAAAATCTAGGCAATACAACTCAGGACATAGTCATGGGCAAAGATTTCATAATGAAAACACCGAAAGGAATTGCAACAAAAGCAAAAATTGACAAATGGGATCTAATTAAACTAAAGAGCTTCTGCACAGCAAAATAAACTATCATCAGAGTGAACAGACAACCTACAGAATGGGAGAAAATCTTTGGAATCTATCCATCTGACAAACATTTAATATTCAAAGTCTGCAAGGAACTTAAACAAATGTACAAGAAAAAAAACAAACAACTCCATTACAAAGTGGGCAAAGGACATGAACAGACATTTCTCCAAAGAAGACATTCATGCAGCCAAAAGACATATGAAAAAATGCTCAACATCACTGATCATTAGAAATGCATATCAAAACCACAATGAGATACCATCTTATGCCAGTCATAATGTGATTATTAAAAAGTCAAGAGGCCCGGAGCAGTGGCTTATGGCTGTAATCCTCGAATTTTAGGAAGCTGAGGTGGGTGGATCACTTGGAGGTCGGGAGTTCAAGAGCAGCCTGGCCAACATGGCAAAACCCTGACTCTACTAAAAACACAAAAATTAGCTGGGCATGGTGGCCTGTGCCTGTAATCCCAGCTACTAAGTGGGCTGCGGCAGGAAGATTGCTTGAAACTGGGAGGCAGAGGTTGCAGTGAGTCGAGATTGTGCCCAACCTGGGCAACAGAGTGAGACTCCATCTCAAATAATAATAATAATAATAATAATAATAATAACAACTAATTAATTAATAAAAAATAAAAAGTCAAGAAACAAAAGATGCTGGCAAGGCTGCGAAGAAAAAGGAGCACTTTTACACCATTGGTGGAAATGTAAATTAGTTCAACCATTGTGGAAGACATTGTGGTCATTCCTCAAAGATCTAGAAGCAGAAATACCATTGGACCCAGCGACCCCATTAATGGGTATATACCCAAAGGAACATAAATCTTCCTACTATAAAGACACATGCACATATGTTCATTGCAGTACTATTCACAATAGCAAAGACATGCATTCAACCCAAATGGCCATCAATGACAAACTGAATAAAGAAAACGTGGTACATATACACCATGGAATACTGTGTAGTCACAAAAAGGAATGAGATCATATCCTTTGCAGGGACATGGATGGAGCTGGAAGCCATTATCCTCAGTGAACTAACACAGAAAACCAAACACTGCATGTTCTCACCTATAAGTGGGCGCTGAATGACGAGAACACATGGATACATGCTGGGGAACAACCCACACTAGGGCCTGTCAGAGGGGTGGTGTGGAGGGAGAGCATCAGGGAGAACAGCTAATGGGTGCTGGCCTTAGTACATAGGTGATGGGTTGTTCCGTGCAGCAAAACACTGTGGCACACAGTTACTTATGTAACAAATGTGCACATCCTGCACATGTACCCTGGAACTTAAAAGTTGATTCAAAAAAATCAAAAAGGATAAAAGAAACTAGTCCTCTCTGTGAGCCAAGTTCATTAAACTCTTATATAAGTTTCCAACCTTGACCTTGTCACTGAAGTTATATTCAGGTAAAACATTCCTTTCTTTCCCTTTCTGCCTGAGGATATGCTGCAGCATTCTGTAAATAAGATTCTCCTAATGAATGCTTCAAACTAATCAACTTAATATTTGGTGCTTCTTTCTTTGGAATCCCAACTGGCCCCATCTCAGAATGGTTTGGGGCACTCCACTTTTGGGGAGACTCCTGCACAGGGTTTGCCAGACTAAACAGAGTCCTATCTTTCTTGGCCACCCTGAAAGGTGGAGTGGCTTGAAACTTGGCACTACTGCTTCAGCTAGAGTGGGACTCCTTCCCTGGAGGTGATAATAGGTATCATTTGCTTGACAAAATTATCAACAGAATAATCAGCATGAAGGACACTCCTGTGGGAAAGTTGAGACAATCTGAATAACAGAAAACAATGAATGCATTTAACTGAAATCCACTAAATATATATTTTTTAAATTATGTTTTTGATACTCAATTTTCTCAAGTAAGAGGAATCCAACAATCAACAATGACAGCAACTAAGAATATTGGAAATAACTAAGGCATCAACAACTCTGTATGAAAATTATAAATTAAAATGAAATAAGCATTTATCCTATCTTTCCTTTTATGCATTGATAAAGAGAGAAAATCTTTATGGAAAAATTTCCCTTAGTAAATATAGAAAAACGTAAAAAAAAAATTACAACATTTAATGAAATAATTAATTCAGGCAGCAATCATTCATTGAAAGATTGATGAGGAATTTTACAATAGAGGGATCCCTAATCAATGGTGTTATTGTTTAAAATATGACAATCTTCTGATGCAATGCCATATGAAGCACACAGCACTAGCAGTAATGTGTTCTTGACCAAAAAGTTGAGCCTAAAACTAATCAAACCTTCTGGGATAACTTCTCTTTATAGAAAATATAGGGAACAAGAGGATATGTTAAATGGTGGGATGCAAAAAAATTCAGAATGTGGGACATTTACAATTAATCCCGCTTCTACAATATATTCACGGCATTTACAATAAAAATGAGAGGGAAAATGGCCAAAAGATTTCAATAAGCAGTTTATCAAAGAAGATATACAAAAGACAACAAAACACAAGAAATGTTTGACATAATTAGTTAATTGGGAAACACAAATTAAAATCACAGCGAGATACTTCTCACTGCCCACCTGTTAAAATGACTAAAATAAAAATAAGATAGTGACTATATCTAGTGTTTTATCCACAGTCTTATACCTTGC
The DNA here is from genome assembly GCF_003255815.1 of Theropithecus gelada. Classification (NCBI taxonomy): domain Eukaryota; kingdom Metazoa; phylum Chordata; class Mammalia; order Primates; family Cercopithecidae; genus Theropithecus; species Theropithecus gelada. The sequence continues at coordinate 78,196,303 of NC_037681.1, forward strand.
CGTATATTGTTCCATTCTTTTTGCTCTGAACTTTGGATTCTTCTTCATTCTTAATTTTTGAATGGTATTTTAATAAACTCTTAGTTTTTGTTGTTTTGTTTTCGGGTAAGTCCAATTACTTCTGTGATGTACTCAGACTCCTAATATCCAAGCCTTGTCTGGTGTCCTATGATTTCCTTTTTCCCTGAATTCTACTAAGGTGTAGACATAAATGATTACCCGCCATTATTCCAGAGGTCACAAGATATGTAACTTCCCCAATTACTCCTGAAGATAACATCACTGTTGTAGAACCTATGCTTGGTATTTTGACATGTCTTTTCAGGTTTTTCTGCATGTCTGACACCCAATGGCTCCACCTGTACCTGCCAATCACGTCTGTAACCTTACCCAGAAGTGACTCAGTGCACAAGAAGAGCATTTCCTACACCTGGATTGCATCCTCAACCAGTTAGCAGCAAGCACCCATGGTCTACCCATCCCCTCACCTCCCTCACTCCCCCCAGCCCCTCAACCTCCTCAGCATACCCCCACTTCCCCCAAATTATCCTTGAAAAACCATAGCCTCCAAATTTTGTGGGAGACTGATTTCAGTAATACTAAAACTCCGATCTCCTCTTCAGCCAGCTCTGCATGAATTAAGCTCTTTCTCTATTGTGATTCCCCTGTCTTAATAAATCAGCTGGATCTAGGCAGCGGGCAAAATGAATCCACTCTCAGGTTACATTACTTACCCCTCCCATGTTGTTTCTACTATTATTAACTTCTTGCATTGGTGTGGTACGCTTGGCACCATTGTTGAACCATTATCGATACTGTTGACCTAAAAGGAAGAATCTGAGGCAAAATTAGAGAGTGTATAGGCTGGGAGTGGTGAGTGGCTCATGCCTGTAATCCTAGCACTTTGGGAGGCAGAGGTGGGCGGATCACCTGAGGTCAGGAGTTTGACACCAGCCTGGCTAACATGGTGAAACCACGTCACTACTAAAAATATAAAAATTACCCAGGCATGGTGGCATGCACCTATAATCCCAGGTACTTGGGAGACTGAGGCAGGAAAATCACCTGAACCTGGAAGGTGGGGGTTGCAGTGAGCCAAGATTGCGTCTCTGCTCTCTAGCCTGCCTGGACAACAGAGTGAGAGTCTGTCTAAATAAATAAATAAATAAATAAATAAATAAATAAATAAATAAAAGCAGAGGGTTTATTTGGGTCATACACTCCAATTAGCAAGAAGAAGATTTTTAAAGTCAAAAAACGGGGACCAGGAATGGGCTGATACAAAATTGTCAGAGATTCTCATTGGTTTACAGAATAACATAGATTAGAGATTGGCTATACATTTGTAAGCTACAGGATATAGGTTATAGTGTCCAGTGTGGAATTATTAGGTTAATTTACAGCTACTTGTGGCAACAGCAAGCAGTTTCAAGAGATAAACAGGTAGGTCAAAGGGAAGAATAGAGTGTGATTGTGGTCTCATTTTAATGTCTCTCTGGGTCTAATAATTAAAGATACTTGCATTCCTCAGTTGTTGCATTCCTACAAATTCTTTTTCTTCCTCAATACATTATTAACTAATGTGCAGCATTTGCACTAGGGCTCATTCTTTGTTTTGTATCACTTTATGGGTTTAACAAACACTTAGAGTCATGTATCCACCATTATATTATCATACAGAATATTCAATGCCCTAATGATCTACTGTGCTCCACCTATTCATCTCTTATTCCTCATCACCTTGCAACACTAATTTTTCATGCCTCTATAATTTTGCCTTTTCCAGAATGTCATATAGTTGCAATCATACAGTATGTTACCTTATCAGTCTGGCTTCTTTCACTGAGCAATATGCATTTATGTTCTCTTCATGTTACTTTTTGGCTGAAAAGCTCATTACTTTTTATTTTTGAAAAAGACTTCATTTTACTTTGTTAGATTTATACCTAAGTACAGTTAGGCCTTCTGCATCCATGCATTCAACTAACTGCAGATAAAATATATGTATATTTAACTTGATTGGGGAATCCTGGAACCAATCCCCACAGATACCAAAGGAGGACTATGTTTCATGTGTTGGTGCTACAGTAAATGGTATTATGTTTCTAATTTCAAATTCTAGTGCTTCATTGCTGGTATATTCTAAGGCAAATGACTTTTTAAATCAACCTTTTATCTTCCAACCTTGATATAATCAATTAACATTAGTTCCAGAAGGTTTTGTTTTGTTTTGTTTTGTTTTGTTTTGTTTTATGAGACGGACTCTTGCTCTGTCACCCAGGCTGGAGTGCAGTGGCCGGATCTCAGCTCACTGCAAGCTCCTCCTCCCAGGTTCACACCATTCTCCTGCCTCAGCCTCCCGAGTAGCTGGGACTACAGGCGCCCGCCACCTCACCTGGCTAGTTTTGTTGTTGTTGTTGTTGTTGTTGTTTTTTGTATTTTTTTTAGTAGAGACGGGGTTTCACTGTGTTAGCCAGGATGGGGTTTTTTTTCCCTAGACTTTTGGAATTTTTTTTACAGACAATTATATCATTTGCAAATAAAGACAGTTTTATTTGTTTCTTCATAATTTGTATAGATTTTATTTCCATTTCTTATCTTCTTATATTAGCTTGAACTCCCAGTACACTGTTGAATAGGAATTGAAGAAGAGATATCCTTGTCCTGCTCCCAATCTTAGGAGGAAAGCATCTAGCTTCTCCTCATAAATGATGTTAGCTTAGGGTTTTTGTAGATATTACTTACTAAGATAAAAAAGTCCTCTCTTTCTAATTGGCTGAAAATTTCTCATCATGTATTTAGTGTTGGATTTTGTCAAGTGCTTTCTCTGCATCACATTTATTTATATAATCATATAATATTTATTCTTTAGCCTGTTTATATGATCAACTACATTAACTGATTATTCATGTTAACCCAGCCTTGCGTACATACCTTGAATAAATTGTACTTGGTCGTGGTATATAATTATTTTTATACAGTGTTGGAGTCATTTGCTGATATTTTGTTGAGGAATTTTGGATCTGTGTTCATGAGTGATAGTGTTCTATGGTTTTCTTCCTTCAATGTCTTTGTCTAGTTTTCATATTTGTGTAATGCTGGCTTCACAGAATGAGTTAGTGTTTCCTCTGCTTCTATTTTTTGAAAAGATTGGACAGAATTGATACTATTTTCTTCTTGAAATGTCTAGTAGCATTCACTAGTGAAACCATCTGCATCTGGTGACTTCTATTTTGAAATGTTTGTAATTGTTGATTCAATACATTTAATACACACAGGCCAAATTATGTATTTCTCCTTGCTTGAGTTTTGGAAGATTTTTGCTTTCAAGGAGTTGTTCTATTTCTTTTTTTTTTTTTTTCATTTTTTTTAATTTATTTATTATTATTATACTTTAAGTTGTAGGGTACATGTGCATAACGTGCAGGTTTGTTACATATGTATACTTGTGCCATGTTGGTCTGCTGCACCCATCAACTCGTCATTTACATCAGGTATAACTCCCAATGCAATCCCTCCCCCCTCCCCCCTCCCCATGATAGGCCCCGGTGTGTGATGTTCCCCTTCCTGAGTCCAAGTGATCTCATTGTTCAGTTCCCACCTATGAGTGAGAACATGCGGTGTTTGGTTTTCTGTTCTTGTGATAGTTTGCTAAGAATGATGGTTTCCAGCTGCATCCATGTCCCTACAAAGGACGCAAACTCATCCTTTTTTATGGCTGCATAGTATTCCATGGTGTATATGTGTGGAGTTGTTCTATTTCATCTAAATTATCAGATCTATGGGAATAGAATTCTTCATAATATTCCTTTATCATTTTCTTCATGTCTGTGGGATCAGTAGTGGTGTGACCTTCTTACATTTCTAATATTAGTAATTTATGACTTTTCATTTTTTGTTCTTGGTTAGTATAATGAAAAGTTTCACAATTTTACTGATATTTTCAAAGAACCAGCTTTTGGTTTCCTTGTTTTTCACTATAAACTTCTTACTTTTAATTTATCAATATCTGTTCTTTTATTGTTTATTTTCGGAATATAATTTTCTCTTCTTTTTTTAGTTTCCTAAGATTGAAACTTACATTTTTAATGTTAGATCTTTATTTTTTTCTAATGAAGGCATTAAATGCATAAATTTCCCTGTAATTACTGCTACTGCTCAGAAATTTTGATATTTTATGTTTTCATTTTCATTTATTTCAAAATATGTTAAGATTTCTTTTGAGACTTTTTCTTTGCCCCATGTGTTACTTAGAAGTGTGTTGTTTGATCTCTAAATATTTTAGGATTTTCTAATTATATTACTGTGATTTCTTATTTAATTCCATTATGGTCTAAGAACATACTTTGTACAATTTATACTCTATTCTTTAAAATTTAATAAGGCATGCACTATGTCATTTTAAATTGCCCAGAACTTCTGTTCATTTTCTAATTTTATTGGATGGAATTTAAATCTGCTCCAGAAAATTATGTCCCTAAGTATTTTGAAAAGTTATATGTCCTGAATGTGGAGTAAACCACCAGGCTAGGAGGCATTTTGTAGAAGAGTCTCCAGTGCCCTTAACAAAGGCCCTTTGCTGTATATTAAAGCAGGAAGGCCCTTAAAAATGGTAATTGCATCTTTAGGTTACATATGACTCTAAACATGAATAAATGAAAGTATAAGCATTAAATGAAAAATTTGAGCCTTTTGTGGATTGGTAAAAGAGGGTGCATGGTTGAACGTTATATGTGGCTTTATTATAATCATACAGTAGTCTCACTGAAAAAGAATTTGAAATAATCTGAGATGTGCTAGAAAAGTTGTGCTACAACGTCTTTCTTCCATTTTTATACTTTATCTTGTTCATGCAGGATAGCTTCGAATGACCTTACATTTGTGTAATGATTTTGCTGTATTTTTAATCTTTCTATTTTCCTAGAGGTTTTCTTTAGAACATTCCCCTTGAAGGCTGGAAACAATTTGGTTAGGACTAGCAAAAAGGTCTGCAAGCAAGTAGAAGTGCATATTGAGAAAAGGTTAGGGTTATCGGATCCCCTATCTGATATGTGTAACATATGCCTTAGCAACTGGAATATATGGCATGGAACAATGAGTTTTCTGGCCCAACAAAAAAAAGGTGTTCATTCACAAGACATGTAAGGAATGTCCCCTCCTGCTCCTTTTCGTTATATGAATTGTCTGTGTGGAAGTTGGACTCAGCTGGGGAGAAAATCTATGTTGTTATTACACTTGGGGTTTTAAAGTAACAATAAAAGCTTTTACGTCTGCATCAGAAGAGCTGTGGCATTGCCTAAGTCTAACAGCAAGGGGTCTGTTCTTAAATCCCCAGAGGTGGTTTTCAACCTGATGAATTCTGCATCATCCAGCTGTTTGGTTTATTTGTTTATAAATTATCCAGCTCTCCCATACTCTAATAGCAGTAAAAATGCAAATGCTATTTGCCAATTTTCTTGGAAATTGTCTAATGATTTATCTTAAGGTCAGTTTAGTTTCAGGTTAAGTGATTATTACTTACAAAAGGGCTATTTCTAGAAAAAAGAGTTGTAAATTAAATTATAGTGAATTTTTATCAATGATTATGATGAATATGTTATCTTTGTATATCTGATGATTGACTCTTTTGGGTTGTTTCAGGAAACATTAGCAGGAACTGACTTTCTCATGCTGAGTTATTAAGGATCTTTACTTCTTCCAGATTCCCATATTTTGGACATTTCACTGCTCATTAGATTCTCCACCAAGGATAATGAAGGGGATAGAAATAAGAAGAATTTGGCTGGTGAAAAGGACTGTCACAATGATTGATACATTGACTAACAAAAACTCGCCAAGTATATGAGAATTTTCTTATTTTAATATCTCCTCATGGCTCATAGTTAGCTAAGATCTTATTATGCATACAGGCACTTATTTTGTATTTCAGGAATCTTCATTACAATTCGCAAGTGTTATTTTCTGTGTAAAATGTCATATTATTTGCTTTATTGTAAAGACTTTTATTTTATATGTATGAAGAATTTCAGTTTCTGTGGAGCCTCAATATCTAATGATGCTTGTCATTAGTTCTGGTGCTCTTCCATACTAAAAATAAGTTTGATTGGCATGAACAGTCACTGTATTCTTATCCTAGGATTTTTTCCCATTTAGATAATCAAATTTAAAACTCAATACTGTGCATTTTAATGAAGAATCTATTTTAAAGTTAATCTTCTAAAAACACCATAGCAGATTCTTAACATACACCTGAAACATAGACAGAAAAAGTTCGGCAATGTAGCAATCAGACAATCAGTCATTAGATAATTGTTATTTTTCTTTAACTTATTTATGAGGCCACATATAAAAAGGAGTAAAGAATCTTACAGGAATATCCTGTAAAGAGTATAGAAGGAGGCGGGCCTAAGATTTAAACTGATGAATCCTCAAATGATTTTATTAAAATCTAAAGGTTTCATAATTTATAAAGAGGATTTTTTTAATTACTAAAAGCACAATAATCATTTCCAGCTGAGGCAAGACATCACCTTCTCTCATACAGCTAAGCACAAACTAGTTTGAAGAGACAAAGATTCCAAAAAGTACACGTGTACATGGTTGTGTTTTCTGCAAGGGCTCCCAAAAGCCTCCCCTTCTCAGTGTACGAAGAAAACAGCCCCACTTGTCAGTTTGCCAGTGATGTGAGACCTCCCTGTTCAATAAAGTAGCTTCATCCTTTCTTTATTCAAACAAGACAAGTTTGCTGGACACGGGAGAAACTGATATGAAGAAGACTGTACATCTATTTTCCATTTGGTGGAGGGAGTAAGCAAGGCTTAAGAGAAAATGTCAGAAGCCTGTTAAAAGACAGAATCCTATACCTCACCAAAGAGCTACTGCAGATATGCAAAGATGACAGGGACCTGCACCCATTCTAACCAAGGAGACTGTAGGCTGGGGTGCAAGAGGATCTTCAGTCCTACTGTGACCTCCAACTTTTCCTTCTACCTGTGGCTTCTTCCAATCTCATCTCCAGCTCTCTCGTTTGGGATATTTAACTTTTAAGAAACTGCTGGTTTCCATAACAGCTATTTTATTTCACATGGACACCAAGAACACACAGGGTTCTAGTTGTTCCATATCCTCACCAATATTTGATATTTTAGTATTTTTCATTTCAAGCATTCGAATGAGGGTGTTGTCACATCACATTGTAGTTTCCATTTGCATTTTTCCAGTGATTCAGTGACACCAAACAACTTTTCATATGTGCTGTGGGAATTCTTATATAAAGATCTGGTAAAATGTTCAAGTCTTTCATCCATGTTTTACTTGTGTTGTTTTCTTTTCATAATTAAGTTATAGGTGTTCTTCATATAACCTTAATAAAAGCGAATTGTCAGATACATGTTTTAAAAATACCTTTCCAAATCTGTGACTTGACTTTCACTATTGTAATATTGTTTTTTGATAAGCAAAATATTTACATTTTAGCTAAGTCCGATTAACTTTTTCTGTTGATTATTAGTGACTCTTGATCTCACCTAAGAAATGTTTTCCAACCCAAAACTTGTGAACATATTTTATTCTAGAATATTTATAGATTTAACTTTTACATTTAGGCCTGTGAACCATCTCAAATTACTTTTTTATATGTGATATGAGAAAACTTCAAATTTTTTCCATATAATTATCTAGTTTTTCCACCATTATTTACTGAAAATAATCTCCTTTCTCAGATTAAGTTTGACAAAAATCAGCTGATTACATGTGTGGAGATCTAGGCCTAGAATATCTATTTTGTGCTATTGGTATATATTTTTTTATCCTAACTCCAACAGCATCATGTCTTACTTATTCTAGTTTTACAATATGTACTAAAATCTGGTACTAAAATCCTCCAATTTTGTGTTTCTCCTTCAAGATTGTGTTGGCTAGTCAAGAGCCACATAATGAAGTTTTCATTTTTAAATAAGTTTCTTCAATCTACATATCAATTTCTGCAGAAAATTCAGCTGTAATTTGTGTTGGAATTGCCTTGAAATTATAGATAAATTTAGGAGAAATGACATCTCAATAAAATCAAGTTTGCCAATCTTTAATTAAATTAACATATTTTTCTGGGTTTTTTTTTAACATCTTTAATTTCAAACTATCAAAGAAGTTTTATACTTTGTCGTATGGAGTTGTTACATGTTTGTTAATATCTTCCTGCATTTTTAAATTTTGCAACTATTATAAATAATAATTTTCTAAATTTAGGTTTCCAGGTTTTGTTTTTTGGGGGCTATTCTATGGATATGCATTGATGTTTTTACATTTACTTTATATCCTTTACATCCAGCAATAATGCTAATTTATCATTTCTAGTAGTTTCTTTATAGATGGCTTTGGTTTACATTTTTGATACACACAATTATGTCATTATAGGAATATAGTTTTATTTTTCCTTTTTTTTATATATGCTCTCTCTTTCATCTTTCATTCATTCTTTCTTTCTTTTTTCATCTTTTCCTATTACTTTTTCTAGTACTAGCTAGGACCTGCAGGACAATATTTTTAAAACATTAGTGGTAAAATTGGAACTTTTTTCTTCCCAAATATAGGAGGGAAAGTTTTTGTCATCATTAAATATAATATTACTTGTATTCTCTGTAGGTTTTCCATAAATGCCTTTGTCATTTTAAGAAAGTTTCTTTCTATTTCTAGTGTGCTAATATCATTTCTATAGCTAATTGATTTTGAATTTTAATTGAATAACTTTTCTTAATTGAGATGATTATGTTTTCTTTATTATGTGTATTGATAGATGGTGATAATTGATTTATGAATGTTAACCTAATCTTTCTCTCTTAGTATAAAACTCATTTAATCATGATTTCAAGTATATTGATCAATTTAATTTGCTAATACTTATAAAGGAATTTTGGAATGATGGTGCATTAGTCAGTTTTCACACTGACTGAAACTGGGTCTTTTTATAAACAAAAGATATTTAATTGACTCACTGTTCTGCATGGCTGGAGAGGCCTCAGGAAACTTACAACCATGGCCCATGGCCGAAGGCAAAGGAGAAACAGGCACCCTCTTACATGGTAGCAGGAGAGAGAGCGAGCCATAAGGGGAAATCCCAGACACTTATCAAACAACCAGATCTCATGAGAACTTCCCTATCAGGAGAATAGCATGTGGGAAACTGCCCTCATGATCCAATCACTTCCTACCAGGTCCCTACCTCAACACATGGGGAGTACAATTTAGATAAGATTTGAGTGGGGATACAGAGGCAAACCGTATCAGATGCATATTGTTTTTTTTTTTTTTTTCCTTTTAACGTCTTTGTCAAGATTGTACTGGTTTATGAAGTAAATGTGAATATATCTTCTCTTCTATTTTCTGAAATATATAAGATTGGCATTTTCTTTTTAAAAAAATTCATTTTAGGGGTAGCTTCCTATTTATGCTGACATCTTTCCCATCCAATTGTTTAGCTGTTCATCTCCAAGTTCATGTACAGGTTTCTAATAGGTATTTAGAATCATTGTTTCATAATTTAAACATCTAGTTCAACTGTGGCTTGGCTCCTATAAGCTCTTTTATTTCATGGGCAATGCTTTCCTACCTTTTTGCTTGTCTAGTACTTTCTGTTATTATATGCTGGACATTATGCATGATATATCATAGACTGTGGATTATGCTATCTTTCTGCTTTGGAGGCATTTGATTACAGGTGGATTGTTTTATTTTCTTCAGCCTTGTTTTTTGTCTTTTTAATAATGAGTTTATTTCAGTTTTGCCCTTAGTTCTAGAGCAAAGAACTTGCCAAAGATAGTATAAAGTAGTCAGAATTAGATCTTTATTCTAAATGCATGCCTGTTTCAGGGTTTCAACTGAATGCCTGGCTTAGCTGCTAAGGAGTCTGGACTCTAGTTGAGTCAAAACTTTATCATCTACACAACTTTTCGGGCACTATCTTTGTGGAAATGTCTGCTGAGAAATCTCTGCTGAGCTGTCAGCCCCTCATCCTGCTATTATGCCTTAATAGAATTTCGCTTTGCACCCCAAGAATCAGAGGATAACTCCTTTGCAGATTTACAGATAGTGAAGCCTATGGCTACCTTCCCCCTGCTAATATGCTCCACAAATTTCAGCCATGTTAGCAGCCCCCAAACACCAAACTCTTGTTTTACTCTACCCAGTGAGAATTCTCCTTCCTACTTTCAAGCATCAGACATTGCCCCAGGCAGAAAGCCATGACAAATAGAATGCTTCCCCTCCACTCCCAAGAGGATCTCAGCCTTACAATGGCTGCTATCCAATAGCTATAAATATTTGCTTCACAGCATTGGTCTAGCTTTATAGTTGCTTAGATAATAAGTTAGGTCTAATACTAGCTTCTTTAACGATACTGGGACTAGAAGTCCTGGCTTTTTCTAGATAGCTTGTATTCATCTTTTAAGATAGCAGCTTTAGCTGGGACTCTTTTCCCACCTCTGGATGAGAAGTCCCAGTCATAATGCCATCTAATTGTTTATAATTCTGCCACTATAGCATTTAACCCATTTTTTTGTGTTTATTTATTTAACTATTTGTCTTCACCAATCGATTGTAATCTGGCGAATGCATTGCCACCTCTATCTACCTAATTAATATACTCTTAGGAGCTTATCAAAATACATGACACACGGTGGGCATTCAACAAGTACATCCTAAATAAGTGATTAATTAATATGTTCATTTCAACATTTCCATGTGCCTTTCACAGCAGATGTCTTCATTATTTATTTTTGGTAAAAATAATTAAACAGTCATTTTGTAAATAGTCATGAATATTTACTATACTTCAAATATGTTCCAGGCAGCATGACATTTTCAAGGAAGTATACATGAGGGTTTATTACTTTATTGAGAATAAAGTCTATCGGGACAGGCAATTTACAGTACAGGGTGATAGAAATCTAAAAAGATGCCAAAGAGTTGGTCAGGTAATGTTATGCTATACCAATGAGTTCTAATATTAGTATTCACATAACTAATTTTCATAGTCCTGAAATCATCTGACATTTTCTTCCCTTTGAACTATTTATTTTCAGGATGGTAAAATTTTATTCACACACAATAACTATTTTTAGGAATAAGAAGGTCAGAAGCACTAAATTTCTTCATCCCTTTCCTACCACATGTTTAAAATTCACAAACCAGCTTAACAGCTTAATAAAAGATTGAATTCTCCTTCTTCTCCTTCCTCGAAATCTTCTCAAGACATCTAAAAAGCATTTCCTAGGTTTAATGTCAAAATAGAAACTAGCAATTCAGGGCTGAACTCCTAGGAGCCCTCATTCTCTGTGAGCTCTGGAACCAGGCTCTATTTTGAAAATTATGGAAAATCGAAGTTTCTCTGTAATGATATCGGTCAAATATCTGACCTGAAATGATTATATAGACAAATTTAATACTGAAGAAAAGAAGTTTCTCATAAAATGAGAAGACATTAAACAACACTCTGATGGTAAGGATTTCACCTAAGAATGTATGGTTTTGATCTCTTGGAACAAAATTGACATTGAACTAAGACATGCCAACCACACAGGAGTGGCATGGGTTTTAGTCACAGTGTCTTGAGTTTAATGAATTACAATAGAGAGCCTGTGTCACTCAGCTCCACAAATTCCACCACCATGAAAAGTTTCCAGGGGTTGGTAGAATATGTTTGTCCTCTTTTGCTTGAAACCCTGGTAAACTGCTCAAGAAGAATTTTCTCATTCCAGATGAGAACAAATAATGCCCTTTCTCTTCTAGACAAGTGACTATTTATTCCCTCCAAACCACAGATGCACAGAATAGTGATAAAAGTACAAACTTATATGCTGCCTCCTATTGAAACTTCCAAAGACCAAAAAAGGGGAAAAAATGTGAGGGGGCTTAGCCAAAAGACTTATTGAAGCTATACAGATTATCTTACATTCAGGCAATATATGATGCTGGTGTTGGGTTGAGGGGGTTAAATATTATTCTGATACACAATGATGTTTGGGTACGGCTGGAGGTAAGTATTGCACTAATAGTTGCATATTCTCAGAAATCTGGGTCCTTTGAGGTCTGGCCAGAAAAGGAATAGCAGTTCTGTCAGAGGACACAATAATTGCAAGAAGAGTAGCACAGACTAGGTGCATATTCTGATGCCAGAAGACCTTTTCAGACAAGGTCAGCATGTAACAGAAATGGCTTTTAATACAGGACAGTCCAGATTCCCAATTGTGTTGACATGTTGGGCTACCCAAGCACATCACAGGTACAAAGGAATTAGGATGCTGGGGCTCATTTGGGCTAAATTACTCACAGGTGCTTTTAAAAAGGTGGCAGATTGAACTTACACATTTACCTCTATATCCTCCCTAAATCCCATGAAATGACCAAAAGCATGTGAAATAAACCCAAAAGATAAAAGAATTGAATAGGAGATGACAGCGACCCAATTTTAGACCTGAAAAGCAAATGAGCAAGTGGTTTCTCATTGAACAAACCAAACAGAAAAATAAAAACAGAATATGCAAAGAAGCAAAAAATAAATAAAGCAAGCAAGCCAATTCACATTATAGAACACCAAAGTTTAGAATTTGCAGACACTCGTGAGTTCTGAAAGTTAGGGTTCCCTTGGGGATGAAAATCACAAGAGCAAAGAATTTTGTGTTTTGAAAACAGATATTTCCATTGTGTCTAAAATAGTGTTTGGCATATTGTTAGTACTTGATAAATATTTGTTGAAGGAATGAATTAATAAATTCAAGTCTTTGTAAAGAACAGCTAGATCTCCACCACTTTATAGGACTGTAAGTTTAATTACTAAAGAGATAGAACAGAAGGGCTCTGGGTTTAGAAACATCAGATGCAGCAGAGGATGAGGGTAAAGATAAAATTTGTGTCTGTCCCCTAAAGGATGAGAACCAGCCCTCTCTGTTTGCCCCTAAGAATACTACAGGTTTATTCTCTGGGAAAACAGTTTTAAGAGAAGAGATCTACAGATACTGACAGAAATTCCTAAATAAGCTGCACAGACAAACCTACCTATAATGAATCTCAATAAACATATTTTCTTCTCTCTTTTTCTTACACCCCCCCGCCTTCAATCAAATTTAGTGACTCACTATTAAAGTCATGGATTACTACACATTTGAGAAAAGTCCCTAAGATGACAGAGGCAATTAAAAAAACAAACAAACAAAAAAACACACAAAAAAAAAACAACAAAAAGAAAAAACAGGAAAAATAAGAAAGAAACTTGGAAAATAGAGACAGTGTGGAAGGCTGAATACAATTAGCAGTGGAAAAATAACCCACCTATGTTATGCTCAGAGAAATAATTGAGGTTGCTGTTTCCACAAAAGAAGAGATGATTACACAAAAGGCAACATTTAGAAAAAAAAGGAGTGCTCTTGAAACAAAATACAAACATGGCAAAGGAAAATAAAAATTCAGTAGAAGTTTTAGAAAATTGACCAAATCTCAAAAGAAGACCCAAAATACAGAAAGGAAAGGAAAGGAAAGGAAAAGGAAAAGAAAGGAAGAGAAAGGAGGGAGGGAGGGAGGGAGGGAGGGAAGGAAGGAAGGAAGGAAGGAAGGAAGGAAGGAAGGAAGGAAGGAAGGAAGGAAGGAAGGAAGGAAGGNGAAGGAAGGAAGGAAGGAAGGAAGGAAGGAAGGAAGGAAGGAAGGAAGGAAGGAAGGGAGAAAAAATAGAAAGAAAGGAAGAAAGGAAGAAAGAAGGAAAGGAAGGAAAGGAGTGAGAAAGAAAGAACGAAAGAAAAGAAAGAAAGAAAGGAAAGAAAGAGAGAGAGAGGGAGGGAGGGAAGGAAAGAAAAAAAGAAAAGGGAAAAGGAAAAGGAACAAAGGAAGGAAGGAAGAGAAAAAGAAAGAGAAAGGGAAAGGGAAAGCGAAAGGGAAAGCAAAAGGAAAGAAGGAAAGGAAGGAAGGAGAAAGAAAAAAAGAAGAAAAAAGAAAGCAAGGAAGAAATGAAAGAAGGAAGGAAGGAAGGAAAAAGAGAGGAAGGAACTGATGTGTTTGAATATATAGAGACAAAATTTTCAAATGTTTGAGAATTTAGAATTACTAATAGGTAGGTAGAAACCTAAGCAAAAGTTAAAAAGAGATAATTATTAACTCCAGGAAAAGCAAGAAATAAAATACTCTTTTCTACATAGTGTAAATCCAGATGTTCTCAAGTCATTAAAAGTCCCATCTGCAGATAATATTTACATGATCATAAGGGTGCACACACTGAATATTGATCAAGCCACATATGATATAACTCTATCGATTACATTAGAGAATATGTGCCTGTGTGTTTGGAAAGAGGACTGAAAGATGCTTACCGAGTCTTCATTTGTCACAGTAGAAAAGAAATAGATATTCCATAAAATTGACTAAATATAAAATTTGCCCACAAGCATCCTACATAGAAATAAGAAAGTATATAATCTAGAAAAGTTTTTAAAATGATAAAAAAAAAAAATCTCCTCTGAGGAACGGGAGTTTGTGTGACTTGCAAAGTACAGTAAAAGGACTACTTATTTTGGCTATGAGCCTTGCAGAACTATTCGATTAGTGATACTCCATGCAAGTATTTCTTTGATAAAAACAAAACCAAACTTAAAGAACTCGCCAATTCTTTTGCAATGAATCCTAAAAATGACATTTATTAAATATATCTGTTGTCTAAATTCATCATCTTTTTGTACTAGCCAATCTTACTTCAATGGCCTTAGGGGAAGTCTTAGAGGCACCTGAACAAGACACAGCTATCAGATAGCCTTTTTAATACATAATTTTCAGTAAAATGACAAATCCATAACAAACTGTTTAATATGCTCCCACATGTGAGAGAAAAAAACTGATACATTACACACACAAACATGTGCGTGCTTGCTTGCATGCACACAGACACTTGTTTATATATTCATAGAAATATTTTAGAAATAACAGCAAGAACTTATAAGCCTGATCAATTTCTCAAGTTAGACTTAGATCCTAGCATTCAGGGAGACATACTATATTACATAACTTTATTACAGTTTGGATTTGTTGTTTACTATGTGCATATATTAGCTTTTTAATCTAAACAAGTCTCTACTTTTAAAAAATAAGTTTATAGAAAGTTGGAGAGAAAAAATAATGTAATGTACACAAGATATACAATCACTTCTATTTTGCTTTCTCTCTTATTTATCTATTGAATACATTTCAGAACGATCGTCCTCTATTACAGATTATTTTTGAAGAATGCATTTGTGACTAATGTACAAAATAGCAAATCTGAAGAAAAAATTAAATTCATCAATATGGGTGCATTTTTTCCTTCTCTCCCTTCTTAATTCCATGAAAACATGTTTGGCAAATTTGTTTACAATATTTTAATCTAACTTTATATTCACTATTTGAAACTCCATGTTTCTGTGGATTCTATCTTATAGGGTCTATGTAATGTTATATTATGTTCATGCACAATGTCTCTTGTAACCATTTCCCTACTACAATTTGACTTTTTCAAACTAATATTCTCAATTTTTTAGCCTTGCGTAGTTTGAGTTCTGTTTTCTGTCAGCTTACCAGTAGGTGATGCTGAGTAGTAGCTATAGATAATCCCGTTTTAGAATATGTGCTCCACTAACATCCTTCCTCTAGAGTGACGGCACTGAGCCAAATCAGGAAGTGTTTTAAACTGGTTTTCTGGTAGTGGGATAGGTTTCCTCTATTTCATTCATATTCTCTCATATTCTTCCTCTTCTGAGTAATTCCAAATGTGGTTTCAAGATGACTGCCTGCAAACAGGGTTATTGCCTGTGGTTCTGACAAAGAGAAGATACAATGCTCCAGAAAGTATCTCACTTCTTGACAAAGCATGTGCCACAGGCTTAACCACAATCTTCTGCTGCAGTCAATCACTGCAAACTTTCAACTGTCATGCACTAAGCTTTGTGACATGCCCTGTCCTGAGTCTTTCCCATGGACTCTTCCAAAATATTTCTCACAACACTATCAGATCCATCTTATTATCCAACTGTATAGATGAGGAAACCAAGACCTAGGCAGTGAAGTGACCCTTTCTACTTCCTACAACAAATACACTTAATGGAAGCAGTCTGCACTTGGAGCCAGAGAAACATAGGTTGTGTTCTGATTCCTTCATCAACTAATTGTTTATCTCCAGCAAGGGATTTAACATCACCAAACATCTGTTTACTGATTTGTAAAATAGGAATAATAATGTGTGACCCCCAAAGCTGTCTTGATATTACATGGGAATATATATGAATGGCCTTTAACACAGTGAGTCATAGGGTCACATTAAAACATTCCAAATGCAAAGGAAAAACAACAACAAAAACTAATTTCTTCCTCTTATCCCTTCCCGACTCAAGTGCTTTCTCAACTCCCACACCTGTCTCCTCTCTTCGAATTTAAGAACCAGAGATTTTTTTCCCCCTCTACCACCCTCAAATTTTCTGTTCCTTTAATTTGCAGTAGACCATACTACCACTCACTTTGCATTAATTGCCACTTTGCAGGAGAAAGAAGAGGCAATAATTTAAATCACAATTTCCTGATGCTAAACAAGTGTACCATGTTTTCCTACAATTAGCACTTGAGGGAAGCAATGTGTCCTGGATGTAGCCCAACCCTGTCAATCTAGGCTGATGTTCTATCTCTCTTAGTGATTAAAACCACCTTTGCAGATTATGACAGTGAGAGGAATCTAGCATGGCTGACTTCATCTTGCATCTAGCCTCATAGGCTGGCTCTCCTGATGCATTCCTGGGTATGGGCCAAGTTAACCATGGAGGAACTTATTTTATGGTTTACTTTTGAAGCACGAATGACAGCATTGCTTCCCTAAAACTAACATTCTTTTTTCTCAGGGACTGAAAATTTATGAAAGGCCATGAGATTAGGATTATGAGAGGGGCTGGAACTCTGCTAAAATGTAAGCATAATTTCTTTAATCCCTTACTGCTTAGAAATCACGTGACCAGAGGTCACAAGATTTATGACTTCGCCAATTGCTCCTATAGATAACATCACTATCATAGAACCTAAGATTGGTCTTTTGAGAAGTTTTTCATGCTTTTTTGCATTCTGGCAACTGACCGACCCCACCTGAATCCATGACTCATGACTGAACTGGTCCTGTGGCCCCCACCCAGAGGCAGACTTAGTGCATGAGAACCATTTTCCTTACCTCTATGATTTCATCCACAACCAATCAGCAGTACCCATTCTCTAGCCCCCTGCCCACCAAATTATCCATTAAAACTCTATCTTTAGACTTCTTGGAGATACTGATTTGAATAATAACTCCCCCATCTTCTCTGTGGTTAGCCTAGTGTTAATTAAACTCTTTCCTTACTGCAAGACCATGGTCTTAGTAAATTGGTTTTGTCTGTGCAGTGGGCAGCAAGAACCTGTCAGGCAATTACACTATTTCATGGTAAATAGTCACTGTATTAGTCTATTCTCACACTGCTAATAAAGACATACCCCAGACTGGGTAATTTATAAAGGAAAGAGTTTTAATTGACTCACAGTGCATCATGACTGGGAAGGCCCCAGGAAACTTACAGTCATGATGGAAGGGAAAGCAAACGCTTCCTTCTTCACATGGTCATAGTAAGAAGTGCCAAGCAAAAGGGGGAAAAGCTCCTCATAAAACCATCAGATCTCATGAGAACTCACTCACTATTAGGAAAACAACATGAGGGGAACCACCCCTGTGATGAAATTACCTCCCATCAGGTCTTTCCCTGGGGGATTATGGAAACAACAATTCAAGATGAGATTTGGGTAGGGACACAGCCAAACTATATCAGTTACCTATTTCCTTTTGCTTTTTTTGTTTTTGTAGGTAGAAAAGGGGTAATGCTCGCAGCTGTTTCTTTTTACAGTAATTGCTCCTATGTGATATAAATATTATATATAATATATAATACATATTATATGTAATATATAATATATATTATATTATCTACATAATTATTCTATTATATAGAATATAATATAGAATATAATATATATTATTATATATAATATATATTATTGTATATTATTCTTATATATTATATATAACACTATCATATATATACATGATAGTAGAAGGCTCACTGCCATCATGTATCATACCTTTTTTCTCAACAGTGGAGCATGTCAGTGCAGTGTAGGTTAATCTTCTCAAAATGCATAATCAGGGTAAGTTGTCATTATCTCAACTCATTGAAATATCTGTTTAAAACAGCTATGTACAGCTTGCAGTTAGTCAATTTATTGGCAAATAAATACTTTACAGTGTAGGTGTTTTACACCTGCACTCTAAAGAAAAAGGAGGTGTTTTATTTTTCACTTTCTTCTCTAAATCTTCATAAACCATTACCTCGCTATTGCCTTATATACCATTTTAATGGGCTATGAGAAGAACCTTGTGTTTTAAGAAAAATATTTAGTACATTAAATTTGAAAACTGTGGACTGGCTATTGGTACTTTGGCTTGTTCATCTGTGACTATTCGCAGCTAAAAAAACATGGACCACTTGTCATCAAGATACTAAATAGTTGAAAGTGGGAAATATTAATGCTATATAAAAATGGCCAATGTTTTTACAAAATTAACAATCTTCCTTTTAGAATTGGTACAATATTTCCAGAGTGAAAAACTGCAGGTTTTGGCAGGCAAAATGTTCAGAGTCATACATGATTTCTGCTATGTTTGACAACCTCACCAAGTAGGATGCTGCAAACCTCTAATTTTGAGGCCTCCAGGGTTACTGATTAGGTCTAATAAGACAACATAGAACAAACTAGATTAGACTGATTCAGCAGAATAGATTTAACTCAGAAGGCAATCGTGGAAGCCACTGAGTGATGAAGTAGCTCTCATAGTTGAGTGAATTATTCTCTAATAAATATTTGGTTTATGTGAGTTTAAGACATCTACTGGTGGCTCCTGGACTGTGCAATGCAATAAATCTAACCTGGTCATGCTGTTGCCACTTTGGCAAATGCATTGTCCAACATAAGCTAGGGTGGTATGGTGGGAAATTCATGAAGCTACCTCTCTAAACCTGCTGGTTGATTATTCCTGTTATTTGGTATGCTGTTAGCCTTGTCTTTATTGCAATAAGGCAAGTCATGTGCATTGTGTTGGTCCAAGTAACTGACAACAAGGAAAACTAAGTAGCTTATCAATAGTGAGACAAGCACTGGGGTTTGTCTTATATACCCATTGTACCCTGGATTTTGCCATTTAGTGGTATTGTGAATTTTATTTGATCATTTATCGGATACACCCACTCACTTCAGAGTAGATTAAGGGATATGCAGTGGCTTTGTGAAAAAGCTATGACCCAGAAGACCAATAGGAAATAGTAAACACAATGGTTAAGAGCTCAAGTTTTAGAAAAACAACATCTCAATTTGTTAAAGAAGAATGATTCACTCTCTTATTCTGTAATCCTAGGAAAGTTATTTAACTTCTCTGTGCCTATGCTTTCTCATCTGTGAAATGGAAAGTATAATCATTGATATCTCATTGGATTGCTTTGATGATATGAATTAAAATTTAAAGCACATTATGTCTGGAACATAACAACTCTTTAGAAATATTAGCTATTATAACCTGGCTGAATCAAATATATTCCTATACAGGTGGAGGTCCAGGGATCTATGAAACACCACCATCAATATCCACACAGTGACATTTCTGAGATGATTGTATTCTTTCTTATTCACCACCCACATTTTCCTATGGTCTTTACAAGGAGAAAAACACTTTACTAGGAATTCTACTAGGAGTTTTAAAACACTTTACTAGGAGTTCTACTTATTGCCAGTGCTATTCCAGGACTCTCATGCTCTATGTCTTTTTCTGAATTCAATGCAAATTATCTCCCAAAATACTTATCCACAAAAAATATGTTCTAAAAAAATGCTAAAACCCTATTTTATATAGTTGACAATTTAATATACATAAAATTTTTTAAATCTACAGAAAAATCCATAGAACTAATAGGTGTGTTTATGAAGATCATTGGATAATTTGTTTCTATTTGTTGGATATAATTAGAAAATAAAATTTTAAAAGCCATAATTTATAGTAACATCAAAATACCAGATACCTAGGTATAAATCTGCTGAAAAACATGCAAAAGCTATATAAATATTACTGAGAGAAATGTTAAAAGATCTAAGTAAATGGGCATGTTCATAGACTGGAGGACTCACTATTATTAAGATGCTAATTCCTTCTATATTGGTGTATAGGAATCAGATTATAAGATATATCTGTCCATGTAGTAGTTCCCTATCACTTGTTACTTAGGCATATTTGATTTTTCTAGTCTGCAGCTGAGTTTTTTCACCATTGCCCTGATATCAACATACAGCAAGGGCTCATTAAATTCCCTTCCATCTTCCCAGCAAAAGACCAGAGCTCTTTAAATAGAACATCTCTTTATATACTCTCAATGACCTGTGAAAGAGCTAATACATGAAAATTCAAAGGGTTTGTTAACTTTCTATTAATACTTAACCTCATGACTCAAATCTGCAAAACCTAGATTTTCACGAAGCTGAATTATTGATCTGTTAACAGCTCTGCACATATTGAGAAGATGATAAATGAAATCCAGAAGTGAAACCACCGAATTCCAGAGGGAATCTAGGGGAATCCTAGGTCAGGATCTGAATAAGAACGTAAGATTTATTCATTTTTCAACCATGCTTCAGCCAGTCTTTAAAGGCAGGCAACAAATGTAATTTTTCTTGATCTCCATTAAGCCCCTTATGATTATTTTTTAGAGAAGGGGTCTTGCTATGTTGCCCAGGATGATCTGAAACTCCTTGCCTCAAGCAATCCTCCTGTCTAAGCCTCCCAAAGTGTTAGGATTACAGGCATGGGCCACCAAGCCTGGCCTGCTCATAATTGGCTTATTTTCACCATATTGTGTTTACTCTAATATCCTTGGTTGCTGGCTTCACCATGTCTTTCAGCCCACTGGTTATACAACTCCACGTCTTCTTTCTGGCTTCATTCTTCCTATAGTTCTTTCCTTCACTTTGGTATTTCCCATTGTCTTGAGTGAGAAAATTCTCTCTGTGGTCTCTGATACTGGGAAAATCTATCTTGGTTGTCCATTCTCTTGAAACACTAAATCTTGATAGATGTTGCCATGATCTAATACTTATGTCTCTCCCAAATTCATATGTTGAAACTAATCATCAATGTGATATTAGAAAGTTGGGTCTGTGGGAAGCAATTAGAGCATGAAGGTGGAGCTCTCATGAATGGGATTGGTACCCTTATAAAAAAAGACCCAGGGGAGCTCATTTGTCTCTTCCATCATGTGAGGTGAGGACACAGAAAGTAACCAGGAAGTGGGCCCTCACCAGATACCAAAGCTGCAGGTGCCTTTATCATGACTTCTCGGCCTCTGGAACTATGAGAAATACATTTCTGTTGACACCCAGTTTATGTGATTTTTTATAGCAGCCCGAATGGACTAAGGCAGATGGGAAGTGGGACATAACCTAAAATGAATAGAGAAGAGTAAGAGAGAGAGAGAAATTTAAAAAAAGTCATAAGAATTCATTTCAGAAAGCTAAATCCCCACATTAGGGGAAGCCAGAAAAAATTATCAGTTATAACCACAGGGTGCCTGAAACTATATCCAAAGCAAGAAAAAACAAAGCTGGAAAGCAGGGTAAATAAATAACAAAAGGCAAACGAAATTACTCTGCCTTTTTCAAAGAGAACAATGACCAAACTGTAAAGGAGAGAATAAATGTCCTCCAGAGAAAACTGAAACTCAAAAAAGGTGAGGAGATAGTGAGAGCTCCCAGCGGCCTTATGAAAAGTTTTCTCTTTAGATGAAGATGAATTGTATCCTAAGTATTGAGACAACTTATAGTTGTGATGCCAGTGATATTTAAGAATCATGGGAAACCACAAGAGTCCTAAAAGACCACAAGAACCTCATTTAGAAGAAAAATAAAGATATTGGTTCTTCAAACTACTAACTAGACAGGTAGGTGCCATAACCTGTTAGATTTATATAAACACAGTAGTTAAAATGAAAATGAAAAAGATAATTAAATATTGTCTCACATAGTAAAAAATTTCTAACATATACATTAGCACACTTTATCATCAGAATATCCCTTTACACAGGTAGACATTATTCTTCTCGATTTTTGTTTTAGGTTTTTTTGGTTTTTTGTTTTTGTTTTTTTACAAATACAGAAATTGAGATTTAGAGAGATTGAAGTATTTTACACAAGATTAAACAATACTATCTTCCAGGACTGTTTTCGTTACAACTCCCCAGCCCTTTCCAAGTTCCATTTTGATATTGGAATGCTGTTACAATAATCTGTTGTTCAATCAAATCTAAATAGTTGATTAAAGATCAAATTAATAGTACAGTTTTTTTTTCAGATTTGACAGCGCACACATTTTATATACACTATACACAAAAGATATACTTTAAAAGACAAATTTGTGCAACATATGACCAGAAAACTCAGTATATTCTAGCAAATCAAAAAGAAAAGTAAAATCATCCAAATAGAAAATTGGGGAAGTAGCAAGTTAGTATATAACACAAATTACTGTTAGACATGCAAATGTAAATTAAAACAAAATATTAAATGGAAAATGATTAGGAAGATGTATAATACTTCTTGCTAGGAAGGGTTAAAGAAGATAAAAATTCAATTTATAGAGATGGTTGTGTAAAATGTTTCATGCTTTCCAGTGGGCAATCTGGTAATGTATTCCAAAATTTAAGTTTGAATATAATTTGATCCACTTCTGAAAGTTTATCTTAGGCTAAGAATAGTATAAGTGCACAAAAATGTATATCCCACTATGTATGCTCGATGTTGCTTATAATGAAAAAATTCTGGAAACAGCCTAAATGTCAATGAATAATGAATAGATTAAATAAATTGCAGTATATGTATACAGTGGGGGAAAATTGCATGTATTCCAAAGGAAAAGGAATTTTTTTACATTTTAAAATGGGAATGGATATATGATACGTACGTTAGTTAAAATGCAGAAGTGTAAAATATAATAGAATTTGTATAAAAATGTATCCTTTAAAATTCTGTAGAGACAAACAATAAATTGGCAATGATGGTTACCTGTGGAAGTTGAATTTCTGTGTTACTTTTGGTTTCACTGAACTATTTTTGTTATTAACCATAATGTTTGCTTCACATTGTATTACCATCTTGAAACGACGGGATTTCAAGATTCTGTACTTGACTCCTTGCCTAAGTAACACTTGTAACCACAACTTAGTAAAGTCCCAAAAAATGTTTTTATTCACTTTCTGTTGGCTCAAAACCAGAAAGGGTCTTTAACAGATAAGATTAAATTACAAAAATTATTTCAAGTTGGATGATGAGATAAAATATTTTTAAAAGACAAGAAACGTGTTCATTTCAGAAATTATTCAAGGTAAAAGTTAGAATGGGAGATTATCCAATGCTCATATATAAACCCTAAATATTTTAATTTATGATTTGTTAAATATGAGTAAATACAATTTATTTGCTGAATTAAAATGTTTAACAGTTTAGACTACATTACAAACAAAAGAGAGTTTGGATTTAGGGAGACAGGTTACCTTTTAAAATATGCACTGCTGAACATACTTAAAAATGCTGTGAAGACAGAGTTTTTTTCTTCCCATTGTATCCCTCAATCAATGCCTAGAGTAGTGCTGACACAAAATAGACACTAAATAACTATTTGTTGCAGAAATAAATTAGGAGCAGCAAAAGTACTGTTTTTTTTTTTTTTCATCTCAATGGAACGCCACATTTGAAGAGAATTTCACCAATTCAACCATGACAGGATTATGAAAAATTTAGAAACCATGTTGCATGAGAAATGAACAAGAGAGGCTCTACTTTCCATCTAGATGAGCAAAGAGCATTGTGCATATGGTGACTGTGAAAAAACATCCTACGCAAGAAAGATTAGAATAAGTCTGTGTATCACCAGAGGGCAGAATTCTGACAAGGGTCTCAGATTTATGGAAAAATACACTTCTTATGAATATAAGTTAAGTGTTTCTAAAATGTATTATTATCTAAAACTATAAATACTAAACTCCCTATCCCCAATAGTACTCAAACATGACTTCTAGGAAATGGCATTTAGAGCATTTCTGCATGGTGTGGAAGTTTGGGTGATTACTAAATCAATCATTTTTCAGTCTACTTATTGAAAAACATTGCACTGTGTGATTTCATTTTAGTTAAAATAATGTTATCAGAAATTGACTTCAAGGCAATACATTTAAATTTCATATCCTCCTCCTCTTTCTGGAAAACCTATCACAAAAGCTCTGTAACATTTTCCTACTAATAAAATTGAAGTCACCAAAAGAATCCCTTTCGCCTCTCATAAAATTTTGTGGACCTATCACTGAATACACGAGCCCTCTCACAAGCACATACACACACACACGCAGCAATGGGTGTTTTTTATGGAGTGGTATTTACAACTTTGCTTAAATTAGTTTTAGAGACCAAATCATGAAGATGTGTTAGCTCTGGTATTAGAACCTTTTCATTAATCAGAGAATTTATAGTTATGTGTTAGCTTCATCTGAATAAAAAAAATCTAATAAATCAATTCCATTCCAGGTTGAGCCTGTCATCTTGACTAACGATGACTGCAGAAAATTATAGGTTTATATCTTGTCTGGGAACCTCATAAGTCACAAGTACAACACATTTAAAGCACTTTGAGGGCTCTCAGGTAAGACATATGAAGCTATTCCTCATCACAATCTGTGAAGCAGCCATACCGTGGCTTTTAACAGCAATTTTGTAAACATTTCAAATTTTTATTTTTAAGAAATTCAATGCTTTGTTATACACACATATACACCTATATTATACATATGCACATATATGTATCCTAAAGCCACATAATTACCAGATGTTTTCTCTGTAGGAGGCATTAGAAGAAATGACTGTATAAAATTGTTGTATAAAACATAGTAAGGGACACTAAGTTGCTGTCAGTTCAGCTTATCTTCAGGATGTATTTTAATGACTTTAATGCTCCTATGAATTATTTTTATCTGAAGGCCAATTTGTTTTATTTTAATAGTGTTTGGTTTCTTTCCAACCTTTTTAAATCACTCAATTTAAATTTATGAAAGCTTCTTGATGTAGAGCATGAATCTGGATGTCAGGAATATCAGGATTCTAGTCCTGGTGGCCACCCCCCAGTCACGAAGGCTGTGACCTTGAGCAAGCACCTGCCCTTCTGCTGCTCAGTCCCTCATCAATAAAACAAGACCATTGGATGGGTGGATCACTAAGGCCTTTCCAGCACATTCTGCATCTGTGCCTGTTTAAACAAAAAATAATTTAGAATTTGACTGACAGCCTAGGTCAAAAGTTTGTACTAAGGACATGAAAAGCATTCAAAGCCTCTTCTTTGAAATTTGATGTCTTAGGTAGAGTTCCCCAGAAACAGACTCTGAGCCAAGGATTTGTGTGAAAGTGACTTATTAGGAAAAAACAATAGATGAGAGAGGAATTGGGATAAAAAAGGGATGGATTAAAAAGCCAAGCAAGGATATGGAACTAAGGAAAACCACAGAGAGCATAGCTCAATTCCACATGGGACTTTTGGAGACAGAGGAAATTGTGGTCTTAATCCGGGTAAGGGAGATGGAGTATTTACACTTCCTCCCCTGAAACTCATCAGACCTTTCATAAGAGCTTGGACCTCAGGAGATAATAAATCTCCAGGCACTCTCTACCAGCCTAAGGGCAGCCTCTGCACAGAGATACCAACACTGGCTGCTGGGGGAGAAAGTACCCAGGGAACTGAAATGTTCCAAAAGATTAAAGGGGTCCAAAAGGATATGGGTGAAGGATTGAGAACTTTAGGGGGTTACATAATGAGGTCCTAAGCATATGTGAAAGGTCAGCAATGTTAGCCTCCATCTCTACTCCCTCCCAAGCAAGCAATGAAAGTACATTATGGTCTTTGTCCCCAAAACATTACACTTATTAAAAGGATTCTGAACACCTAAAGATGCCCAACAGATTATACAGTGGTGAACAAAACAGATATGATCTTCTTATACTCCATAAGACTCGTGGGCCTCATGGTAAAATGGAAGAAGTAGATGACAATGACAAATTATAATGATTCAATCACGTAACATAACAAGATACATTGTGAGAATGACAGAAAGTATTCATTACAAAATGAGAAATCAAGGAAGGTTTATCTGAGATATTGACATTTAAGATGAGATCTAAATGATGGGTAGGAATATCCAGACAAAAAATAGTGAAGCGGGGGTTGGGGGGGGTAGTATTCAGAAAGAAAAGACTATGAGCAATGGGGTTTTGCATAGTCAAAGCACTGAAATAAGGCCATGTGGCTGGAAAGTTTAAAGCAGGTGGAGAACAATGTGAGTTTCAAGAGGTAAATGACAGTAAAATCTGTTAAACTATGTGAAGGTGCTTATCTTTTATTCTCAATTTAATGGGGAACCATTTCAAGCAGAGGACAGACAGATATGATCTAATTCAAAGGAAGTACCAACTTCACGGTACGATCTTTTAATCTGAGTTCCCACCAATAAATCAAGTCAGATTATCAACACCGTCTTTCCATGATGGGGGGGGGGGTGTGTGTGTGTGAGATTATGTGGGAAGGGGAGGTGATAGTTAAAAAAGAGTATGTGTAGTTAAGGAATTTTGAGTAAATTTTATCCTCTAGACTGGATAAATATGTAATAAAGATAACTGTGGGATTCTATTATCAAAGAACAACGACTCCTTAATTATATTGGGAAGATCAAGGAAGACACAATAAAGAATTGTGCACTAAATTCTGGAAATGAGAGGAAATATGGTCCCATGGGGAAGCTGAAGTTGACTGAACATAGAATTTGAAGGAAGCATGCACAAGAGACGTGAAATAAGAATGGCTAGGCATGTGCTTAGGGGCTGTGCTAACTTGACAGTTCAAGTGATCTAGTGAAGAATGTTTAGCACTAGAACAACAGGGCCGAATTTGCATATTATAAAAATTGTGCTGGCAGAAATGTCAAAACTAGATTTATAAGGGAAACCACTTAAGAGACTATTATAATAATCTGCATATGAGAAGATACATTCCAAAAGGAAGTAGGAGTAGTGAACATAGAGGAAATAGAATGGAAGCTAAAGAATTTTAAGTAAGTAAAATCAATGCTACTTGATGATTGACTATCACAGCAAATGAGGGGAAGATGTAGTCAGAAATCAAAGGTGAACATCATTGCTTTGGCTCAAGCAACTAAGTGAAGGGTACTTTTTAAGAAAGAGAAAAGAGAACAAATTGTTCTTGAAGGACACACCAATGAATTTGTTTTGGAAATAATCTGTGGGCTATCCAGATGAAGAAGAATAACAGTAATTGTACCCATAGATTTGAAAATCTAACTAGAGACTTTGGCAGGATATGTCGAGACTTACATACTATAGGTTAAGCCAATAGATTAAATGAGATCACCTGGAAAATGCCTACGAAGGGTACTAAAAATGTAACCACAAGGAATACCAACATGTAATATAAATAGAGAAATAATAGTTTATTTATGAAAGCAAGAAAAATCTTCCATGAACCAAAAAAGATAAGTTTCAGGCAACCAACAGAGAAAAGAGGATCCAGGAGAGAGTCATCAGTCCAAATGCTAAAAGAATGTTAAATTTCATAAGGATCAAATTTGATCAAATGCCAAATTTGATAAGGTTTAACCACTTATTGGTTAGCTATTTGGTATGGAACTTCTGGAGGTGGAGGGGTGAATAGGAAGTGAGAAGGTAAACACAAGGGAAAATAATATTGTAAAGAAACTAGAAATTTGGCTTTGAAGTAAAGCAGAGAGAAGGGATGGCAGCTGACTCTCAGTTTTTTCTTTTACAGAAACTAATCTATGTTCTTCACTATTTAGCCTGAAATATGGCTGACAAATGGTAGATGACTACAAAAATTGTAGATGTTCTACAATTTAGGTCCAATACATGAAATAATTGAATGGAAGTTTAGGGATGTTTTATTTTTATTGTTGCTTCTTTTTGTGTTTATATTTGTTTGTAAAATACAAGATTCTTGATGATACATTTATTCTGAAGGAATGGAGAAAAAGATTGAAGATAGAAGCAAAATTAGGGATTGCTGGAGTGAGTTACTGGAGAAAACTGGAGTAGATGGAATCTAAAGCACAGGGAAATAATTTTCCTCATCAAGAGGAAGTATTTTCTTTCTCTTTATGGTAGAGAAGCAGGAAAACTGTACAGGTTTGGAAAAGGCTTCTGAAAATGAGTGTGAAGATTTAATCTGTTTTATCAATATTTTTCAAGTGCCTACTGATTACCAGCCACTGTGGCAGGTGCTGGGAATACAATAGTGAGCAAAACTAGATATGGCTCCTTCCCTCAAGTTGCTCAGGGTTTACAGGAGGTGAGACAAGCATTAACCAAATAACCACATATTCATTATCATATAATAGGAATGAGCAGTACTAAGAAGAGAAGTACATTTTTCCAAAAGAGTGCATAAAATATCTAATCACAGAGATCAGGGAAAGGAAGATGTGATTGAGTCAATAGTTGAAGAGTAAATAGAGTCATCTAGGAAGAAATGATAGGAAGGATATGCCAGACAGGGGAGTGGTCTTTGGCACAGTGTGGTACTTCAAAAATGTCGAGAATTTTTGAACTTTGAATTCTGCATACTTTACAAACTCACTTTAGCAGGTGGGTGAACGGATGTTTATGTTACCCAGACTATGGAAACAGAACTGCTTATCTGGAAATTTCATCTTTGCGTCTGCGCTTCTACCTCCCAAATTGTTCAAAGAAATGTAAGCATGGGAAGAGGAATAGGGTGAGTTTTAATGGGAAATACACTAAAAGACCCTCAAGGATTAATTTCCAATGACACACTCTTCCAAAGGTCTAAACTATTGTATGTATTAGTTATATAAATTCATTATATATTATTTTGGGGGGCTGCCTTCAGTAATAACTACCTCACTACAAGCCATTTAAACTGTGTTTACAAGATAATATAAAATACATGGACTTTTAAACATAAGAAAATTCACACATTAATGCACATTAATATATTGTTTGCCAGCAAATTCTATTACCCTGGATTTTTCCATTGATAAAACTAAACAAAAAATCATAAAGCCTTTAGAGATTTGAGGAATTGTTTTAATTAGGTGTCATTTTTTAGCAAATATTTTTATGGGTCTTCACTCCTGATATAAATTCTGAAGTTTACATAAGCAGCTGCATCTTTATTCTTCACCTGTGTGATTTTGATCAATGAAGCTATATTTTCAGCAGCAGAAATTTAAATCTTGGCTCTGGCCCATGAAATAGCTAATTGGGGGAATTCCAATTGCAGATTTATTATAGCCATTGCAAAAGAGGAAAGCATATTGCTAATAAACAGCAATTAGCCACACGTTTTAGGCCAAGTGAGGACTATCATTCACTCTGAGAGGTTTTAAACTTTAAATTAGCTGCATTTTATTCACCCACTTTGGCAGGCTTTTCTTTTTTTTAAGAAAACATTTGTCACAATATTCATATACACAAACACTATTGCTTCTCTTTGTCAAAGGAATTATGAGCCAATCCAACACTCACATTGGTCCTAGTCTCCCTCCTCCACCCCAACACTTGTTATGGAACCCAAATCTGATTCTAAATAAGGCAGTATGGGGATGACAACCTGATGTGGAAGCATTTTCCAATAAGGGTGAGTTAACGAGACTTAAAACTTGCACTAAATTTAGGAAGCCAGACCCAAATCTGAACTAGAAATATCACAGCATTAAATTTTCCCAAGGGGGGTTCTGGAGCCCATATTTGTGCCATATATATATATTTTTTTCTTTCTTTTTTTTTTCTTTTTCTTTTTTTTTTTTTTTTTTTTTTTTTTTTGAGACAGAGTCTCACTCTATCACTAGGCTGGAGTGCCATGGCATGATCAAGCTCACTGCAACCTCTGCCTCCCTGGTTCAAGCAATTCTCCTGCCTCAGCCTCCCAAGCAACTGGGATTACAAGCATGCACAACCATGCCTGGCTAATCTTTTGTATTTTTAGTAGAGATGGGTTTCACCATGTTGACCAGGCTGGTCTTGAACTCCTGACCCCAAGTGATCTACCCGCCTTGACCTCCCAAAGTGCTGGGATTACAGGTGTGAACCACCATGCTTGGCCGAAAATACTTTTAATTAAACTTTAATGAAACTAAATTTATGACCACAGCCTTTCAAAACAGAGATATATACTTTACTGCAATCTCAAGATGAGCTGAAACTTAGATGAGGCTGCCAAATAAATCACCACATGTCTTATAGTTACAAAAAAAAAAAAGCTAGATGGAAGAAATAACTGTAAAAATTACAGTTGTCTTAAAATGGAATAATCAGGCTTGAGAAATTGTTAGCTTTCTGTCACCGAAAGCATTTGAATGAGGGCCAGATAGCCACTAACCAGTAATGTTGTAGAGGATATCATGTGTTATTAAAAGGACTGTTTAAAGTATGCCCTCTAGTGTTACTGTCAATACTCAGGGGCTATAATTCCAATAAAATGATTAATGAAAAGTATTATCTGACAGGATTATTTGAAATCACTTATATATTTTTAAATAAGGTAACATATCATTCGGGACTCTTGGCCATAAGCAACAGCTACACTTTTAGATAACATAAAGAAATTAGTTACTTAGTGGCTCATAGATTAGAATCAGGAGAGATAAATTTGGGGAAATGGGTGAATAAGAAGCGTAGGCAATGACAATGATAATTAAGTCCAGGTTAAAGGACTAGACTGATTAGAATGCCGTTTTGGTACCATGGCCATCTAGGCTGCTGAACACAGCTGTGACTGAATGCTTACAACCAAGACCATACGCCAATCCTTTTGTTGATGCACATCTTGCAAGATTCTGTGAAGCCCTTGCAAAGACAATCTATCCCTTCCTCTTTGCATCACTTTCTCCAGAGTTTAAGCATTAAGGGATAGAAAGAGAGAGAAACAATTTTTCTCTCTTAACCTTCACCGTAAGGATGAGGGTCTTACTTTCCACTTACATACAATGAGGTATTCCTCCAAAATAAGAAGTGAGTTCAGATTCTATCGGTCAAGAAAAAGGAAAAATGTCTACTCCAATGCTTTTATTAAATTTTTAAAAGATGTTGTGTCTTTTTAATGTTGATGAGTCCTTAGTCTGTTGGGGGTGGGGTAGTGGGATTTGTAATTTTTGTGTTTTGTCTTACTTGTAAATTTTCTGATTTCCTATCTGCTGGAAGTATTTCCCAGAGCCATACCCTAGTTTCTCAGTAGAATACATGAGTAAATGACCATTTGTCGTGGCCTATTCTATACTTTTATTTTCTCTGAATAGAACAAAGTAATCAATTTTGAGAAAATAGATGTCTCTTCCCAAGTCGTGGTTTCCAATTAGACGTTTCCTAGGAAATGCCAGGATTGCTTATGGCCTGTTGTTAATAATCTGAAACTGCCTATTCTGTTAAATGTTAACTGTGGTATGGAAATGTGATGGTATCTGCGTTAGAGTCCACTAATCAAAATAATTATACCCACTGTGCACATTTCACATGCCTTCACTTAAATAGGATCAAGTATCATTTAATAAGAACCCTTAGTAGAAAGCTACATTCTCAAGCGGCTCCCTCTCCTTCAAACTGGATGAGCTCAGCATCTTTTACAGAGGGAGCGTTGGTATAGATGTGAAGGCCTCTATTTTGCAATACTGGGATATGTGTTAGCACTACAGGACTCCTCTCCCTCCTATGATCCCAGAGTGACATAAACACAACAGAGACTAGTATGCTTGCCCAATTCTTTGGAGTCTTACTGAAAACATAATGAATAAAATTCAGGCCAAATCCAGTTAACTCATCCTCATACAACAGCATTCATACTTCTAACCCAATCATTGGAGTAGCCTTTATTCCTTGAGAGAAATACGAAAAAAAAAAAGATTGATGGAGCAAGTTTTACCCATTATTTAGAGGTACATTTCTTTGGGGCTTTCTCACCCAGTGATATTTTCTTCTTTGTTCTCCTACTACCTTGTGATGCAGAGCACATGCTAATGAACACTGGAAGTGTCCTGGCAAGTCCTTCACCCTAGTAGTAAGGTCATTAGTATGATTTATGCTATCTCTTCCTCAACAACAAGCATCTATCATTTTACAAATTAAGTATCAAATAACATAAATACTACACATCACGTAAAGAAAAAGTAAAGAATCCTTGCACTACCTGCCAGTTTCACCATGCTCCTTAGAGGAAACTATGAACGTACTCAAGAACAGAAAGAATGCCAAATATCACTGGATGATACTGTTTATGACTTTCAATAGGCAGGATATTCAAAATGTAAGGAACACTGTACAGGGGGACCATCAAAAGGGGGATATGGACAAAGATGGACTGACTCAACTGTAAAATTAGTAAAGCTTGTTATCTACTTTTTAAACATTAAGACAATTTTGTAAATGTACATCACTGTCTTCAAAAAATAGCACATGGCTTAAGAGAGTCACAGTTTCAAACAACATGTTATACTTTCTATTATATGTGTGTGTTAGCCCAGGTCCTCTGAGAAGCAGATGCCAAGATGGGGTTAAATGTGCAAGGATTTTATGAGAACAGATGCCTATGCGAGAGAATAATTGGGCAGGAGCCAGAAAGGCTGGGTAAGCAGTCAGACCACAGTGCAGGTCTGTCCTGCAGTGAAGGACAGATAGAGAGGGGACAGAATGGAAGGAAGCACCTCAGAATCTACAGTCTAAGGGAGTTCAGCAGGCCTCTTGGGGACACCTGGAGCCAGTGTTTTGTCGCGAGAATGTGCCTGGCTTAATATACTCACCATGCTCAGTAACTGTGGGAAGAAGCCTAGGAATAGTGATGGATTTCAGAACACAGAAACTGGGACTTTCTTTCATATATGTCTTCCAAAGCTTCACCCACAGAATAAAAAGATTTTTCTGTCATTGAAAAGAGTCAAAGATAAACTTCTGAGGACTCTCCTTATATCATGTAGTCTTGGTGTACAGGTGGATATGAGATCTGGATAACTGCTAAGAGTTCTGTCACACTACCTGCATCATTGCCCTAGTTTCATAAGTAGATTCACCTCAAGACATGTTTTAACTTTCACTTTCTTTCACCTACATACTCCTAAACTGTCTGCAATAATACTTCTACTTTCAACTTCCCATTTATTTGTAACTTTTCATCACCTATCTCATTACCAAATGCAATGCTATTTTTTTTTAAGATGGATGCATTCTAGTGGACTTTTGCTGGCAGTGTCTGACTTTTGCTCACTCCCCTGAAATGCTCCTCTCTTGACTTCTGTGGCTCAGTGTTGCCTCAATTCTCTACATCTGTAATTACACCTTGTAGGCCTTTTTTATTCTGTCCTTTCACTTCTCCCAACCTTAAATGTTGACGTTTACCAAGTTCCTCTCCTTAGACGGCTTGTCTCTAAGTATATTTTTCACTTAGATCACCGATTATTTTCCAGAATTCTAACTCCTGAACATTCTACATGTTCTACATCTGAACTCTTTTTGCAGTACCTGATATGTCTTTCCATGTATTTTCTGGACTTTTTTTTCCATGAAGGTTTGGAGGCATAGAACATGTTCAAAATCAAACAATTTATTTTCTACCTTCTTATTTTAGGAAATGACACCATCCATAAGCTGATTCTACCATGTGGAACCAGAAAAGGTTGAGGAGCATTTCTAATCCAAATTACCCTACATGTTAGTCAACAGATAAAGAAAGCAATGTACTTATGATTCATATTTTAAAAGTTAATAGTTTTTCCTAAATTCCTTAAGTAAATTAACCATATATAAAATAGAAAATTTGGAAACTTACACAATATAGCATATGCTATTAGGTTGTTTTTAATCTTTTAATATTTTATATTATTCTCAGTTAATATGGTTATATGTAAATGTTTACACATCTACCTCCACATATCCAACTAAGTGAAAACCTAGCAGAGGAATCAATGGATTGTAATAAATATTTTGCTAAAATACTTTGTAAAAACAATACAACTAATACTTTCCAGAAATAATGTATTTCAAGTTTTTACTTTTCAGTATAATCATGCAATAAATATGTTTATATAATTTCTGCAATTCATATATATTTCCATCTGGTAAATGCTTAAAAGTGAATTAATAAACTGGGATGTTGTTTTCTACAATGTCTTATAGAAACTGCATAAAACTGTAAAACTGGGAGTTATTATCATAATTTTTAATAATCTTAGACATTTTTATAACGGCAACTGGTCTTTTGTTTTTATTGTTATTCATAAAAGTGAGCATTTTAATACATGTGTGTTTCATTTTATTTTGTTTTTGGCATTCATGTAGCTAGAAGCTCAGCTCTTGCTTATTCTTCTTGTCACTGTCTTCAGTCTTTCCCATGGAAGTCTCATTCAGTCTCATGGCTTTAAATATCATCTATATGTCCATAACTCCCAAATTCATATTTTCAGTTCAGATCTCTTCACAATTTTGTCTACTCAACATCTCCATATAGATGTTTAATAAAAATCTCAAATTTAACATTTTCAAAACTAAACACTCAACCTTCTCTCCAATATATTTCTCCCACTATTTCCATCATCTTCATTGATGATGACAACTTCATCTTTCTAGGTACACAACCAAAAAGCCTTGGTGTTATCACTGATCCCTTTTCTTTATTCCATAGCCTATCAATCAGTAAATCCCACTGATTCTACCTTCAAGATATAGCAAAATTCTGACTACATTTTATCTCTTCAACTGCAATAGTTTGCATATTTGATCTCTCCAAATCTCATGTTGAAATTTAACCCCCAATGTGGCCGTGTTAGGTGGTGGGGCAGTCTTCAGGTCCTGGGGTGGATCCCTCATGAATACATTAATGCCCTACCTGGTTAGGGGTGGTGAATGAGTTCTTACTCTGATAGTCCTAGCAAGAGCTGCACTTTTTTTAAAAAAAAAAGAACCCGGCATCTCCCTTTCCTCTCTCTCTTGCTTTCTATCTCATAATGTGTACCTGCCACCTCCCCTTCACCTATCATGAGTAGAAGCAGCCTGAAGCCCTCATCAAGCCCAGATGTTGGAGACATACTTTTTGTACAGCCTGAAGAAACATGAGTCAAATAAATCTCTTTTCTTTATAAATTACCCAGCCTTGGGTATTCTTTTATAGCCACACAAATGGATTAACACATTGACTATTATACCTTAGTCTGAGCACATGGATTTCTGAAATAGCCTCCTACTAGTCTCCTTGCTTTCCACTTTGTCTTATATAATCTATCCTCAGCATAGTAGGCAGATATGTCCTTATAAGACAGAAGTAAGAGTATGCCATTGTTCAAAACCCTTCATGGCTCTCCATTTCACTCTGAATAAAAGCAAAGACCTTTAATATATTACAAGCCCATATGATCTGCCCCATTTCCTCTCTGACCTCATTCTTATTCCAGTCTCCTCTACCACTGTGGCTTGCTCTAATGACCTAGGCCTATTCTCACCTTGGAGACTTTGCACTGGCTGCTTTCTTTTCATGAAAGTATATATTTTAGATATCCATTTGCTTGATTCATTTATCTCATTTAAATATTTTCTCAAATATCACTGTGGTAAAAATACTTACATAAATGGCCCCCAATGTTTTGTCCCTTCCTATATCCACACTCTTTTTTATGTGACTTTTTAGTTCTTCTAACAAGATAGTTTATTTCTCTAACCTTCAAATTTGAATTCACCTTGTGACTTTTTTGCCCAATAAAATGTGGCAGAATGATGATGTTCTGGTTCACAGACTAGACCTCAAGATTCCTTGTGTTTCCCCTTGCTCCCTCACTATCCTGTGCCTTCACTAGAAGAATATGCGCTAACTAGCTTGCTAAAGGTGAAATACATAGAGTAGAGTCAAAACATTTCATGAGTTCCAACCAAGGGCTTCATAGATATGCCAATCCACAATCAAACATTACACATGTGAGAGAGCCTCGTTAGCACAAGAAACAATGCCTAGACAAACTCAGCCTAAATTGTTGACCTGCACAATAAGTTAAATAAACTTTTATTGGTGTATGTTAGTGAAGCTGGGGGTTGTTTGTTCTCAGTATCATCCTAGCAATAGATAACTTAGACAGTACCTCTAAATGTGGTGCTACTATTAAAAAAATAAATGTTATTGACTTTGGTACCAGTTAGAGGAGAAAGCTAGGAAATGATAAAGAAGCTGAAGATATGACAAGAATACTGTTATAGAAGGCTGAAAAAATAGTAACCCAGATCTTATACTGGCAAAACAATTTCAAAATTATCAAAGTCAATAACTTGAAATATAGAAAATGTACCTAATGAACTTTTGGACTTGGCCAAAGTTATATCCAGGCGTAATTTTGGAAGCAGGTGCTGAGATATTTTTTCTACAGCAAAAGTTAAGGTGTCACGTGAAACAGATGAACCCAGACAATAACTGACCAATTTGCAGAGAAAAATATGGAGATAACAGCGAGGCCAGAACTTCCTGAGTTGGGAAACTAAACTACAG
The DNA here is from genome assembly GCF_003255815.1 of Theropithecus gelada. Classification (NCBI taxonomy): domain Eukaryota; kingdom Metazoa; phylum Chordata; class Mammalia; order Primates; family Cercopithecidae; genus Theropithecus; species Theropithecus gelada. The sequence continues at coordinate 78,233,000 of NC_037681.1, forward strand.
TCACACATTGCTTAACAACACAAACACATCTCAGAAATTTGTCATCAGGCGATTTTATCAGGGTAGGAACATCCTACTTCCAGAAACCTAGATGGTATTGCCTACTACACACCTACGCTATGTGAAATAGCCTATTGCTCCTAGGCTACAAACCCGTACAACATGTCACTGTACTGAATACTGTAGGCAATTATAACACAATGGTAGGTATTTGCTTATCTAAACATATGAGACTACCATTGTATATGTGGTCCATTATTGATTGAAATATTATGCAACACATAATGCACTTCTTAATTTTAACCTCTTCGGCCAAGAAAAAATATTTAAGTAAGACATGACTTCAGGGCAGACAAAATCAAACGTGTAGCTATAGTTTTCTTTGTAATACCTCTAAAAGGATTAAGAGGTATTACAGGAAGCCTTTCAACCAGATAAAACAACTTCCAGTTGTTATAAGGGCACTTTCTTAACAACCCAACTAGAAATGATTCAGACAAGATAAATTATTTGAAAGAAATGTAAGCATAGCAGTTGAAAAATGGAATAGAATAATTTTATTTTACTTTATTTTTTTGGTGGGTATAATTTGTTTTTTTTTTAATTTATTTATTATTATTATACTTTAAGTTGTAGGGTACATGTGCATAACGTGCAGGTTTGTAACATATGTATACTTGTGCCATGTTGGTGTGCTGCACCCATCAACTCGCCATTTACATCAGGTATAATAGAATAATTTTAAATACAGTACATAAAAAATCCAGAACATTTTAAGAGAGCCATACTGGCAAAAGTACTGCCAGTATGCACAAAAATGTTGTGAGACTGAGAAAGAGAGACCCCAGACCTCCAACTTTCTATAGGCTGAGACAGATGTTCAATATCAGGACCACTTCTTAAAAAGTACCCAGCATGGGTGGAAAAGAAAAGACCTTTCAGAAGGAAAAGTCAAAAGTCATTGAGAACAATAAATAGATAATTCATTTTTAAGGAGCAGAACAAGACCCACATAAAATAATATTCCCCCAAAGCAGGAGAGAACCTGGAACTTCACTTCAATAACATTTCAGAATTTCTATGGACCAGGGACTGCTATGTGCTTCTCGTTCTTTTCCTTTTCATAAGTAATTTTTCCTGTTTTATCATTGCATGTTGAGTGCTTCAGAGGCACATATATTTTTCTTATTGTTATAGTCATAGTTCTTCCATGGAGGATATGTCCCAAGGCCCCAAATGAATGCCTAAAACCATGAATAGAACCAAATCCTATACATACTGTGATTTTTCAATTTGATAACAAAAGTAGCTAGTAAGTGACCTTTAGGCAATTAGAGTGTACATTTTGAATATGCTAGACAAAGTGATGATTCATGTCCCAGGTAGAAGACAGTGGGCTGGTGTGAGATTTCATCACACTACTTAGAACATGGTACGATTTAAAACTCATGCATTGTTTATTTTTGAAAATTTTCATTTAATATTTTTGGATTACAGTTGACCATGAGAAACTGAAACTATAGAAAGCAAAGCAACAGATTAGGAGGAAGTACTGTGCAGGTTTCTGGAACAAGAGGGGCCACATCCAGACCAATAGAAATCACAGAATGTTAGACTCTGAATTTGATGATGAGATTGGATGTGGTTGTTGACAGTTGTGTTTCTTAGTCTGTTTGGGCTGTTATAACAAAAGACTATATACTGCTTAGCTTATTAACAACAGAAATTTATTTCTCACAGTTCTGAAAGCTAGAAAGTCCAAGATCAAGCAATGGATTTAGCGTCTGGTGAGGATCCACCTTCTGGTTCACAGATAGCACCTTCTAGATATGTCTTCACATTGTGGAAGGGATGCAAGAGCTTCTATGGGCCTATTTTATGTGGACACTGGTGCCATTCATGAGGGCAGCACTAACCATCTCTCAAAAGGCCCCACCTCTTAATACTATCATCTTGGAGGTTAGGATTTCAATATATGAATTTTGGTGGGAACACAAACATTCAGATCATATCATCATCAGATGGGAAGAGCATATTTTTTATGTGGAAGGGGTGAATAATTATACACTCCATGAGGGCAGACCATGATAGGTTGATTTCATTAGTAACTCCACTTCTCCCCATCTCTGAATGCACACATTTACCAAGTAACTTTGTAGCTCTTCTAACTAAAAAGGTAGAGTCGATTTCCTCACACTTTGAATGTAGGTTGCCTTTGTGATTTGCTTTGGTTAATAGAATGTGGCAGAGACCCTAATGTTACTGACCAAAAGAACTCTCCATCCTGGATCACTGATTCATAGACATATCAGTTAAGTGAATGTTTATTGTTACATAACAAAAAGGTTGTGTCAACGTATGTCCTGCTCTACTTTTTTTTTTTTTTCCCCTAATACTTATCGTCTTCTAACCTTATACACAATTGATTATCATTGTATCTCAGGTATGTAAGCTGGGCAAAGCATCTAATAAAATCTCTATATTTGTGTGATTAATTTAAGTTCATTTAATTAATTGAATTAAACTAGAGAGAATGTTTGAGATAGACGGTTCTATTTTAAATAAATACTTATACAAACATTGAATCATGGATTTGTTGCCCATTACATCTTCACATTGGACAGAGTACCCTGTAGAAGACGTAGAAGCCGAAACAGGCATTGAACATTACATCATCAGGATCGAATTAATCAGAATCATCTCATGCAGTGATTATCTCACTGGCATTAAACTGGTCTTCTTTTTCAATTTTGATACCTCAACTTTGAAGATCCTTCCTAGATAGTTCCACTAAATGGTATGAGGGAAATCCTTCATCATCAGCAATAATAACCCCGAGTTCCAGCTGACAAACCAACTCTATCCGTCCCCTCCTCCTAAGATCTCTTTCTATGTTGCAAACTGTAATAACTATAATTATTTAATGAATTTGATATTTTTAACATTGATTGACTCTCAAATTATCATTAATTAATGAAAGTCAATATTAATTCATATGTGCTTGGACTGAATGCTTTCCTATTTGTTTTAATAACTCACATAGAATATCACCATTGTCCATATTTGTTTTGCTTTCCACAGCTTAGTAGACACTTTATATAATATAAAATAGCAGAAAAGTAAGCCAGATAACAGTAACTGCCTTTATTTTCCACACTTCATTAGCATCTTAGGAATAATTCATGCATGTTATTAAAATTTGAACCCAAGTTAATTAATATTCCAAAATTATAATATTTTCTGTTGCATCTGCAGCTAATTGTAATCTGCCAATAATCACACAGAAAGAAAAGACAAATCATGATAAATCTAAGTAAACAGGTACAAGTAAATTGGACTATGAAAATGGCATGTCTCTGTTTAAATGTCTTCCACAAATCCCAGAGAGATATGCTTGGACTTCATCTAATTGGGTTTGTTACTTCCTCACAGTTTAATGCCTGAATAACTTCAATCACATATGATGCTACTTATGCCAGTTAAGCAAATTAATTAATTAAGCTATTAGGACATATAGATCATATGAACTAGAAATCATCTGGCAATGTTAGTTTTATAATTGACCTAGTAAAGATTTTTCAGTTGCCATTTTCAAATGTTACTGATGAAGTGAAACCAGAAATTTGGATAGTTTAAACATTGAAATTGATGATCCAGAAATAGTCTCTTGTCACCCGCTATGGTAGTTTTTTTATTATATTTTGTTTTTGTTTTTATTATTTCTATTTTTGCTATGTTTCCACAGTGTTCTTGGCTAAACTACCCACAAAAAATTTTGTATGTTGGAGTCTTAATCTCCAGTACTCCAGAATGTGGCTGTGTTTAGAAATACGGTCTTCAAAAAGGAAATTCAGTTAACATGAGGTCACATGGATGGGCCCAAATTACATAAGATTGGTGTCTTTATAAGAAGAAGAGATCAAAATGCAGATGCACACAGAGGGAGAACAATGTAAAAACACAGGGAGAAGACAACTATCTACAAGCCAAGGAGAGACACTCTAGAAGAAACCAGCCTTCCCATCACCTTGATCTTAGACTTCTAGATTCCAGAATTGTGATAAAATACTCATTGTTGAAGCCATCCAGTCTGTGGTACTTTGTTATGGCAAATGTAGGAAACCAATACAAACATTTGTGGAACATATTTTTCATGATAGTCCTTGAAAATGTTAAATCAAAATTTTGGTGTTCTGGAAAAATAGACTTTGTTTGTATTCAGATACCTCAGTAAGACAAGATGTATAATGCTTTCATTTTAGGAGAAACTACCCTAAAATATATCACTGAGACAGATTTGAGGTATAAGGCAGAAATTATTGGTTTCTTACCAGTGACCATGCTTTCTGTCTTCTTTACATAGAACTTCAATTATTCCCAGAGAAGTAGTATAACTCTATTGTAGCTATTAATGAACATGTGATCCATTTTGGACAAATGAGATCAAATAGTAAATCTACTGGGTGTATCCTACAGGAAGTTTTTTATTTTTTAATACTACAAAGAGAGTAGATTCAGCTGGCAGGTACCTTCGCTAGTACCTCTTTCTTCCTGCCTAGAATATAAACAATATCTAAAGCCAGATAAGCCATTTTGAAACCATGAAAAAATAAATACCACATGAAAAGGATAATGTGGTAGGAATTTTAAAGGATCTTCGACTTTCCCTAAGCAGTTATCATTAACTAATTTCCTTTGGCTTTCTCATAATGTGAGAAAAATGAGCCCCTATTTGCTGAAGCTATTTTAGGTGGGTTTCTGGTACATCTACTCAAACATAATTCAAAGTGATACAAAGAGTGTGACTGATACCATGGGTTTGTAAAGGTGCTTCCATTACAGGCCACTTTAATGGAACATAAGGCACAAATTCTGTTTAGCTATGTTGGTTAAAGCTTTAGGCTACTGGTGTTGTATGAAATTGAATCTTTAAAAAAATACTATCGTGCTGAGAAATGTTATGCAAAATAGAAATTATAGAGTAACTCTTGTCATCCTTTCTTGTAATTGTTCACAAGCGGACTAAATATCAGGGAGTGTATCCTCAGTGAATATTCACAAATGGGTAAAGGTGAAAGTGCATTGTATTAATAATGCTGTGGCAATAGCACTTCTTTAAAGGAAAATTATAACGGCACATACACTGTTGCCAATGCCATTTTGTTCACAGAAAACAGAATTTAGAAAATACAGATTGACTATCCCAAGTCCTGAAATCCAAAATCCCAAATGCTCCAAAATTCCAAACTCTTTCGTGCTGATATGATGCTCAAAGGAAATCCTCATAGGAGGATTTTAGATTTCAGATTTTCAGATTTGAGATGCCCAACTGATAAGTAATGCAAATATTCTGAGATCCTAAAAAATTAAAAATCCAAAATATTCCTTGTCCCAAGCATTTCAGATAAGGAACACTCAACCTGTATAGGAAAATATGATAAAACCTAATTGATATATCACATTTCATACTTTAAAAAAATTTATATTAATTTGCTAATGTAAAAATTTAGCTTCCCACAAGTGGCAGTAATTTCCATTCGATTCTCATTTGCATTGTTGAATATTAAATGTGTGTGTACATATATTTATATAAAAAGATAAACCATATGTGGGTCTGTATATGTATAATATTCTTACACGCAGGGGTAGAGAAGAATTGCATTGGAAGAAAAGGAACAAAAATTATACTGCTCTGAATATACCATGTTTGATATATTTTAATCTATGTTTTATATAGTTATAATACAAAATTAATTTTCAGAGAAGCAATATCTAAATGTCTGAAGTAAAATAATTCATATAAGCTTAAATTTATACTAACTTGGTAGTGTAATCATGACTATAAAACACAGTACTTTAACTGAATACTCTTAATGAGATATTTCTGAAGCACAAACATAATATTATCTTAAAATCTGAAATTGCTTTCAGTACTTAAAATGTTGATGAGGATATTAATATTATTATACTGAATCTGTGGTGTGTGTTTTATGGAAAAAAAATGAATAATTATTTTAGTAACATTGAAATACAAAAGAAAAAGACAAGATCAAAGCAGTTAAGTAATTGCCTTATAGCACCGAGTTTAAATTATTTATATAAAATATAATAATTATTTGAATTAATTACTCATTAAATAAGTATATCTCATGGTATATTTTATCTTTACAGGATAAATAAATACTTCTTAGATCTGAATACTAGTCCTAGAAATAAAAACGAATCCATGAGAAGCAAACAATCCTAGTGCTCAAATGATAGCCTCTAAATACCCTATTCCACAAAATGGAAGGGCTTTTTGTAAGGCAAGTATGGCACCAGAAATTTGTGAGTCTGAAAAATTATTTCATACTAGACAGTATGGAAACTAACAAAGACTATCAGTGGCATGTCAATAGGATCCAGGAGAAAACCTGAAGAGCTTTTTGCTGGATAAAAATCAAATAATGTAAGCATGAATAAACATATTAACTGCAATATTTTGAAATATAGCAAATATATTTAAATATCAGCCATTCATTTGGAAAAATAGTCATAATCTTTAGAAGAGTCTAAATAAACAAATCATTTCTTTGAATTAATTTTAATATTTATTATTTTAATTAATACATAAAATTGTATATATTTATCAAGTACAACATGCTGTTTTGAAATATGTATGTATTGTGGAATGGCTAAATCAAGATAATTAACATATACGTTACTTTATATACTTAGCACTTTTTTAGTGAGAACTTTAAAACCTTCTCTCAACAATATAATACATTGTTATTAATTATAGTCACCATGTTTTACAATAGATCTGTTGAACTTATTCATCTTAACTGAAATTTTGTATCCTGTAGCTAACATTGTCCCAATCTCTTCCGCCAAAACAAATCATTTTTTAACGCTAGTAAATAAGAGAATATGTAAAATATGTATCTCATCTTTTCTATATAACCACCTTTTCTTCTAGGCTCTGAAAGTGTTAAAGGCAGACCTAGTTGCATAACAGGTTTAACCAATTCTAGTCCCCTACTGAAAAATAATTTTATAAATACTGAAATTAATGTTATAGTGATTATTCCTATAAAGACTTCTTTTCATACATTTTATACACTTCATTCAGGATAAACTTCTGAAAACCTAATTATAAAGTGAAGGCATATAGAAATAATAAATTTGATAGATAACATTAAATTGTCTTACAAGGAAGTCTGTCATTCTCTTTTCTTACCAACAGTGTATGAAATTACGCATTTTCTTAGATTGCATCAATGTTGTGTATTTCTGTTTCAGTTTTTTCAATCTTACTTATAGAATTAAACATCTATTTCATTGTATGTTATAAGTACCTTTTAAATCATGAGCGACACTGACATATTCCCATGTTTATAATTAATTTATTTCTGTTATTTTGCTTTAATTTTTTTTAATTTAAAATTTTTATTTTCTGTTGTATTCCTCTTTTAAAAAGTTGCCCCTCCCTTTGTTTGTTGGTTCTTATATTATTGATTTTTCTGAATGCTCTCTATATATTATGAAATTAGCCCTGTTCCATATTTTTGCAGGATATTTCCAAGGGCATTATTTTTTTCATTATTAATTTCTTCCCACAAAAATTCTTAAAAATTTATAATTATCAGTTACTTTATAAATCTTGTTTTTTTGTTATTTAAATCATGTTAAGAAAGTATCTACTTTATTTACTTCTAAAGTGATAGGATCTCCTAAAGCAACAGTGGAATTTGTAGAAAACATAATACAAAGAGAAACCTATACATGCATTTATACTAGATTTCTAAAATACAATTATATTTAGAAAAAATGTTTTTCAGAAAAAGGAGGTAATCATTCTTGAATGACTGTGAATTCAATGCTAAAATCGCTCTAATAAGCAAGATATGAAGAAAGGTTTTGCATGGCTTGCTAACAGACATAAAGAAAAGAAGAGATTAAGTCTTCAAATAAGCTAAAACTCAATCTAGAATTTAACCAAATGGAATAAATTTTTCCCAAAGATTAAACTGCTCCTGTTCTGTGCAGGGCAACCTGATAGTGTGGTAAAAAATTGCAATGAGATGAATAGGGCAGAGGAGGAATTTATAAAGCACAGTTTAAACTGCCTCAGAGACAGTGTTGGGGGAACAGTTTTAGGCAGTTTGAGAGACACATTCAAGGGTAAAATCAGAATATGGTCTTGGGTTGTAAACAAGAAACAACATACTGAGTCCACACACTGGGGCACTTCTTAGGGAGTGTAAAATTCCTGAATTTATGCACTCCATGATATTTTGCCAAGATATTATTTGAAAGTCATTCATTCATTTAATCAATAGAAAGCCTAGTATATGCCAAGAATTATTACTTAACTGGTGAAGGTAGAGGAGTGAATAAGACAAGCAAGGCCCTTGCTTTCACAAAATTTACATTTTGAGTGACACAGGAAACTACAATTAAATTCCTAAGCAAACAAGGCAACCTTGAGTTGTGATCAAAGTGGTAAAGATGGTAAACACAATAATATGAGTACTTGTGGTGGCTGGGGTGATTAAAGAATCCCCTCAGAAGAAACGGCACTTGAATTGAACATGGAGTCATATGTGACCATGCAGATAAAGCTGGAATAGTGCTGCAGGAGGAGAGACTAGCAAGGCCTTTACTCAGCAATTAGCTTAATATGTTCAAGAAAGAGAAAGATCACTGTGGCTAGCTGGGGCAGGACGGGGTGGAGAAGAGTGTTGTAAGATAGTTCATTCTAAGGTGTAGAAGACAGGTTTTAAAAAAAAAAATAGAAGAGCGACATGATCTTATTTATATTGTTTTTTTTCTTTTTAAAAATTACTGGATTTAGAATAATATCCAAAATTATTTAGACTGTCCTCCAGGGTTACCCAAAGCCAATACATAGTTTTGGTGTCTGGGCTCCTTCACTTAACATAATGTTTTTGGCATTCATCCATGTGTAGCATGTATCAATAGTTCATTTCTTTACATTGCTCTCCTGCATTCAAATACTTTTAAATTACTTTTTAAATTAAACAGCTGTTGTCGTTTGAGAGTTCTTTATAAATTCCGGAATAGTGTCTTTTGTTGGCTATGTGGTTTACAAACATTTTCGCCTGCTCTGTAAGTCATGTTTTCATTCATTTAACAGATTTTGCACATAGAATGTATTTTTAATTTTAATAAAGTCAAATTATCATTTTCTTTTTACAATTAACTTGAAATCCAGTCTAAAAACTCTTTGCCTAACCCTAGATCCCTAAGATATTTTTTATGTTTTGTTTTCAAATGTTTTAGAGTTTTATATTTTACATTGATGCACATAATCAATTTTGAGTTAATCTTAGAGAAATGTAAGACTTGGTAAAGGTCCATTAGTTTGCTTGTGGGTGTCAAATGGAATCAGCACCATTTACTTAAAACACAACCATTCCTCCATTAAATTGCTTTTTCATTTTTGTCAAAATCAATTGGACATATTTTTGTTGGTCTCTTTCTGATTTACATTTTCTGTTCCATCCCTTTGCCAATATCACACAATATTGATTACTATGGCAATATATAAGAAGTTTTGAAATTAAAGAAACTAATTTATTGCACTTAATTATTCTTCAATATTGTTCCAGCTATTCTTGTTCCCTTGCTTTGCCATGTAAATTTTAAGATAATCATGTCTGTATCTATCTACACAAAATCTTGCTAGACTTTGAAATAATTGAGATAAACTCATATATCAATTTGGGGAGAATTAATATCTTTACTATATTGTGTCTTCTAATGCCTGTTTATGATATGTCTCTCAATTTATTCAGATCTTCAATTTATTTCAACAGTGTTTTGTATATTTTAGCACACAAGGCCTGTACATATTTTGCTAGATTTACACCTAAGTATTTTATTTTTTTCATTGTGTGAATGGAATTATGATTTTAATTTTAGTCACCACATAGTCATTGTCATTTCTAGTATATAGATATTAATTTTTATATGTTGATATGTTACACTGCAACTTTGCTGGTCATTTACTAGTTCTATGAATTGGTTTCTTAAAAATAGATTTCTTGGGACATAGACACTCATATCCTCTGCAAATAGCAGCAGCTTTATTTCTTCACTTCTGTTATGTATGCCTTCTATTTCCTTTTCTTACCTTATTGGCTAGAAGTTCCACCACTATTTGGAATAAGAGTGGTGAGAGTGAACATCCTTGTCTTATCCCCAGTCTTACAAGAAACGTCTTTCACTATTAAGTGTAATGTATGCTGCAGGAAATTTTTTAAATTGAGGTAAAATTCAGGAAACATACAAGTAACCATTTCTAAAGTATACAATTCAGTGACCTTTAGTACATTCCAGTGTTCTACAACTGTAAGTTTTATCCACTTCCAAAATACGTTTATTATCCTAAAAAACTCGTTTCCATTAAGTAATCATTCCCCATTCTCCCTTCACCCCTATTCCCCGGCAAACAATAATCAGCTTTCTGATAAATGGAACCATATAATTTATTACCTACTTTGTCTGGCTTCTTTTACTTCACATCATGTTTTTAAGGCTCATCCATTTTATAGGATGTACTAGCACTTTATTTCTCTTAATGGCTGAATAATATTTTATTGTATAGATATGCCACATTTTGGTTATTCATTTACCAGTTGATAGATATTTCGGGTGTTTACCTTTTGGCTGTGGTGAATAGTACTTCTATTAAGATTTATATACAACATTGTTTGAACATTCGTTTACAATTTCTTTGGGTATATACCTATGCCTGGAGTTGCTGTGGCTATGGTAATTCTATGTCTAACTTTTTGAGGAATTGCTAAACTGTTTTTCACTCAAGCTGTACCATTTTACATGTATGAGCAATGTTCAAAGACTCAATTTCTCATGTCTTCTTTAACCATTTTTTCTATTTTTTATTTTTCATTTTGTTTTGTTTCAGTTATATCCATCTTAGTGACTGTGAAGTACTAATTATGTTGACACAATTTTCATGTGTCTACTGGCTGTTTACATATCCTCTCTGGATGAATATCCATTCAGATCCTTTGCTCATTTTCAAAACTGGTTATTTGTCTTTGTAATATTGAGTTTTAAATGTTCTTTCTATTTTCCACATACGAGTCCCTTATGAGATATATGATTTGTAAAATACTGTCTCCTACTCTCTGGATTGTCTTTTCACTTTCTTGAAAATGTCATTTGCTACACAAATTTTTAAAATATTTTTATTTTTGGCCGGGCGCGATGGCTCAAGCCTGTAATCCCAGCACTTTGGGAGGCCGAGACGGGCGGATCACGAGGTCAGGAGATCGAGACCATCCTGGCTAACCCAGTGAAACCCTGTCTCTACTAAAAATACAAAAAAATTAGCCGGGCGTGGTGGCGGGCGCCTGTAGTCCCAGCTACTCGGGAGGCTGAGGCAGGAGAATGGCGGGAACCCGGGAGGCGGAGCTTGCAGTGAGCCGAGATCGCGCCACTGCACTCCAGCCTGGGTGACAAAGCGAGACTCCGTCTCAAAAAAAAAAAAAAAAAAAAAAATTATTTTTAATTTTTGTGGGGACATAGTATTTGTACATGAGATATTTTGATACAGGTATACAATGTGTAATAATCATATCATGTAGAGTATGGTATCCATCCCCTCAAGCATTTATCCTCTGTGTTACAATCCAATTACACTCTTAGTTATTTTTAAATGTACAATTAAGTTATTATGGACTATAGTTACCCTGTTGTTCTATCAAATAGTAGGTCTTATTCATTCTAACTCTTTTGGTACACTCAATTATTACTGGCCTTTTCTAACACCTCTGTGTCAGGGATGTTGAAGTGACTCAGTACAACCCCACAGAAGTGGAAATGTCTTCCCACTCATTCTTTGCTGGCATGGGTGGAGTAGAACTACAATCTTTTAATGTGGTGTTTGGATGTAGAACAGTAATTGTGCGAAAGTTTCTGTCTTGCTAGTCTGCCCCTTTCCTGGTCTTTTGGCTACCAAAAGCAGGTCTTTATTGGAATTTTATTTTTGTCATTGTTGGTATTTCTAGGTTGCTGCTTGCTCAACTTCAAGTATGGAACATATGAGGAAAGAAGAATGCCTTAAAAATGTACCACCACATTATCATCAGATAACAAAGTCTATAGCCAATCTGCCTTTTTCTCTACATCTTTTAGAGTAATACATACAGTCTGAAATATATACACATGAGTAATGCATTACACTAAAACATTGTGACAACTACAACAGTACTAGGTGATAGAAAATTAAAACTTATTTACTGAATACCAACTATTTACCAGGCATACACACACGTACAGATATGTGTGGGAGAGGCAGAGGGAAAAGATTCTCACACACACACATATATGTATTAAATGTAAACTCATTAGTATCACAGAAAATCCATGAAATAAATAATATTACTATTCTTTAACAAATGGGAAAATTCTAATAGAAAGAGAGGCCAATAACTTACTTAAAATCACACAGCAAAAGTTGTATCTGAACTTGAAACCAGATATAGTCTCAGTATCTATATTTTTTACCAGGTTTTCTTTACCTATTTATACCCCATAGTACCTAGCATGGTTATTTGCATGTTGAGACTCAAAAAATATCTGTTGAGTAAGCAAAGATATTTTAAAAATTAATGTAGCATCTGTTTCTCAAAACCAAAAATTCTTCTTATTTTTCCTACTTGAGTTAATACTGCATGACTGGTGCCCCTCTCAAATCTGTGGGCTCCTGAATGTGCGCGCATGCACACACACACGCACACACATATATGTAAGCAATACATACATTGCTCAATTTTAGTGTTTTCACATCACCAAATTTGTTAAGTATTGCCAAATAGCTCTCCAAACTAATTTGTCAATTAACATATTCAATAGCAGACTATAGATTATCCATTTGTCATCACCTTCATCAGCACTAAGTTATGTCACACTATTTATATTTTTTCTATTTTTTAATTTGTCTTCCAATGATTAGTAGTGAAATTAAGAATATGTCCATGTATTTATGTATACATATGTAACAAACCTGCACGTTGTGCATATGTACCCTAGAACTTAATGTATAATAATAATAATAATAAAAGAATATGTCCATGTATTTTTAGCATCCAAATTTCTTCCTCTACCTTAGACAATTTTTTCACTCGGTTTTTCCTTTTCTCTTCTTTTTTGAGTATAGGACTCCTTTTATACTCTGGAATACAATCTTTTTCATTTTAATTCATTACACATATCTTCACCAAAATTTAGTTTGTGAATTAAATGGATGATGTTTTTTCTTATGTAGAATTTTTCTTTTTTTTTTGTATTTATTTTAATGTTGCCAACCCTAACAATCTTTTATATTTATAGTTTTCATATTTTGAGCCATTAACCCTAATAGAAAATTTATTTCTCTTTTTATATTTAAATTAATAACACATTATCTCAAGCATTACAGTTTGTAATAAGATATTTATTGTAACCTTGTTCTCAAATTTTTTATTTTAATATTCTTAGATATTTGTTTTCCATAAAAGTTTTAAGATAAGCTTTTGAGTGCTCTCAAAATTCTTGCTAAGATTTTGAATAAAACCGATATTAGGATAAATTGACTATAATTGATAAGTTTATAATATTGATTTTTCCCTTTCATGAACATATCTATCCATTTATTAAAATGTTCTTTTCTTTTTTTATTCCTAAATTTTAAAAATAATTGACGCATAATAGTTGTGCATATTTATAAAGAACAGTATGTTGTTTCACTGTATGTATACATTATATAATGATTAAATCAGGGTAATTAGCATATCTATCACTTAAAATATGTATAATTTCTTTGTGGTGATATCACTCAAAATCCTCTCTTCTAGCCATCTTGAAAGAGAGAATACATTATCACTAGCTGTAGTCACCCTGCTATGTAATAGAACACCCAGAACTTACGGAACTGCAACTTGAATCATTGACCAACCTTTTCCTATTCCTCATCTCCGATCCTCCCCAACTTCCAGTAACTGCTATTCTACTCTCTACTCATATAATATCAACCTTTTAAGATTCCACATATGAGTGAGATTATGTGGTGTTTGTCTTTCTGTGTCTGGCTCATTTCACTTAACATAATGATCTCCCAATTCATTCATGTTGCTGTAAACAATAGGATTTCATTCTGTTTTATGTCTAAGTAATATCAAACTAAAAAGTTTCCCCTCAGCAAATGAAACAATCAATAGAATAAGGAGACAACCTATAGAATGGAAGAATATATTTGCAAACCTGACATCTGACAGGGGGTTAGTGTCCAGAATTTATAAGGAACTTATACAATTCAATAGCGAATAATAATTATAATAATCTGAATTTAAATGGGCAAAAAACCTGAATAGACATTTATTGAAAGAAAACATGCATACAAATGACCAACAGATATATGAACAAAAAATCTCAACATTACTTATCATCAGGGAAATGCAAATCAAAATCTCAGTGAGATATCACTTTACCCCAGTTAGAAGGAGTTATTATCAGAGACAAAAAGAATAGCAAATTCTGGCAAGGATGTGGAGAAAGGAAAAGTTGGTGGGAATGTAAATTAGTATAGCCGTTATGGAAAACAGTATGGAGGTTCCTTTAAAAATTAAAAATAGAACAACCATATGATCTAGCAATTCCATTCTTTTCCCTTTTTTATCAAGATGTATACTTTCCATCTTAGGAACCTAGCCATTTGGATCTCCTCATTCTACATATTATCTATATTTGTCATATATGTAGAGCAGAGAGGATTCCCCAAATAATGTATAATGCTATCATAACCAGAAATCTATATGAGATTTTTTTCACTCAATAATATGTCCTGAACACACTTTCATTTTAGTATCTTTAATGAATGCCTAATATATCATCTTTAATGGCCAAAAATATACCAAAAGTGTAGATGTTTAATTATTATTTAACAAATTGTACTAACAGATAATTAGACTATTTAAATTGTTCCTTTTACATATAATGTATTGTATTACATATAATGACACCATTGAAATAAATGCATATAAACTTTTGTCTTCCTGTCAAATTCTCCCTTTAGGACGAATTACCTTTAAATAAAAGTGCTGGCTTCTTAGAGAACTAGTAAATGTCTTCAGGGATAGATAAGGCAGTTATAGACTTCTGATTTATATGTGACCACAGCCTAAACTCAGTTATATAAATTTTGATTCCCAGTCTTTTATAAGCAAAGGATACAGTCACAATCTCTCAATATTCTGTCCCATCTATTGAAGTCACCACAAAGTTCCCTGAATCAGAATTACATGTGGCTGTGTCTGACAGGGGAAAAGCAAAAGCAATCATGACAAACAATATAGTTTATTTCTCACTCTCTCACATGCAAAATAATTTTATGCCTGATATTATGGTTCTATGGAATGAAGTTTTCAGACCCAGGCTTTTTCAAACTTACTATTTCTTCATTCCTAAGATATGACCCTTGCCCTTACAATTCAACATGACTGTTAGAGAGTTTGACATCTGCTTCATGATTCAGGAAGTCAAATGGAGAACAGGATGAAGAAGGGGCAATGGGCATTTAACAAGTCTTAACATGTCTTTGAAGCCCACATAAAACATTTCTGCTTTATTTTAGAGGAGCCCGAGTAATGTGGTCTTTATTCAGCTTAGCATAGGCCCAACTAAAAACTAGATGTTGTATTCTGAAGGAAGAAAAGGAAGAATAGGTATTAGCTTAGTCACTTCACTATGCCTAAACCAAAGTTCTGAGTACATAAGCATTTATCAGAGTGAAATATTCTCTCATCCTAGAACCTTTTTATTGAATTGGGCTGTTTCAAAGGGTTACATGTTGGAAAGATAGGGTCATTAATGTAAGTGTCCAAAATTGTTTTTCTGTAATGTCTTAGTTTATTATCAAATCTTCAAAGATAATTTCCTTTTTCTTCAATATAGGGGACCTGGCTTACTTGTGCAATGGCTTTGAAATATCTCTACTCTACCTAGAAGTAAAAAAGCACAAAAATTGTGATATATTCATTGTCTTTCCTATTTTCTCATCAGTGTAACTCATGCTTCCACTGCTTGCAGCCAACAGATGTCAGTGTTTCTGGCTAAAACAGACACACACAATATAAAAATTCTTTGAACAAAAAGAGTCTAAGACACATAAGCATCTTAAAATTGACAAAAGAAAAAGCGAGTAGAACCTACTATACAATTTACCTGGCACAAGGATGCTCCTCTTCTGGTGTCCAAGGAGTACAGCTTTGCTGAGAAAGCCCAGTGACAGAAAATCAAGAAATGAGAAACAGGAGTCAGGCCCTAATGAGCAGCCCATCAGAAAGGGATGTAATGGGGGCACAGAGTGAGAAAAGGCATTCAGCACAGGCAAGATGAAGATGGAACAAGTGTGAGATTAATAGAAATAAATGAACCACGTAAGGGAGTCAGGGAAATCTGAAATGAATTGTGAGTCTTGGGCATGGTTTCCAGAGGGACAGGAGGAGGGTGATGAGGGGTCTTGAGGGTCAGCCGGCACATATTTAGTCAGTTATAATAAGGGAAAATTGCTTCCTCATTACAAGGCTAGAAAGGATGTTGATAAATTTTTCTCCCTTTTAGATAACTGCACGGAAGTTATAATTGGTATGAGGAAGCATGGGCAGCACGGTTCAGACCCTTGCTCAATGGGAAAACCCTAGGGGCATGTGCCAAGCTGGATGATAATGACAGTTGTGACTATCAAATCATGCAGCTGGCCTTTCAGAGGAGATGGGGGTCGACCCCAGAGACCAACTGGTTATATCTAGGTCTCCAAGGAGAGGAGTGAGGAACTCTTTTCTTGAAATGACTGTAAAAATGACAAGTTTATTTAACAGGTATGGAGAAGGTGAAAGGTGTTATATGTAGTGGGATATTTTTAAATACAAAATTATTCTTTCAGAGGAGATCAGGAAAATGATTCCTGGGGACTTGACATTGTATTTAATAGAAGTTCACTAGTTTTACATAAGTATCTTATTTTCTTGTCTACTCTGATTGTATGAAACCAAGAATCAAAATGAGACTCTCTTTCTTTTCTCAGATGTCCACAGATTTTCATAACAAACACAAACCAATGAAGATCTTAAGAATAAAACCCAAGACCTTTGTTATTTGGGAGTTATCTGGGTGCTGTCTTAGAAAAATCTTTACATCATAAAAAAACTTCAAAAACGTTGAGAGAAATGTCCTTTTGGCTTTATGATAATTTGTCTACATTATTTGTCACAATTAGTTTATAAAATATTATTTCAACATTTTACAAGGTAAACTGCAGGCTCACATGTGCATGACGTTCAGATAGAAACCACCCTGGTTTGTTGGTGCATTTACAGATTTGGATCTAGATTATCAGTCTTACAGGAGCTGAACTGATCCCAACAGGTTGTTTTCCCAGATTATGCTAACAGCTGAAACATCTGGAAAAAGAGTCAACAAGAAGATATTTCACCTTTTAGAGATGATAATATAAGTCATATTTTTTTAGTCATATAACACATTTGTTTTAAAGATAAAACTTGGAACTGCATTCCTGGTGATATGTGTGCCTGTCTACACTGTACATGGCTATACATCACTTTTTCTTTTAAGGGTATAGAGATCAGCCATTGTAGGTCTCAAATGCTTAACACTAATGCTATTAGACTTGGTAAATCTTTACAGGACTCAATAAAATAATATTTCATATGCCAAAATCTGTTAGGGTCCCTGAACATTTAGGGAATAATAGAACTTCAGTTCCTGTGACTTTCCAGTAAGCTTAAAATTAAATGTTTACTTGAACAAATTTGTTATAATCTGTTTGTTTACAGATCCTCACATGAATACTTGAAACTCTGAAATGATACTGTTTTAAACAGATTTGTCTCTCTGAGAATACCAAAATTATTTTAGGTAACTTGGTAGAGTACAGTAGCTTCCTTGGTATTTCTCTTTGATGAAGGTGGGGCTTAATAAATGCCATTGTTCTTTGTCACACACATTTACTGAAGGTCTGCTTTGACTGGACATACCATTATGCTCCACTACTGTATGGAAAGGTAGAGTATGTGTTTCCTTTCTAAGGGCGGGGGAGGCTTACAATCTTCTGGGGGAGATGGGAATGTGCATAAAGGGAAATCACAATGACAAACAGCACTTGTAAGGAGTCCCTTGAGAGATGCAGGAAACCATAAGAAACAGAGGCCACTCAGAACTGGAAGTGAAGCTGCAGTCCATAAAGAACTCAAAGAGAGTCTAGAATGTAACCTAAGTCTTGAAGCAAAATAGGGCTTTGACAGATGGTTGAGTAAAAATAAAAATAAAAATAATAAATGGCCATTTTAAGAACATCTGAGCTAAGCAGGAGAATGGAATGTGCCAGCCAAATGCCAGGAATGATGAAGAGTTATTTTTGAGATGGTCTATAGGACATGTCTTTGGGATCTGAGAACATTAAAACAAACTAACAAACAGTTTACTTCATTTAAGAGCATCAAACAGAGTTAGAAGAAAGGGACGTTGTCTGTGTTTTTGGCTTGGGAAGACTGAAGCTGCTTGCTGAAGGAGTTGCAATGCTCAGCACAGAATGTGATGCAATTGTATATTAAAGCAAGTAGCAGAGATTAAGAGAGAGGCCATCAATCCTGATCCTTAAGAAATTTCCCTACCATAGATATATAAGTGTGAGTAGACTGCATATTGAGGAGATCATTAGCTCTTTTTTGACATACGTCAGTTCATGCAAAAGGTCTTCACACCCACTAAATACCATATCATAAAAGGCTTGGTTTTGGAATGTTTGATTATTACAGTATGTTATTTTCTGCCAAAGCAGTGTTAATTGTCAGAAATATAGGAATCAAATATCTGTTTAAGTCAGTAACACCAGCTTTTATACAAGAAGCTCAAGGTGTAGTTCGATTTCATTTTTATTAATTGACTTAGCAGCAGAAATAATGATGCATTTAGTGGCATCTAAATGAGAACATTTTAAGGCCATTGAATAAGAAAAATTTCAACAGCATATTTTCAATGAAGCGTTTGGTTTCACTAACAAAATCATCTCACCTCACAGAATTATATTTCATTAACAATTATTACTGATCAATTAATTCTTAGAAAAGGGACATAAAATAGCAGAACCAGAGGCATTCTCACATAATCTCTCTGGCAGTTTCTTTGTCCATGTGAATCACCATCTTGCTCAGGATTTAGCATAGATACTGCTGGGGCAAAAGGCAATAAAATGACCTGTCTATGACCTTAAGGATGCACTCAAATGAGGCAGGGAGCTACATGACTCCAAATGAAAGTAGACTGAGATTCAGACTTTTAAGAATGAGTTATATGACTTATTGTGCACTTACTAGAGAGCCAAAGAAAATCTGTCATAGAAACTAAGTGCAAAAGTAAGTCTTCTTGTGTCTTACAAAATTGTCTTCTTGACAGGCCTATGAATTATACAATTAACACTAAAAAGCTTGCAAATAATGGCAAAAATTGTCTTGTTAACATATGAACATAAATAAATAACATTTTAATCTTTAATTCATTTAAAGATTTTTTTAATACTATGGGATCATTTAAGCATAAAAAACATTGTGTCAATTGCTTTTAGTAATACAAGATTACATGAAAGCCAGCCACATCCTAAAATCAAACTACTGTGTGATTAGCAGAAATGCTAGTAGAGTTGGGTTTAGCTCCTACCTTCCTTTTCGAATTGCTATTGCTATTCTTTGCCACTCATTTTCCCGAATACTCCCAGACTGTTTTTCAATCCCTTTATTTTTCTAATTGTTCCTAAATCATCAATTTTATTTCTCCTTCTTTAGGGGATTCAAGTTCTGCCCATGCTTTTGTGCCAATCTCAATCTTTACTTCTTCCGTAAAACTTTTCAGATGCTCCAACTTGTTGTCTTTGCTACTTCCTCAACACCATTTATTTAGTTAACTTTAATAATCTATAAATTGCTTTAACTGTTTACTTACTGGTTCATCTGAAAATAAATGAATGCTTTACCATTTACATGTCCAATGCTTTAAATCAACTGAGAAATAATAATTGTCATTTTTTCCCTATTTTGAACATGATAATATAATCCAAAATGGTTTTGTATTAAAAAAACACAAAGAAACCTTATGCTAATTCCATTTATATCAACATAATCCAGTCCCTTTCTCAACAGAGAAAAACAAAAACAGATTAAATTTTGTCTTCATTTTTTATTTGTTTAATTTTTAGAGAAACAGAGTCTCTCTCTGTTACTTAGGCTGGAGTGCAGTGGTATGTGATCATGGCTTACTAGTGCCTCGACCTCCATTTTGTTTGTAAAACATCCTTTAAAACGTATGTGAAAATCGGCACATAGCTTGTCATTCTATAGCAAGGGGTGGCAAACTACAGCCCCGTGAACCAAATCCAGCTTACCACCTATTTTTTGTAAATAAAGTTCTGTTGGAACCATACCCCACCTATTCATCTACTGGTCTCTGGCTGTTTTTGTGCCACAACATTAGAGTGGGGTAGTCGCAACAGAGACTGCAGGGCTTGCAAAGCCTGTTTGCAATATGGTGATTTATAATTTGCTGACCCTTTTTCTAGAGCAAGGCGGACACCACAGTATACATTTTAACCTTTGAAAGCCTACTTAAATGTCAGTGGCTAAATGTCATTGATGAACAAAAGGAAACAGGGATCATGGAGAAATGGCTGACTCAAGGGCTGCAGCAGGAACAATACAAGAGGAACCTGGAGTGTCAAGTGGCAGCAGTAAATGAGGAAGTGCTCCATAAAGGATATGAGCACAACAAAAAGGCACAGAAGCTGACCTGTAAGAGCTCTCAATGTCCAGAACTGGAATAATTTGAAGCAAAAAATAAATAACAATAGTATTGGAATATAATCCATAGAAAAAATTTAAAACTAGTATAAATATATAATTAATACATGCAAAGAAAATAGAATATCACCATTAGAACACCATAATACTAACTGTTACTGGAAAGATCCACTAATGAATGCTGAAATTCACGGGTGAAAATGTAAGAAGAAGCAAGGTATTTGCAGAGTCTCAGAGTATCTTTCCCAAGATGTATCAATTTCAAATGAAAAAAATAGTAAGAGTAAAGCAACCCAGTAGGCCATCACCTTAACCAAGTAGTTAAAGTTAACATCACCAGTAAAAAGACACATGGACATCAATTACCCCCTTGATATGATGCACTGAGAAGGGAACATTGCCATTGTGGTATTCTTGCTAAAAATGCAACTTAAATCTACTCATGAGAAAACAGGCAAACCCCCCAAGCATGATAGTCTACAAAATAAGTAACTAATACTCTCCAAAATGCCAAGGTCATGAAAGTAAAAGGACAGAACTGTCACAGATTGGGGAATTCTAAGACACCACAAATCAATTCTAAGAGAAAGGGTAGGCATAGTGGAAACACTGGCAAAATACGTATAGAAAGTTTAGTTAATTGATAATAGTGTTGCATTGTTTATTTTGTATTTTTGATCATCATGCTATAGTTATGTAAAACATTAACATTAGGGAAAACTAGGTAAAGGTTATGAGGTTATGCAGGAACTCTCTACTATTTTTTACAAATTTTCTGTAAGTCTAAAATTGTTTCAGAATAAAAAAATCATTACAAAAAATGTGAAATTATTTTAAAGTAAAATATTTGAAAAAATAGGTTTAGAAAAGAAAAAGCATAACTTTCTAATTAAGGAAAATAGAAACCCAATGTGTTTCCTTTCATAGTGATGATATTCCTAGCTAATAAATTTAGGTTAATAACATGATTTCTAGAAGCTGAAGAGAACAATTGTTGTAGCTGTTGAATTGTTTCTGGGTAAAAGTTGTTTCCTTGACTTTTACATAGTCACAGAATTTTAGCTGTGATGGCAAAAGCTCTGGATAGTAGAAGAAATTCTAATTGAGTTGAAGAGGAGGGCCAGACAGGATTGGCCTTGTTCTGTTGGGTCCTCACAGCCAGACATTCGGCGTATGTCCTAACTGCTTGAAGACCACCCAGAGACCGAGTGGCAGGTGACAGGCTGGACTTTGAAGGTCAGAGGGTTTTCCCCTTCCCTTTCTCTATAGAAGAGAAGTTTTATCTTTCTTGTACACTGAGAAAGACTTGGTTTCTGTGTGTAGCTTATGAAAATCATTGTCATTATTTTGGAGGCATATCTTATATTGGAATAAGAAATACAGAAAGTGGGAATGTTCTATATGCTGAAAAAACAATTAGAAAAAGAAAAAAAAACTTCCTCTATTTCAAAGAATTAACTCTGATATAAACTAGATGGTTTTTTATTAATATACGGTAAATTTGGAAAGGGTTTTTACGTAAAACACATTGTAATATATTAATTTCAATCATTTGGCAAATATTCACTTAGTGCTTTTGTGTGCCCAACACTCTGCTAGCCATTACTGAATATTTAAGCACATGATTCTTCAAAAGACATGTAGTCTTTGGAAGCAACAAATGAGTTCACAAAAAATAAGAAAAACTAAATGAAAAAATATGACAATGAATACAAATAGGAAGAGATATTCAGAAAGATGATATTCACTAAAGGGAGTGCTCAGCGCTGATGTCGTAGGGGAGATTGGAGTTAATCTGTTTCTTGAAAAGGATAATAATAACAATAATAACACCAAAATGTTGGCTTTATCTTAAAGATTAAATAAGGCACTGAAGAAAAAAAGTAAGTCCCTTCCCTCAAAAATCCTGTTTTTTATAAAAGTTGCATATATACTAAAAAACCTAAAAATAAAAAATACCATTTTAATTTTATGAATAAAATATAAGAAAATGTTCTCTATATAAGACACAAAAGGCAAAGCCCTCAAAAGTAAGAAAGTATACATTGTACTAAATCACAAATTTTAAACTTTTCTGAATCCAAAAAGTCCATAACCATAGTTTAAAAAAAATCAAATAAGATACTGGAAAAAAAAAAATAGGCAAAAAGTTAGGATAAGAAAGATATTTATTTATTTGAGACAGGGTCTCACTCTCACCCAGGCTGGAGTGCAATGGCACAATCATGGCTCACTGTAGCCTCAACCTCCAAGGTTCAAGTGATCCTCCTATCTCAGCCCACTAAAGTAGGCAGGACTACAGGTATGCACCACCACACTCAGCTCATTTTTTTTTTTTTTTTTTCGTAGAGATGGGGCCTTACTATGCTGTCTAGGCCGGTCTCAAATCCCTGGGCTCAAGTAATCCTTCTCTCACAGCCTTTCAAGGTGTTGAGATTACAGGCATGAGCCACTGCATCCAGCCAAGAAATATTTAGAATCAATAACATGAATTACTTTGGGCAGTATGGCTATTTTCGTGACACTGATTCTTCCTATGTGTGAGCATGGAATGTTTTTCCACTTGTTTGTGTCCTGTCTTATTTCCTTGAGCAGTGGTTTGTAGTTCTCCTTGAAGAGATCCTTCACATCCCTTATTAGCTGTATTCCTATGTATTTCATTCTCTTTGTAGCAATTATGAATGGGAGTTCATTCATGATTTGGCTCTCTGCTTGTTTATTGTTGCCGTAAATGAATGCTTATGATTTTTGCACATTGATTTTCTATCCTAAGACCATGCTGAAGTTGCTTATCAGCTTAAGGAGTTTTGGGGCTGAGATGTTGGAGTTTTCTAAATATGTCATCTGTAAACAGATACAAATTGACTTCCTCTCATCCTCTTTGAATACCATTTATTTCTTTATCTTGCTTAATTGCCCTGGCCAGAACTTCCAATACTATCTTGAATAGGAGTGGTGAGAGAGGTCATCCTCGTCTTGTACCAGTTTTCAAAGGGAATGCTTCCAGCTTTTGCCCATTCAATATGATATTGGCTGTAGGTTTGTCATAAATAGCTCTTATTACTTTGAGATGTTATGTTCCATCAATACCTAGTTTATAGAGAGTTTTTAACATGAAGGGATGTTGAATTTTATCTAAGGCCTTTTCTGCATCTATTGAGATAATCATGTGTTTTTTGTCTTTAGTTCTGTTATGTGGTGAATTACGTATGTTGATTTGTGCATGTTGAACCAACCTTGCATCACTGGGAAGCATCCAACTTGAGCATGGTTGATAAGCTTTTGGATGTACTGCTGAATTTGGCTTGCCAGTGTATTTTTAAAAATTTTTGCATAAATTTATAGATTCAGTGCTATTTCCATCAAAATACCATTGACATTCTTCACAGAACTAGGAAAAGCTACTTTAAATTTCATATGGAATCAAAGAAGATCCCATATAGCCAAGACAATTCTTAACAAAAAGAACAAAGCTGGAGGTATCATGCTACCTGACTTCAAACTCTGCTACAAGGCCACAGTAAGCAAAACAGCATGATACTGGTACCAAAACAGACATATAGACCAATAGAACAGAACTGAGACCTTAGAATTAACACCACACACCTACAACCATTTGATCTTCAACAAACCTGACAAAAACAATGAGGAATGGATCTCCTCTTCAATAAATGGTACTGGGAAAACTGGCTAGCCACATGCAGAAAACTGAAACTGGACCCTTTCCTTCACCTTATACAAAAATTAACTCAAGGTGGATTAAAGACTTAAATGTAAAACCCAAAACCATGGAAACCCTAGAAAAACACATAGTCAATACCATTCAGGACATATGCATGGGCAAAGACTTCATGACAAAAATGCCAAAAGCAATTGCAACAAAAGCCAAAATTGACAAATGGGATATGATTAAACTAAGCAGCTTCTAAATAGCAAAAGAAACTATCATCAGAGTGAGCAGGCAACCTACAGAATGGGAGAAAATTTTTGCAATCTACCCATCTGACAAAGGTCTAATATCCAAAATTTTTAAGGAAATTAAATGAATTTACAAGAAAAAAAAACCAAACAACTCCATCAAAAAGTAGGCAAAGGATATGACCAGATATTTCTCAAAATAGGACAATTATGCAGCCAACAGACATATGAAAAAAAGCTCAACATCACTGACCATTAGAGAAATGCATGTCAAAATCACAACGATACCATCCCATGTCAATCAGAATGGCGATTATTAAAAAGTCAAGATTTAGATGTTGGTGAGTCTGTGGAGAAATAGGAATGCTTTTACACTGCAGGTGGGAATGTAAATTAGTTCAACCATTGTGGAAGATAGTATGGCAATTCCTCAAGGATCTAGAATCAGAAATACCATTTGACCCAGTAATGTCACTGCTGGGTATATACTCAAAGGATTATAAATCATTCTACTATAAAGACACATGCACACGTATGTTTATTGCAGCACTGTTTACAATAGCAAAGTCATGGAACCAACCCAAATGCCCATCAACAACAGACTGGATAAAGAAAATGTGGTACATATACACAATGGAATACTATGCAGCCATAAAAAGGAATGAGAACATGTCCTTTGCAGGGACATGAATGAAGCTGGACGCTATCATTCTCAGTAAACTGACACAGGAACAGAAAACCAAATACAACATGGTCTCACTCATAAGTGGGAGCTGAACAATAAGAACACATGGACACAGTGAGGGGAACAATATACACCAGGGGCTGTTGGAGGCTGGGGGACGTGGGGAGGGAACATAGAGGATGGGTCAACAGGTGCAGCAAACCACCATGGCACACAACAAAATTGCAATTGCAACAAAAGCCATATGGCACACATATACCTATGTAACAAATCTGCACGTTCTGCGTGTATCCCAGAACCTAAAGTAAAATAAAATAAAATAAAATAAAATAAAAATAAAATTTATAAAGAATATATAAATAACTCAAGAGGCCTATGAACTTGAATCAAAATAAAATTACACCATTATTGTCCCAGCTCTACCTGAAATTTTAGCATTTCCTTTTATTATAAATATAGGCAACAAACCAGAGTGGCTTGAATCATACCTGAGACTGTCAAGATTCAAATCCATAGATTGCAGACATCTAGAAATATTGTTTATATTCATCACTTTCTCCAAATTACAGTAGTACAGATTCACCACTAGATCTTACTGTTTAATGCATTAATTTTAAAAATGTTCCTATAATTTTTACCTTTTTGTAGTTATATTTTAATATAATTGAGTTCCTTTGGAATCCTAGGTATTTTATTACAAAAAAATTTAAAATGTACTCTGAGAAGGAATTCAATGGGTTCACTGGGCTGCCAAAGAGTCCCATGGTACAAAAAAGGCTAACTACCCCTGACCATGTTGATAAGAATAGAACTTTACCAAAAATGGCGAGAGTAAACAGCTAGTGTCAAAATGCTGTGTATGTAATATGGTATGATTTATATGGGTTTTTATGAAAATCACACAAAATACCATATATTTTTCATGAAATCATATTCATGAAAAGAATCTATAAACATAAATGTGAGGTGACACATTAAATTCATGCCTCTGTAGTTTTTGCTGCTAGGAATAGAGAGTAAATAGGACATGAGAAGATGGATAAAAATATTTCATATTTAGGCACAGTGTTTTATTTCCTTTTTTAGAAAAAAAAAGGAAAAACTGCTGCCATTTTTAACAACTATAAATTCTGAGCCATGGGTACAGTGGTGGTTGTGCATTTCATTTTTTTAACTCTCAAAATAAAAGTTGAATAAACTTGTATAAATTAATTCAAAGTAAGATATTGACTGTATAATAAACATTTCATAACTTTTATGCATTTCTGTTACTGCTATCAAAGAGAAAGTATTTGGAAAGGAAAAGTGGAGAGAGTGAGCCTTCCAGGTGAGGAAAACAACATGAGTAAAGCATATTTGAGATGAGTAGGTCAAGAGTTAATGAGATGTTAATAGTCTTTTGTAGCAATCATCCAAGCTGGAAGTATTTCTATGACTTATTTGTTTTTCCGGTTCATGATCCAGAACATAAAGCCATGATTTCCCCATTACTGGATATGCAGGTGAAACCAGCCCTGGGAGTGCTGGCAGCCCAGGGCAGACCTTGGTGATCTGGTATTGGAGTTATCTGGTATTGGATAACTGGGCTTCTTAGTGAGAAGTGTGCAAGACTGGGCAGTGCCAGCACCACCGACAGACTGGGAGGAAGCTCTTAAAACAGGTCACCTTACCAAACTGGAGCTCCCATCCCTGAAAAGTCTCTGGATGAGGATGGAGAACCTTGTTCAGAGATGTTCTAAGCAAGATAAAAGAAAGTGGGGAAGGCTTTGCATGAAAATCGCCTGTTTTAATGTAAAAGGCAGGCACATGCAAGTTGTTAGTGGAAGTTCTAAAAAATAGTTATTTCAGCTTACTCTTTCTTCTTCATTTTTTTTTTTTTTTGGTCAGTTGTTTTTCAAAAAGGCATTCCAAAGAGTAGAGTTTTACAGTTAAATAAGTTATGAAGTATTGTATAATTTACATCCTCTTGGAAAGTCACAATATATATTAGACATTAAAAGCTCTGAGGAGTCCTATTTTCTTTATTCAACTCAGCATCTCCAAACTGCTTAGCATCTCATAAAAATTATGTTCTAAGATCCTCTTGGAAATACTAATGTTTCAAAAAATCAAAACAATTTTAGTCACTTTTTGTCAGGGAGGAAAATTTCATAAATATCCAGTTCACACTTGAAGCATGACACTAAAAGATGATTACAAATATATTAGGTATATAAAGCTGAATGAATTTCCAAGGCAGCAGGTTACCTCACAGGTCTGATCATTGTCAAAAGTCTCTTTATGGTTTATGGTCCTGTCAGAAACCCTCAGTTCTCCCATATGTACATATATGGTACTCTTTCCCTCCCAGTTAATTGTACCATAAATAATTTCTTCTTATCTGCATATCAATTACAAGGTAATGAATGCCACTTCATATTATGTGAAATACAAATCAAGCTCTAGGCCCCGTGAGATAATTTTCTTGGCCAAATTCCCAGGCCTTGTACTTGGTATGAACTTCAATTGTGTCTCTAGGGTTAGTGAATGTTATGTTTCTAAGTGATGATCTGTTTATTTCATGCCACATTTTCAAGCTGTCTTTTCCTCACATGTACCATTAACCATTATATTGAGTTTAAGGTTTTCAATTCACTTTATTTTTGTAAAATTTCAGAAAAAAATAGTAGCTAAAATTCACAAGTGGCATAGGCATGTTTTCTTCTTCCCAATTTTTAACATGCTTGCTCCAATGAAAATAAAGTCTTGCTTGCAGATGTACCAAAGGAGACGTCTCATTCATTGACTTTCCTGCTTTTTAATAAAGTCATACACCAGTGCCAATTCTTTTTGTATATGCTATGTAGTACAGGTTCTTCCTTCTTTATCTAAAATTTGGGGTATCAATTTCACATTGGGAGTTTATTTGAAATCAATGAGAGAAATATTTCTATCTGCAAGATACTATCTTTGAGACTCAGTCAGGCATCATACTGAGAAAAGGATCAAGGAAACATAATAACTGTTGAAAAAGTAAAACTCAATGTGTAAAATATTATCAAACATAGAAGTAGAATACAGTGAAGGTGCATAATTGAAAGGAGCATTTTTCTTTGACAATTTGAATAGCTCTATCTGTAATTCAGTGCTGAAATGCTCTGTGCATTTCCTTAACAACAATGTCTTCCCATATCCATGCTTAAATTATTTCCTCCTGAAGGATAAAAGATAGGCACTAAAAATTATATTTTTAGTATTAAACTTGAATACTTTAACTTGAAATTTAAACCTCATGTGACTCAGAGGAATTTAAATTATTTTCTGAGATCTAGGACTTTCTTTTTGGTTACCAAACTCTTCAAACTTTTTTTCCCATTGACACAAAATTATGAATTCAACAAAGAAAATCCACAACTCAAATCAACCAAGGTCTATGTAAATAAACTTTGCAAATAGTAGGTTGTGGGACACGGCATGTTTCTAACCACTGTATAAATAATAGTTCTTTGGTGCTGAGAATATGGAAATCAGCAATTTTCAAAATGAGAAGACAGTCTTAATTTCAGAGTCACTCTTTAAGGCTATATTTCACACCACTGTTTGAGACAGCACTTGGCTTCTAACATGGGAGCCCATTGCAGCTGAGCCATGAATAACTAGCTCCTGAAATAAGCCAAATCAAGATAAAACATTGCAAAATGTAACCCAAAGGATACCCAAAACACATCACTGCAGGGAAAATACTTTTTTAAATTGAGGAATCATAGATGTGACAGAAACTCATATTTTCACTGTTGAGCTCAACAGCATCTTTGTGGTTTTTGGTGCTTTCATTATATACAACTATTTTCATCTTCTCTTATCCTCTTTACACAGATTTCAGGCTCTAATTGTCTTTTACTCTCTTGAACTCATCAAGCAGAGTTGGTATAGCTAGAAAACATACTTCTGTGGAGAGCACAATAAGTTGTAAAGACTATATTGTATTATTTCTCTTTCCTAGTAATGAAAATGAAATTTTTAAAATGTTGCTAGATTAATGAGTTTTCTTATGTCTATTTTCTTGTTATTGTATGCTTTTTATGTTTTAATATTTTAATGTAGTTCATTCAGTTATTCAGTGAATAATAGTCAAGGTTGTCCTTTTGTTCATGACTTCAACATAATACATTTGCATTTCAAGTATTATATTTTAATATTTGTAAAAATCCATGACTTGCTTGCCAATTAGTATATTTGTGTGCTAGGAAATATACATATTTTTAAATCTTGTACATAAATTATACATATTTAAACACATTGATATTTAAAGAGAAATATAGCTATTCTTATATCAGACAAAACAAACTTTAAAGCAACAGCAGTTTAAAAAGACAAAGAGGGACACTATATAATGATCAAAGGTCTTGTCCAATAGAAAAATATCATAATACTACAAATATATATGCACCTAATACTGGAGTTCCCAAATTTATATAACAATTACTACTAGACCTAAGAAATGAGATACACAGCAACACGTTAATAGTGGGGAACTTCAATACTCTACTGACAGCACTAAACAGGTCCAAGACAGAAAGTCAACAAAGAAAAAATGTATTTAAACTATACCCTAGAACAAATGAACTTAACAGATATTTCCAGAGCATTCTACTCAACAACTGCAGAATATACACTCTCTTCATCAGCAGATGGGACTTTCTCCAAGATAGACCAGATGATAGGCAACAAAACAAGTCTCAATAAATTTAAGAAAACTGAAATTATGTCAAGTACTCTCTCAGACCACAGTGGCATAAAATTGGAAATCAACTCCAAAAGGAGCCTTCAAACCATTCAAGTACATGGAAATTAAAAACCTACTCCTGAATGACCACTGGGTCAACAATGAAATCAAGATGAAAATTTAAACATTATTTGAACTCAACGATAATAGTGGTTTAACCTATCAAAACCTCTGAGATACAGCAAAGGCAGTGCTAAGAAGAAAGTTCATAGCCTTACACGCCTACATCAAAAAGTCTGAAAGAGCACAAATAGACATATGAAGTCTCACCTCAAGGAACTAGAGAAATAAGAACAAACCAAATCCAAACTCTGCAGAAGAAAATAAATAACCAAGATCAGAGCAGACCTAAATAAAATTGAAACAAAAATTTTCAACTTACTCTTGATTTGTTGAGACATTGAGGTACAGGGAAAATCTGGATACACTAATAATTTATGAGTAATATTTCCAAAGACAATTCAAAATCATAGGTAATTCAGAAGTATTACTTCCTTTCCCGCAAATATTCTCCTAAAATGCATTTTAATAGTACATTGCCTGATCTGAGTCTTTCAGTATCTCTACTTACTCTTCATTTGAGATACTGAAAAGCAATAGCAGAGATATATTGCTAAGAGATATGCCTGACTAGCAACCATCAGGCTGGGAAATGGCTTCAGGACTTTAGCACAAGTCTTAGAACAACACAGACATAATTCAGAAAGTGAAGTAGGAAACACTTTGTGCCTGGCAAGGTATCATGGGGAATCAAGTTACTCAAGGCTAGCTGTATCATTGGAAAGAGAAGAAAATGCAATGAGAGGTCTAGATAGCTGCATTCTGGTTGTACCTAGCAGCCAGTCTCTTCTTTCCTCATATTCCCTGTGAAGGTAAGTGATTTCATATTGACTTTTCTATTTTTGATGTTTTTAGTAAAAAAAAAAAAAAAAAAAAAGTGTTCATTTGACATAATCAAGTTCTTCTATTTGAGTTTGGGAAAATTACTTAACAATTTTAAATCTTGGCATTTTTATCTAAAAGATAGAAAAATGAATACTTATTCATTTTTAAAGTCATTAGAAAGAGTAAATGAATCAATCCATATTACCATGGTATATGGCATGCAGTCAATGCTTATAAAGTTTTATCTACTATTAATTTCCAAAAATAACATTAACCTCTTTGAGACTCTGTCTTTTTTTATTCAGTAAAATGAAGATCATGTCAATTTATATATTATTTTGTAGACCAAATGAGCCAATATATTGTTAAACATTTGGCATAGTGCCTAGCATGTAGTAAATGCTCAAAAACGGTAAGTTCTTTGCCTCCTCTCTAAATCAATCCTATGGTCTAACTTTAGCTCTGAGGTACCGAGATTTACATAGCTCCACTGGTGCTGCCAGTCACTGACAGGTGGGCAAATTGCTTCAGCCATTCTTAGAGGTTCTTTCCCAGGTTCTGAAATGGGTACATAAAATGTGCTTCACAAAGTGGTTCTGAGGATCAAATGTGAACTAGGTAATAAATAAAACGAAATAATATATTATTATAAATTTGTTTGAAAGAAGAGGCAAAGAGATGGTGCATGGGAAAGCAATAAGGCCTAATCATCCATAGAAAACAAATGTTGAAGAAATTTAAAGTTCCCTGACTTATTAAATAGATCAAGCATCCCAGAATCCACTTCTCTCTTTTAGACTTTTCTTCCTCTATTCTGAGCAGAAGCATGGCCAAGTCTCCTCTGTCCCTTCAGACATTGCAATCTCACCTGCAAGGTGTTTTTGGATTAACCCTAAACACTTCAAAAAGAAAGAGATGAAACAGAGCTAATTTGAAGAAATATGAAGAAAAAGAGGCTGATTCTTGTTCTAACTTGAGAATTTTCAAAATGCAAAGTGGACCAATACCGGATATTTTTAATGAGTCCTAATTATAAATACATTTGTGTAGCACAATTTAATTTATTGGAAAAACTAATTTTATTCAATCTTTTTTTAATGTGAAAGCAAAACCTCCAATATGTTGCCATAACACAATAAATATAATTTTCCAAGCTAGAAACCATGGCAACAGTTTTTAATAATAGAATATGATTGGCTGCATATGAAAAAATAAAACCATACTCTAAATAATTAAACTGATTCTCAATATAAAATGATAATATCTCAAGCATTTTCCTGTTTTTATGTGTACAATGTGATACACTGTTTCAGTCTGCTGGGAAACCTATAATTACCAGACTGTCTTTTCATGTAATACATTCTTTTTGTCACTAATCCATGAATTAAAATGATATTTCAAAGAAAATAACCTGTCTGAAAAAAAGAAACCTGAGAATTAGGTCCTTTAGAATGAATTCTTTTTATATTGGTTCAGCCAGTTGAATGCATTTTATGATTTTGGAGGAAATTTTTTTTATCATTTTTAAAAGGGGTCAATTCAAGAATACTCTTTTAAATGAGATGTCTATCAATTTGGCCTCACATATATGTATTCATATGTTTCAAGACATCAAACAAACAGGCAAAAGCTTTTCATTGACACAATGTCTGCCCATGTAACAAAAATCTGTGGAGAAAGGAAATTTTAATTCAAATATCCAGATGTCTAGCTTGCCAATGGGCATTTGGCATCATTGCAACAAAACATGTGCATGGCTAAAATTGTTCTCTTCTCCACTGCATCGTTTGGCAGGACCTTCCCAAAAGCTTGGTGGAATTATTTTACCAAGTTCCAAGAAAGAATTCAAACCATATTCCCTATATGCTGTTGAAATGACTTATGGAACAAAGTTATAGGAATACATAAATAGATAAGTGACTTAACAATAAACAAATGGCTAATTCATGCACATGAAAGATTTAGGCAGTGATATTCACACATATGGCACAGCTAAATGAAAAAGACAATTCTGTATCTAAAAATACTATCAGTACCAGAACTAGTGAATAATGTTTTATTTCTCCAAAGGTCAACAGGATATTACTTAGTCTGCTAAATTATAATAGCTAGAGCCCAGTCATTAGTGGCAAAGTCAGGAACAGCAGTAATGATTTTGACCCTAGAAATTTCACTCCTACTTTCAATGAGATAATCAGAAGTCATATACCTCTCTGAAATGCTTTAAATATGACATATTTGAGTTACTCTTCAGAATATATTTATCAAACGTGTGCTGTTAATAAATATTTATGGGGGCATAAAAGCATATTCACATATTTCTCAACATGTTGTGATCCATCTTGTATCTCAGCATAGTTTCTGTTGTATGACAGAGTGTTTAATTTTAATAAGGGTACTGACCTGACCAGTAAAATCAATCTTTTTGTCAAGATTACCAGAACTTTTTAGGAAAATAAATAAATAAATAGTTGCTTTTAAAAAGAATTCTCTTAGATAATTCCAATTGTTTCAGATAATCCTAACTTTCCCATATTGCTTATTTATATTAGAAACACACATGTAAGACCTATTTCGAAGTAATTATATATTGCACTTCTTTTATATGACTTATTTAGTTAGCATCTACTAGCAACTCAATTTGTCCCATAGAAAAAAGGGAAATGTGCATTAAAAAAGCTAGAGAAGCTGTCTGAATGTTACCATGAGCTATCCACAAAAGAAGAAGAAATGTTACTAGATCTGCATTTTATTGCCTGGTACTTGACACATTACCACTGGAACCAAATCAAAAATCGTATGTATGTGCATTTCTGGTAAGACTGCTTTCTGGTAGACAAATGAGAAAATACTGATTTAGCATTGCAACTTCCCTAATCATACTAGCTTTAGTTATAAAAATACAGCAAAGAATATAGCTAATCCACCCCTTCTGTCACGCACTCACTTTGAGTTTAACCCACGAAATCCCAAAGTTTATCCTTTGAAACTCAAAGACTTTAAAGATTTCAATACTACAGAGGAAAAACATTCATTTAGGATGAAATTCAACTTTTACCTTTCACAATTATTTTTTGTTGAAATGTTACTTTTAGAGTACCCTTGAACATTTTATTTTTTACCAATTCCTTATGCTATTTGAAATGTGATTTCTTAGTAATATTGTTTATAATATTGTTAATATAACTATGTGCAACACATAGTTGCAGAGCTGAAAAAATCCTTGGAGATACATCTAAAAAAATCTTTAATTCATTTTTAAGTTATTATGGAGTTACTGTGGTAGTTATTATGGAGTTTTAGACATATTGGTAAAATGGACATGTTTAGACATATTTTACCATATTACTGTCTAATAACATATTGGTAAAATATATCTAAGTTATTATGGAGTTATTATGGAGTTTTAGACATACTGGTAAAAGTCTTACAATGAAAGTATAAAAACATCAAGTGAAAAGCATATTACTTCACTTTTAAAGAACAGTAGGAAAATATTTTGTAATTATTTAAGTAAATTAAAATATTTGCATATTCAAATAAATTAAAATATTTAATTGTATGGTTAAGGAGCTGGTTTTAAAACGATAAGCTTATCATTCATTAGAAAAGTACATTTCTGTTGTGGTGCATTTTTGTATATAAGAATATAAATAGCAATCTCCTATTTTTCAATATGTGTAAGTTTTAAGTTACTTATACACATACTATATTTGAAAAAACTTCAAGAACGTTTCTTAGATGCTGTCTTTTTACAATAGTGGATACTAAATTCGAAAACTAAATTTATTTTTCTCTTTTTCCTATCTATAACCAGTTTTAAGTGAGAAATCATTCTTAGAATCCATACTTTAAAGTAGCAAAGAAGGGAAAGTTGTAAAATACTTTGGGGGTTAAAATCTGTATCCTGATCAGTAAATTTTATGACCCAAAGTGAGTCCCCTGTGGTATCATTTATTATAGCTAAAATGATTGGAACTGGGGGTCCATGACACTATTACCTGTTTCTGTAGATTTATTGAAAATTAGCAATTCCATTTATATCTATGAGATTTCAGGGATTACACAGTTATAGACTAGAAAATTGATAGATTTATGAGTCTAGTGAATCTAGTTGTACCGACTAATACAGCAACAGAGAAAATTTAGAGGTTTGTACTCCTAAAGGAGTTAACCTTTGGATAAAGAAACATTTTTCAAGTAGAATGTGAGAAATTATTGAATCCATAAATTGTCTCTGCTGCAAAGTAAAAAAGAGAGAGAGAGGGAAAAAAAAAAAAACAACAGCATAAGTTCAACTTTTATATGAAAAATAATGAAAAGCAAAAGATACCAAAAACAAATAGTACTACCATTTGGTTTCCTAATAAAGCGGCTCGTAGGGTTATTTATTACTCAAGTGTAGTATCTCTTGGTTCTAGCTTTTCTTTTGGGCTGCCTTGCTTCAAATGGCAGGAAAGGACTTGTGGAGATTTGTAATCATAGATTCCACATCACATATCCCTCCTAACCCTTAGCACTCACTGCCCCTGACACAAATTGGAAATACAATTAATATTTCTTGTTTGTTGTTGTTAACAATCAAATATATACACATTGATCTGCCTCTGATTTATGCTAATAACGGGAATGCCAGCTCAGTTTTCAAAATATTGTATGGAGATGGTCTGTCTTCTAGTAATATGGAACTTGACAATGTCTTCTTTTGTTATAGAAGATATAAACGGTGGTCATTTGCTTTATGACTTTCTAATTTTATTAGGCATAAAGTTTTATTAAATTATAGTCTAATGACACACACTAGTGAAATTATTTACTTTGTTCCTTGTTTAATTATTTTCTTATGCCAAAATTACATGTGTATAAGTACCTTATAGCAAGCTATTTAACTTGTGCATATGGTAAGGATATACTGGTTGTTGGCAGCCGTCATTTGTTTTGATGGTACTGAACTCATGTTGAATCAATGATTAAGGATTTTAAATACTCATTCCCATTTTTAAGTGTATTGCAGGAGTTCCAAAGAAATATAAGGCTTAATTTCCCATCTTTGAAAACATTAAAAGTTTTTTTTTTTTAAATGAAAACACATGTACACACACACATGAAATGGGCTTGAAAAAAGTAATAGATATAATTCAGGACATCACCTGCAGGTGGAGCAGATATCCTGAAACTAATGGATTTGAGTTAGGTCTTGAAAGATAAGGAGGTTTTCTTTAAAAAGTTCAGTGAGGGGAATGTTTCAAGCAGTGTGAACTGTGTAGTGGTCATAACAAATAAATGTCATTTTTTTTCCTTTTGGCTTTGTGAATGGAGAATAATTGGTAGAAATTAATATGGGATAATCAAAGAGAAAGACATTTTTCAGTTTTTAATAGCATTCCTCCAGTTATCAATATGATGGTCGAAATGCCTATAGAAAAATTTAGACAAACCTTTTTAATCATTTCTGACCACTGTCACAAAACAATGTTGTAAATGTAAAATTTAAACAAGATACATCTAACCATATTCTCCTACCACATAACCTTTTTTCTATTGCAAGTAAAAAGTTAAACTAACGTATTCAGGCTTGTTTTTTGTTTGTTTATTTTTGTTTGTTTGTTTTAGCATTTCTATACATTACAAAATTCTTTTTAGATTGATATGTAGAGTTAACAAATGACAGCATGTAGGAAAAAGTAGAAATGAATTCTCCAGTTCCATAAATATCTTTGTGAAGCAAAGTCCACATAATTTTTTTCATTAAAATTCACAACATGAAAGCCAACTTTTGTTTTCTTAGCAACAGATGAAAATTGTTTTTTAAGGTCCTTACATGCTAGCATACAGCCTTTTCCTTGGTCTAATACTAAGTGACAGCCCCATATTGAGTGACTTTAAACTGCTCAATTTAAAGTCAGATATGCTTTAAGACAGATATGTCAAATTTTGTAATAAATGAAATAGATATTTAAAGACACGTAGTGTGCTGTGATACAGCATAATATAGGTGGTTTGGCTTGGAAGAGACTTGCAAACATTATGGCATTGGAGCAGAGCAGTTGAAAGCTTAGCATAAGTCCATAAGATATTCAGCTACAGAAAGAGAAAGATCAAGAAAAATAATACATTTACTTGAGAATGTGAAAATTACCTTGGAACATTTGCTATTTGCATTCTATCTTGGAATGTGCCAAGGTGTTTGTAGCTTAAGTTTTTTATTCCTTATGCTTATTGAAGGTTCTTATGTTTCAAGAGAATACTTATTTCTGGGTAAGCATACTTCTGAATTTTAAAAAAATATATGCAGTTACTCTAAATAACCATCAGAATATAACTTAACAGTATATGTATGACCCTATAATAAAATATGCTATATCTTATGTAGTTAGTTGAGCTGTATTCTTTGTAACTGAAAGTAAACAGATAATATATGTTTGTGTATATACATGTAATATGGAGCATATAATAAAACATAAAAATCATTAATGATTATATTAATCACCAGTAGCCACTGTTACTAATTTTAATGTGTTTCCTTATAGTATTATTATTATTATTATTATTATACTTTAAGTTCTAGGGTACATGTGCACAACGTGCAGGTTTGTTACATATATATACATGTGCCATGTTGGTGTGCTGCACCCATTAACTCATCATTTACATTAGTCATATCTCCTAATGCTATCCCTCCCCCCTCTCCCCTCCCCACAATAGGCCCTGGTATGTGATGTTCCCCTTCCTGTGTCCAAGTGATGTCATTGTTCCATTCCCACCTACGAGTGAGAACATGCGGTGTTTGGTTTTCTGTTCTTGCGGTAGTTTGCTGAGAATGATGGTTTCCAGCTGCATCCATATCGCTACAAAGGACACAAACTCATCCTTTTTTATGGCTGCATAGTATTCCATGGTGTATATGGGCCACATTTTCTTAATCCAGTCTGTCACTGATGGACATTTGGGTTGATTCCAAGTCTTTGATATTGTGAATAGTGCTGCAATAAACATACGTGTACATGTGTCTTTATAGCAGCATGATTTATAATCCTTTGGGTATATACCCAGTAATGGGATGACTGGGTCAAATGGTATTTCTAGTTCTAGATTCTTGAGGAATCGCCATACTGTTTTCCATAATGGTTGAACTAGTTTACAGTCCCACCAACAGTGTAAAAGTGTTCCTATTTCTCCACATCCTCTCCAGCACCTGTTGTTTCCTGACTTTTTAATGATTGCCATACTAACTGGTATGAGATGGTATCTCATTGTGGTTTTGATTTGCATTTCTCTGATGGCGAGTGATGATGAGCATATTTTCATGTGTCTGTTGGCTGTATGAATGTCTTCTTTTGAGAAGTGTCTGTTCATATCCTTTGCCCACTTTTTGATGGGGTTGTTTTTTTCTTGTAAATTTGTTTGAGTTCTTTGTAGGTTCTGGATATTAGCCCTTTGTCAGATGAGTAGACTGCAAAAATTTTCTCCCATTCTTTAGGTTGCCTGTTCACTCTGATAGTAGTTTCTTTTGCTGTGCCTCTATTTTATTTATATACAGATAGCTTATTTTGCTCTGACAAAAGGAATTGTAAAATATTTTGGAGATGCTCACATGGGTTTATAACAACCTGTATAACCTGAATCAAAGAGCAGTTTTATTCTTTACAAAGAATATCCTTCTAGAAGAAGTGAATACAAAATGAAACAGTGAGAGAAGAAAGGAACATTTACCCAGGATGTTAGATCAAATACAAATATGCTAACAAATGAGAGCATGAGGTGTTTCTTGAAAGGAGGGACAGGCAGCTAAGGAGGTAAACATAGAGGAACATATCTGTTGTTTGGACTAAATAGGGATTGAATGATAAGCAATTTAATGGAGAAAAATGTTTAAATCTGAAAAGATGTCATGAACAGACTATACTTATTGAGAAGAAAGTCGTTATGCAATCTGATTGGGATAAAAAGGCTTGAGTATGGCTAGATCAACCCTTCATGGGACCAAGAAAGGTTTGCTTTTCTTTTTATTTATTTATTTATTTTTATTTATTTTATTTTGAGATGCAGTCTTGCTCTGTCGCCCAGGCTGGAGTGCAGTGGTGCAATCTCAGCTCACTGCTAGCTCTGCCTCCCAGGTTCACGACATTCTCCTGCCTCAGCCTCCTGAGTAGCTGGGACTACAGGCGCCTACCACCATACTCGGCTAATTTTTTGTATTTTTTAGTAGAGATGGGGTTTCACCATGTTAGCCAGGATGGTCTCAATCTCCTGACCTCATGATCCGCCTGCCTCGGCCTCCCAATGTGCTGGGATTATAGGCGTGAGTCACCGCGCCCCACCTTCTTTTTTTTAAAGTGACGGATGAGGGACAGAAAGGAAAGGAAGAAGGAAGAGAAGGTGACAGTGGAGCCAGGAGATCGCAGAGCATCATATTACAATTTGTAACCCTCTCTATAATTTTCACATCCAGTAATACAGCCATTGCCTCCACCCCTGCCCACCTGAGTCTTCAACACAGACTTTTAGAAAACACAACTATTTTCTGTGAATGGGTTTCTTGTGGAAACTAGTGAAGGCACTGAGATTTGAGTCCCGGTGATGCAAAGCAAAAGGTTGAAAACGAGCATGAAGAAGTAAGGTGCAGACTCAAAGATAACAAACATGCTATCTGGCTTCGGGACTCCCACAGGACCATAGACACAAGGCTTAGGTTAAGTTCAACTGGATTTTTGAGGGTCAGGGTGACCCAGATGAATATAGATTATGTATTTATACTGAATCATATCTTATGTTCATAAAACATATCTCCCTCATCATTAACATTTTTGTAACATTTTGTTTTAATTGGCTATATATCATTGTGCTAAAGTACTACAGCTTTTGTATCTAACCTGTTACTTGTTTCTAGTTTTTGCTATTTTAAACAAAACTGTTAACAGTACTTGTACATAAACTAGGCAAGCAAGTGCTATTTCCTTGTTAGGTGGAAAAATTAAATGTTTACAAAATAAGATACACATTGTTAAATATCTTTATAAGGATTTGTATTAATTTTCACTGTCACCATCCAGGTATAGATTTATCTGTTTCATTATACGATTGCCAGCACTGAGTATTATATTCTAATGATATTTTACTCTTTTAACATTTAAAATATTATGTATAGGTATTTATTTAAGATACTTTATAATAGTTTCCACCCTCACATTTTTACATGGGAGTCAGGAGTCATTGGAACAAATCTGAAAAAGTCAGTAAAACTGATCATTTGAGCCAGGAATTGGTCGATAACCAATTAAGGGTTAAGGCATATCTATTACTTTTGTTTTATATAAATTTGAGTTTCACATATTTCTGAGAGAACATAGATATTTATTAGGGGAC
Source organism: Theropithecus gelada (assembly GCF_003255815.1). Lineage (NCBI taxonomy): Eukaryota > Metazoa > Chordata > Mammalia > Primates > Cercopithecidae > Theropithecus > Theropithecus gelada. Next base: position 78,273,495 of record NC_037681.1, read on the forward strand.
TCAAAAATAGCCTGAGATAGGGAAAAATGGTTTACTGATAAATGAGATATACTGCAATATCAACATGGGACTTTTGTCCCTTGCACTCGGTGAGGACATAGGTAAAGGCATCATTTTTGATGCAGAGAGATAGCCCTCTCTAGATACTGAATCTGCTGACTCTTTGATCTTGGACTTCCCAGACTCCAGAACTGTGTGTAATACATTTCTGTTGCTTGTTATAGCAACCCAAATGACTAAAATATGAGCTGAGATGCTAACATAACAAATTGCTAGGCAAATTGCTGACTGATTTAAATCAGTTAGATAAAAAATAAAGTGCATTCCACCAGGTGCCTTTATTTTTAGAAACCAGTTATCACGGGGAACAAAGAGGCAAGGTAAACTAAGTGACTCTCAAATCAGTACAAGCTAGAAAAATAAACTATGGGGAACAGGTAAGACATATTTTCCCTATCTAGGGGAGTGATAGAAGACCAAGAAATGTCCCACAGGGACCACTGGAAGAGTCAAGGCAGTATTGATCATTCCGGTGCTAGTGATTCCAACCAGACCAATAGTAGGCCTTCTAGAAAACAGGCATCTTGGGGAAGAGATTTTGTGAATATTCAGAAGAGTCAAAGGATCACTTCTAGGCTATGGAGCCTCTGTCTTTCTATAATTCTCTCCTAAGCTGTTTGTTCAGTATCAGATGGAAATCAGATGCAATGTGGGCCCTGCTTGAGGGTTTAATCAGTTTGGATGTAGCCAAGTTCACCTGGTAATAAACTCCCAGGTGGCTGCCGTAAGAAGCTACGTAGGACATTGTGACATAGAAATTATAAACAACAGTGTGTCTGAGGGTGAAAAACCTGTTTTCTTGGAAGCTAATCCCCAACTCTTTTGCTTATAATGCACAAAGCAAAGAGATGAAAGAGAAACATTCTCTTTGAATACACTCTTAGCAGGATGCCAGACAGTTTAGACTACAAGAGCAAAAGAAGAAAGAAGGAAGGGAAATATTAGTTGTCTCTAGCCTAGGGACACATAAGATACTGTCCCTTTGTTTTATTGGTAGGATGGCATGAATAGTAGCCATTTACCCATATGTTGTATACCCTCCCAGAACATCAACAGAAAGCAGATAAATCAAAAAGCAGATACAGCTTTTGGTAAGATTTATTTTATTTTAAATTGACAATAATTTTATATATTTGTGGGGTATAGAGTAACATTTTGATACATGTGTACATTGTGGAAAGATTAAATCAAAATAATTAGCAAATCCATCACCTCAAATATTTATCATTTATTGTGGTTAGAATATTTAAAATCTCTTTTAGCTATTTTGAAATATACAATACAGAAAAGAATATGGCCAAGCATGGTGGCTCATAGCTGTAATCCCAGCACTTTGAGAGGCTGAGGCAGGAGGAGCACTTGAGGTCAGGAGTTCAAGATCAGCCTGGCCAACATGGTGAAATCTCATCTCTACTAAAAATACAAAAATTAGCTGGGTTTGGTGGCACATGCCTGTAGTCCCAGCTACTTGGAAGGCTGAGGAGGGAGAATTGCTTGAACCCAGGAGGCAGAGATTGCAGTGAGCCCAGAAGCTGAGATTGCACCACTGCACTCCAGCCTGGGCAACAGAGTAAGACTCCAACTCAAAAAAAAAAAAAAAAAAGGAGAGAGAGAGAGAAGAATGTATCTGAATATATCTATTCAGATAAAATCAGTTTTTCCTTTTTAGCTTTTTGTAAACATTAGGCAATGACATTAGAACCTCCCATTTTGCACATGAAAATACAACCCTCATTTTCAAGGCTCAGCACTGAAGATATCGTGAAGAAAAGATAGACTCCACATCTCAGCCTAGGTATCTTGTTGGGTGATCTCTATGGATCACAAAGCAACCAGCATGTACAAGGAAAGACAGAAATGTTTGAATATATTGTTTATCCTAACTAATATCTGCTTTGCATCATTTTTGTTCATTTCTGGAACCAATTACTAATGGTTCTTACATTCCGAGATAAGAAAAGATGAGATGATTTTTTTTAGTCATAAACCACTGAGCATTTCATATTCAGTTGAATCTAAAAGTGGATAACACCTTTACCCCTTAAAGTAATTGCATTATTTCTAAAGGGTTAAACTCGTAATCCATAAATAGAAGTCTATCTATGTAAAGACTGCTTCCAAAGGCAGTAAGATGAAATTATTTCTCTTCCATCTGCTTTCTGTCTTTATCTCTTTTGTCTCTGCTCTCTGACAGGCAATGCATGTGCCCTTACTCCCTAGTGACTTAAATATATTTAGATAAGTTTAAAACAAATACATTGCTGAAGGACATTCTCTAACTGCACATTTATACTTGTATGGGCAATTCATGGTTATGAGGCCAGTCTTTTTCTTTTATCAATATTTTAGGGCCACCATAGCCAAAATAACCTAATGACATGGAAGGCTATTAATCTGCTCACTAAGATGATAAGCTACCTTAAGACAAAGTTAAAATATATGCTTCTCCTTTAATTTGATTAATCAGCAAGTATGCCTTCTTTTCATTTCTCTCTCTCATTCATTTGTAACAAATTAAGCTCAGTTAGAAGCTGGAAACATTTCAAAGGTATTCATTCTTTAGAATAACAATACAAGATCTATTCTGCAAAAAAGAAAGTTTGTGAAAAATTAATCTCCCCTATTCACTAATATTGTATTGGAATTTTCTGAGTGACATGTGTGACTACAAAAACTGATGCATAACAGTGCTCTATCCTTGCTAAGCATATGTGAAGACACATCTTTGGCTCATAGCTATGGATACCCTTCCAGATTCTGGGATATAATCCCTGCCTCCACACAGTTTATATTCTAATATAAAAAAGGAGAGAATTGTAAGAAAAATTAGACTAAAGAGTAAGAGGAGAGAAACAAGAAGCTTGAAATGGGATAATCAAGGTGGGAGATGGAATGAAATTAGGGCAGAGGGGTAGCTGAGATCAAGGAGTGTGCTGGAGCAAGCTCAAAGAGGGTTACACAGCCTTACTGTTAAATTTTCAGGAATTTTGCGAACTCCTTGTTGAACTTTTGTATCTTAAAGTTACCCATGGTAGGAGCATTTACACCATGGAAATCAGTAAATGCTACAAATCAGGACTCTTCTACCCCCAGAGAGTGGGTTGTTAAACATTTACTAACATATCACTACCTAAAGCACTAGGGTTTCATTGGTGTATCAGTTCGTTCTCATGCTGCTTATAAAGACATACCTAAAACTGGGTAATTCATAAAGGAAAGAGGTTTAATGGACTCATAGTTCCACCTGGCTGGAGAGGCCTCACAATCATGGTGGAAGGTAAAGGAAGAGCAAAGCACGTCTTACATGACAGCAAGAAAGAGGCCATGTGCAGGGCAACTCCCCTTTATAAAACCATCAGATCTCATGAGACTTATTGACTATCACAAGAACAGCATGGTAAAAACCTGCCTTCATTATTCAGTTACCTCCCACTGGCTCCCTCCCACAACATGTGGGGATTATTATAATTCTCGGTGAGATTTGGGTGGGGACACAGAGCCAAACCGTATCGATAGGCATGGTAACACAGATTACAAATTCGATAGGAAACTATTAAGAGAGTTGTGTGCATGGCAATAAAAATATCTTTTCTGGCTACTTCAGTAAGAGCAGACCATGAGGACAGCGAAGGGGGCAGGAAGGGAGCAAGAGTGGAAACATAGAACCCCTTTAGAAAGCTTTTTGTAGTTGTCACTAAAAACTCCCCGGCTCTATGCAGCCAGAATCTCTCAGTCTTCTGGTTATTCATAAATGAAGAATCTTTAGCAGATTTATATGACTTCAGACAGAGTTATCTGAAAGTAGACATCTGATAGTAATGGCATGAATCCAAAAATTCCATGGCTAAACATGGTTAAAAAAAAATTGCATACGTCTTATTTTAAGGTATTGGTACAGTCAATTTGTTAATTGCTATGAAACAGCCCACTGCTAAGCTTTGGGTCACAGAATAATTGCTTTAAATGAATGTTTACTCTTGATGAAATGTTAACGTACTCCAATGCTAAATTTTGTCCCCAAACTACAAAAAGAAACACGCATACTTTCTGAAAATGGAGACTAGAAGGGAGGGGGAAACAAGGAGTAAGACTACTTTCTGAAATTGCCTTCAAGGTTCTCATGTTCTTCTCCCTGAACTGCTCCTTCAGGTAAAGAGGTAAAAAAGGTGTAAAGGAGATGATTATGGAAAAATAACTTCTTCCAAAAAGCCTCTGAGGATTGGAGCCATCCAAACAACCAAAGAAATTCTTCCTCTTGCACCACTACCTCAAGCATAAATGGTGTTTGATTAAAAGATTGTCTGTTTCATGTAGTAGTCTATTAACTATTGGACGCTGTTTATATCACCTAAATACACTAAGCCTACTTGTGACAACGGGTAACTTAGAATATGTAATGTTTTGCTATTTTTTGTTTTGTTTATTATAAAAGAGCTCTATTATTTTTCTGAAAAACTTATATTTTTGAATAATCATTTTATGTAAAGTATAACATACACACCAGCTCAATAATTATTCACCCATTCTAAGTAGCTTCAAATTAAAAAAAAATAGTATTAGCAGCATCTCAGAAAGCCTCACTTTCCACTCTCAGTCACTGACACCTCCAAAAGTAATCAGTGCTTTAACTTATAACTTTCAAAATCATGTTGTTGTATGTAGCAATAAAACATCTTTTATTCTTATTGTTTTATGATAATCTACTGTAAAATATTCCATACTGTATTTAAATAAGTTATGTAATTATCCTGTTAAGTCACTTCCTGTATTTACCTCTTATGAATAATACAGCTGTGAACATTCTTTTAAATAATTTTTGATGAACTACTATATATATATTTCCTTTGGACATACATCCAGGAGTGGAACTGATGTGTCAAAGTGTACACATGATAAATTTTAGTATATATTGCTAAGTTTAAAGCTGGTTACAAGAGTGATTTCAATAGTGTTTTTCCATTTTGGCTCCACTGCAGTGTAAAAAAATCCCAGTTTTGCCAAATTCTTATGATATTTGGTATTATAAGTCCTTTAATTGTAATGCTATTCTGATGTATATATAATGGTTATTTATTTGCAATGTAAAGTTTTTTTCCCTGATGACAAATGAGAATAAGTTATTTTTCCTACATTTGTTGGCTATGTAGATATCTTCCTTTATAAGGTGACACTTTAAGTTGTTTAACTATTTTTCAATTGGGTGATCATTCTTTTTATTTTTTTACCATTTTAAAAAATGAGTCCTTTGTCCTATCTTTGTGAGTTAAATGTTCACTATTTTAATGTTGTTAAATAATAGAAAGTCTTAATATTAAACGTAGCACAATTAGTCTTTCTTTTTCCTCTTTACAGCTAGTATTTTTGTGTCCTGTTTAAAAAACCTTGTATACTTCAAAGTCATGAAGATACTCTGTTGTGTTTTTTTTTAATAGAACGTTGATTGGTTTCTCTTTCACAGGTCAGTGATCCAGTTAGAAATCATACATCTTTATGGTATGAGATATAAGATTAATTTTTTTCCTGTATAATCTTCCAATTTACCTAAAACTACCTATTGAAAAGGCTGTCATCTTCTTCACTCTACAGCAGTGTCTCGCTTATTATAAACAAGTGGTATATTTGTGGAAGTCTGCTTCTGGCTGACATGTTGTGCTAATTGTTTCATTGGTTTCGGTATCCTTACACCAATACCACACCATCTTCATTACCTTAGGTTTATAGTAAGTCTTGATATCTGATAGTGCAAGTCCTCTAGCTTTGTTCTTCAGCACTGTCTTGACCCTTCTAGGCCCTCTGCCTTTTGACATTTTTAAATCAGTTTATCAACTTCCACCAAAACAACAACAAAACTAACATGCTAGTATATTAAATGTGATTTCTTTCAATTTATAGATCTATTTTGGGCAAATTGAAATCTTAAATTATTTTGCAAACGATAAACCTATTATAATCCTCCATTCATTTAGGTCTTCATTAATCTCTCTCAATAATATTTTGTACATTCTTTTGTTGAAGTCTGAGGCATCCTTATCTTTAGTATATGAAATTTTATGATACTTTAGTAAATTGTATTTTATTTCATTTACAATTATTTGTGGCTGGCATATAAAAATAAAATTTATTTTTCTGTATATATATGTGTATTTTATATATCTCTATATATATTATATAGATATATAATGACCTTAGCATTATTTCTAATAGCTTGTCTCTAAATACTTTTATATTTCTATGGGTATAATCATATTCTCTCCAGATAGTTACAGCTTAATTTCTTCCTTTTCTAATTCTTATGCTTTTCTTTTCCTTGCTTTATTGCAATGACTAGAACCTCTACCACCATATTGAATAGAATTGGTAGCATAGGTATCTTTGTCTCATTCCACATCTCCAAGGAAAAGTTGTTGACAACTCATGAATAGGCAGATGTTTTTATAGGCTTGCATATGTTTGTTTTGGCAATCATTCTTGTGATATTAAAGAAGTTTATTTCTATTAATAATTTGCTTAGCATTTTTTATAATGCATGGGTGTTGAATTTTATGAAAAGCTTTATAGTATTTATTGGATTTATCTTAAGGCATATCTTTTCTATGCCGTCACAGTAGGGTTTACATGTATTGATTTTCAAATGTTAATTCAGTCTTTAATTCCTAGAATAAAATCTCTTTTGAATATTTTATTTTTCCTTTATATCACTGGATCTGATTTAACTCAGGTTATGGTATAAAGGTTATGATGGTCTTTTAAAACACTGACAAGTTTTGCCTTTTATTTGTATCCTGAAAGCATTTGTTCAATATTAGAACTATTTATTTTTTAAGTGGTTGGAAGAATTCATTAGTGAAAGTATTTAGCTTGACATTTTCTTTATCGGAAGGCTTTTAGTAATGTATTAAATATTTTTATAGATACAACTATTCAAATTTTCTATTTCTTCTTTTGTCAGTTTTGTTAATACTTGTTCTACCTTCAGAAAATTGTCTACTGCTCTGCATTTTTTAATTCATTGTTACAAATTTGTAATGTTTTCTTATTATATTTTTATGTTTGTATAATCTATTGTGGTTAGCCTTTTTCATTTCTTATTTTGGTGAATTGTACCTTTTCTCTTTTTTACTTGAACAGATTGATTAGATGATGATTAATTTTATTAGTCTTTTTAATGAACGAGCTTTTGGATTTGTGCTTTTCTCTGCTATATGTTTGATATGTGTTTCATTATTTTCTGTTCTTATTTTTAAGATTTCCTTTATTCTAATTTCCTCAGTTTTGAATATTCTGTGTGTATCCCTTTTCCTGAGATAACTGGATAAATTTTAACCTTTCTTCTCCAATATATGAGCTTAAAGTAATAAATTTCTCCCTAAGGCCAGTATTAGTTACATTCTATAAGTTCAATCTGCTTGATTTTCACTATTGTTCAGCTCAAAATATTTATCAATTTATAATGTAGTCTTAGAACTTTGTGTTATTAGAGAAGTGTCATTTTAAATTTCTAAACATTTTTAAATTTTCTAGTTAAATTTTCAGATTTTAAAAAAATATACATCAAATTATTTCATTGCTTTGAAATTTTAAGGACCTGTTTTATGACCCAGCATATTGGTAAATTGGTGAATATTGGTAAATATTTTATATACACATGAAAAATGTGTGCCCTGTCACTGCTGGATATAGTGGTCTGAAAATGTCGATTACATCAATTTCATTAATCATGTTGTTCAGATCATCCATGTTATTACAATATTTTGTCTGTTTGCTCCATCATTTAAAACTCTACCATTATGATTTTGAATATGTTTATCTATAACCATATAGAAATATTAAAATATGTATTACTAAATAAAAACATAAGTATACTACCTTTCTTTTATAGTAACTGTTACCTTTTTCTGCTTTTTTCTTTATCATTTCTATATTTACATTTTATGTGTGGCATATGTTGTGTTTTACCTTTTCATCTATCATGACAATTTTTTAATTGGGGTTTATTCTCCATTTATTTATAACGCAATTAATGATATATTTAGTTTAATATCCACCATCTTAATATTTGTTTTATCTTTTTCCCACCTGATCAGTTTCTTTATTTTCCTTTCACCTACTTTTGGGCTAAATCCCCTACCCTCAGCCTGAAAAGCTCCCTTTACTATTTCTTTGAGTATGAGTTTGCCAGTGAAAAATCTCTATCAGATTTTCTTTGTGTGAACATGTCATTACACCATCACTTTTAAAGAATATTTTCACTGTGTATAGAATGGCATAGTATGTGTAAAGTATAGATTAACAATTACTTTATTTCGGCACTTAAAGGTGTCATTGTCTACTGGTTTCTAATCTTTCCTCTGTGATTCTTTCCTGTCTAGGATCTTAACCTGAATAGCTCTCCACCATCTCCAAGTAGATGGTTATCATATTTCATCCATCTTTCCTAGCTACTTGTGGCAGAAGCATTGTCTGCCACGAGCATGGGTGCCACTAAGTGGAAGTCTCCAAAGTAACCATTCACTTACTGTAAAAATGGGCCCCTTAAGAAACTTAAGTATAATATTTTGATTGTCAGGAAATACGCACTAAGCCAACAACTCAGAAAGAATACAATCTGGGCTTCCACATTACTTCTAATTCCTTATATTGTATCCTAACTAATGTATGTCTATCATTTCTTAAAGATCATATAAAGTTTGTTTAAAATAAAATTAATAAAATACCATGTTTGCTCATTTATTTTTAGAAAAATTTTTAGAAACATTTAAAATAATTTTTTAAATGTTTAATAAGATGGAGAGTTTTAAATGTACTTAATAAAGATATCTTTTTTCTGATATATACAAGTATGTAAGGAATAAGACTGACTTGAAGCATCACAGTGACATAATATAAATTTAGAAGTATATTATTACACAAAAATGGCATAATTCACCTGGGGACATTTTTGAATCTTTAAAAAAAGAAGTCATTTAATGTTGATTAAATCTGGAACAAATTTACTATCATGCCTAGTGACCAAGTCATGGCTCCTGACTTCCAGGTGAATATAATTCATACAGTTAAGAAAAATATTTAGGCTTCAAAAGTGTAGGTAACATGATCCCAAAAGGAAAGAAATGGTACACTTAAATTATAGTAAACCCAGAATGAGTTATTTACAAAGGCACTCTGTGTGAGTAAAGGAGATCCAAAAGGAATAATGCAGTAATCTGACATGAGTAGCTGTGAGGCTGTTTTAACTCTTTAGAGCTAAAGAGACAAAGAGAGAAAGGAATCATTACCAGAACTAGAAGAAAAGAGGTATACACAGAAAATCACTTTGGAAGGAACAGTAATATTAGTTGGAGGCTCACAACTGAACCCAAGACAATCCTGTAGGGAAAGAGCTAGCAAAATAAATACCCAGAATACCCTGACATGAATCCCCTTTCCTGCTTCTAAGCCCCCAACAACCAAACCTAACCAGAGATCAGAGAACGTGGGAAACCACTGTTGGGGTGGATACCAGGTTAATCTCTCTGGGAAAGGAGCAAAGCAAGGTAGAGAAAGGTGGAGAGTGGCAGCTATCTAGAGTAAAAAGACCTGGAATTTCTGTTTTCTATCATATCTTTTCCTCCTTTACCTCCTTCTGCATGTTTAATTATTATGTACTAAAATGTAATTTCAAATCAATTAGGCTTTGGATATTTAGGCACATTTCATTCACATAGATGATGAGTATTTAATCCTACACTAAGTACACATTTGTATCTTGTGCATGTAAAATATCAGGAATGAGCTTCTGGGGACAGTCAAGGGACACAGATCCATCAGAAAGATCCCTCAGAAGGTTCTACTCCAATAGTTATGGAAATAAATGGCATAATTAGTTCACCTGGGAACATTTTTGAATCTTTAAAAAATCACATGGCATTGCAATTCCCTATAAGGAAAACTAGATTAAAGAAACCAGTAATTAAAATAGAGAGCTTCAGATGTATTTAATGGAGATGTTCTTTACTAAAATACTAGGAATAATATTGGCTTGAAGCATTACAGTGATTTAAGAAATAAGAAGTAGGAAGCATGGAGCTGGCTAAAGTACAATATTTATAGACAGTTTTTAGATGTAAATCAAAACTCTACCAGGAAGGTTTAGAAAGGAATGGATACTTTATTAGGTAAGGTTCAATCTACAACTGTGAGTCAATTGAAAGTTAATAGCAGCTTTGTTAAAGGTCATAGATAAATGGCTACTGTAGTTTTAATGAATATTTTATTCATGTCACCTTTAAATTAGTTAAATTTTGAAAGAATAATGATGTAATGCCAAAGGCTCCTTCCAGGATCATTAAAAGTAGAATTTAATTTTAAGGCTTTAGAACAAGTTTCAAAATCTGATACAAGGCTTTTAAGTTTGTGGAGTCTTTTTTTCTTTTTACCATTTATTGCATGTTAAAATTTGCTTTTTAAAATATATGTTTTGCATCAATAATATAGCAGAAATAGCAGGGAATTTACAATAATGTATGACTTGTTTTGAACTCCAACTTCATTAGTTATTACCACAGTAAAACTGGAGAAAAATCATTTAATTTCTTTGAGCCTCAGTTTTCTCTTCTGAGAAATGGGAAACACTAGAATTTCAGGGGATTAATTAAGGTTTTCTATTAATATCCTCTGCAGATTTGTCTTGGTAAGAATAGAGTTTCTTTTATGTGATTCAACAGCTAGCAAATCTAATAAAATAAAGAGACAGACCTAGATAATTTTCCTTGTAAACAGTATAATTTGAGCATTACAAAACTGAAGCTCATGAATTGTGAAGGTCAATTTTAGAGAAAAGAATTTGTAACAATTGCAGTCAGAAGAGAGACTGGAAATAGAATTTTTACATGAGACCCTCAGATAGTTAGGAGAGGAAGCCTGACCAGACGAGGTTTGCATCTGGCAAGACCAGCCTCAGAGCCATGGCTAAGAATCAGGTGTCAAGGATGAGAAAATGGAAAAACAAGATGAAGGAAAAGGAGGTAGGTCAATGGAACAAGATGTTGGGGAATGCAATTTATTTAAGTGCATGGAGGACATCTGCCTTGGATCATTTTAAAAGTCCAGGTGAGCACTCAGGCCATGCAGTCTTTAAAAGGCTTTATGAGCCTCTGAAATCATTCTCCCTCTTTAAACAACAAAATGCCCTGAAGAGGAGTGAAAGTATGGAATGTTATCAGTGGTTTCTTTAGAAATCAGTTACTGATGCTTTGTTAGATACAGCGTGTAAAGCATTCTGGGATCAGAAAATAATTTAAGTAATTGAAAATTTTCCTGTTAGTTGGCCACAAACTATTGGCCATTTCTTAAAACCAGTAAATGTCTTTTAAAAGCTAACTTTTCAGACAAAATATGAACTGCTATATAATTGCTTGACCACTTTAAAACCAAACCCATAGCACAAAAGTCTGATAGAAATTGACTTAATCACAAAACCATAACCGCTTGTGTTCATTTTTCTGAGGTGTTAGTGAATTATTATTCAAAAATACATTATACATAAAATGAATTTGTTTTCAATTTATAATTAATTGCCTTTGGAATTACCAGACAAGCAGGCAACTAATGATTTCTTAATGGACTTCGTCTAAGGCGACCTAGTTCCAAATCACAAAGTCCTTTTACCAAAGAGCATATTCAATGTTTGCATAATTATTTAGAGATTCATTTGTTCATTCAACAAATGTTTATTTGCCCTTTACTCTGTTCCCAACCGTATTTTAGGAAATATGAATAGAGCAGTAAGATAACAAGCCTGACCTTATGGTGCTTACATTCCTGTGGGGGGGGGGAACTGATTAAAACAAAAAAACTAAACAAATAATGTATGAGATAAATTCAGGTGGCAATTAGTGGGAAAAAATAAAAACAAAGTGAGAAGATACAAAATAAGGGTAGTTAGATAATAGAGTTAGAAAAGGCCTCTCTGAAGAGATGCTTTTTAGTAGAATCTTGAATAAAAAGAGAAAGCATGCTCTACAGATTTTTGGAGAAAAAGCATTTAGGGCAGGAAGAATGGCAAGTGCGAAGGGCCTGAGGTGGGAAGTTGTTTGATGTGTTCAAGGAACAGCAAAGAAGCTTATTCAGCTAAGGTAAGAGGGTAGCCAGGAACCAAATAATAAGGGCCTTGTAAACCTTAAAAGGTTTTTGTGCAGGGGGGTGTTGAAATTTGTCTTATGTTTTAAAGGAATTAATTAAGTTTTTACTGGGACAAAATACAGTAAGGAGACAAGAAGCCAATTAGGAAGTAAGAGGTCCATTAGCTAGCACACAACAGTTTTGGACAAAGATGATGGTCATGTAAATTAGGGAAGCAGCAGTGGAGGCCATGATGAGGACTTGGATTTGTATATATTTTGAGGAGGGGAATGTGCTAATGATGAATGGGATGAGGTTGTGAGAGAGACAATGGAATTAGAAATGACTTCCATTTTTGCATTTAAAATAAAGTAACATTATTTTGAGACAGATTATGCTGGGGGCAGCTAAAATTTGGGGAAGAAAATAAAGATTTCAACTGTAGAATACGTTTAGTTTAAGATGCCTATTAATCATCCAACACAAAGAAGTGAAATGGACGCTTGTATATGCACAACAGAAGTTAGGAAAAACAGCAAAGCAAACGATCTGTGGTCTATAAATGAAGCCTATTGTCTACCTTATAATCTGAAATTACTGGAAATTTTCTGAAAATACTCATATCCATTCTCTTGATCATGAAATCTATGGGGATCCTTAAAGTATGTTTCTCCAGAGTATAGCTTTATGGCAGTAATTGCTCTTAAGATACAACCTCAGTGTATTTCTGATTATTCCAAAAATGGTGGCAGATAGTCCCAATCTTTAGGAAATCTGCCCACAAGAAAGGAAAACCTAAAATGGAAAAAAGTACAAGTTGGATGCTTTCCTAGGACAAAGCTGAGAACAGATGAAAACTGTTTTCTCTGAAAACAGATTTGCTTCTAAACCTGAACTCTGATAGGATACACTTTTGGCTATCCACATTTACACTAGCCACCTTTCAAGGGCTCAGCAGCCCCCTGTTGAAAGTGGCTACCATATTGGACAGCACAGATATAGAACAGTCTATCTTCGGGAAAATGTATTGCAAATTAATGAACGGGATTGTTTTAGCTTTTGTTCTTAAATACCAAATTATAAGTGATGAACTCACTCAAATGAAAATGTAGAACTTTTTCTATGCTGTCTTCAGTCCTGTTTTATTCTGTATTAGTATTGGCAATTAAAAAGTGTCATGCATAAAGGTCTTTTCTGTGAGAATGTTCAAAGCCAAACCTGAATCCTTCTTTGCAAAAGAAGCCTGATATACTCAACCAGTTCTGAAAGAGACTGTATACTCTGGAGTGTTCACTTTTGTGGTGATCTTTCACTGTTTGCCAGTTTTCTTCCTTTCATTCCCTTTAATTAAAGTAAATTATGTGACTTGCGTTGGTCTTTGAAACTTGAGGTGTGTCCTTTTCTGGAGGAAATGTCAACTGCTGGAGCAGGGTTTGCCATGTTACTTTCTCTCTGCCACATTACCTGCCAAAGTGGTAACAGCTCCATGGAATGTGGTCCTTGAGGGAGGACAATGAAGAACAGAGCATAGACCACATAGAACAGACAGGTAGAATGAGTGAGAATGACTCTGTTATTTATATTGATCAGCTTTTGTTAAATAAGGGTGCAAGAACAAAGAATCCCAAATTTTTAGTGGTTTACAATAACAATCACTTATTTTTCTCTCATGTTACATGATGGTTTGGGTCAGCCCCAGCTCTGAATTTCTACTTTAGAAGTACTCTCCATCCAAGGATGTAGACCTAGGAAGCAGCCCCTGTTTTGCCCTAATGCTAATGAGGAAAGAGGGTGAAACCATACAATGGCCATTAAAGTGTCTGTCTGAATGTGATATTCGTCATGCCCTTTCATGTTCCCTTGGCAAAAGCGAGACAAATGGCTTTGCCCCATTATTCTATAAGGAGGCACTACAAGTCACAAGAAACCAATGGGGATGGATGGCCTGAGCTGAAGGAGAGTAAATAATTAGAAATACTAATATAATCTATATAACCTACTGTATGTTTCTTATCATAACATAGCCCATCTTTTCTAATGCAATTAATTAGCTCAGATAGAAAGGATCTATCAATGTATCAATTAAAAGTTATTTATTAACTACTTATTGTCTAACAAACATAGATGGAGAATTCTAAATCCCTGCACTTATGCTAATAGTAAGTGTTAATACATTTATGTCAAGCTAAATTCAACCTTATTTCCAGTAGGTCTAGAAATAATAATGTATTAAAAGGTCACTGGAATAACTTGGCAAACATTACTTAGCACATAATAAGGTGCCTGAAATTGTGAGTAATGTTTATTGGATGAATGAATGTAAATGAAATTAGTAAGCTTTGTAATACTCATTACTAATATATTACATTTCAATTTTGTTATTTTGTTAGGAAAAAAATCATCTCATTATTAAGAATGCTTAAAACCAATATATTGTCCTCCCTTTCTAATGAAGACCTAGGTTAACCACCAGTCTGTCAAAAGATAATGTGATACTCTAGAGAGTATTATAGAAAACTGACTAGCAGAGCTAGTAACCAACCTGAGAAATCGTGTGACAGTGAGAAATTAATGTATGTCATTTGTACATTACAGGCAGAAGCTTAGAAATAATTAAATGGCAAAAATCAAGTAAAATTTTCAAACTTGGCTAGTTACATGAGATTCCATTGAATTCATCAAAATGACTTATTTAGTAAGCCACATTCCCACTGTATGCAGTCTCCACTCTCCATTCCCAAATTTGGTGTGTGTCAAACCAGAAAGATAATGTTCACTCAAACATTTGTTCATTTAAGAAATTAAGTATTGACTACTTCTTATATATCAGGCCTTGAGGATAAATGAGAGATTCATAGGTCCATTGCTCTTGTCTTCATGCACTTCCACACAAGATAGTCAGAATATTGTTTTGTTTTTGATGTTGAAGGCAAAATATTGTATGTACTTTAAAATGAAAAGTAGAGTTTTAATTAATCCACAAAAAATGGCATAAGAATTAAATTCAACCAAACCAAATGAGTTGGAGACTCAGCTTGTCATGTCTTCCATTTTGTAGGGCATAAATTTTAAAACCAAAGTAAACCCCCATTGCTCTTATGCTTTTCAAGTTCAAAGGTACCATTTCAACTACTACAAAAATATTTGAAATTTTCTACATGTCCACAATGAAAATAGTAAAGCTAGCTTTACTATTAGCTCAAAACAAAAGGTGGACTGAATAAAATGCATAAATCAAACATCAAAGAGACAAATACATTAATAAGATAAGCAAAATGAAGCAGGATGATGGCAATTTGTCCAAAATCTGTCATGCTGTTTAGTGTGTAGACAATTTGGGTCTGATTGTTTTAGCTGTTTTTATACATGCATTGCTACATATTAAGAACAAATCCAAAGGATAGCACCAAGGTTTAGCCTATTTATGTTAACCTAATCACACACAAATTCTAGCCATTGATACATATTTTACAACTCCATTTAGCTAGTGGTCAGTTACCTGGATTTATGATTTATAAGGACCATTTGCTTTATAAGGCTCTTTTGCCAGCTCCAGTACATTTTTTATGTAAAATACAACATGTATTAAAATGTAGTAAACATGTCTATGAATTTTGATTTACATGATTGAAGATTTCAGAGTTGTGTAAATGAGGGTTCATACACTATAACTGCTTACAAAAGAAAATATTTTTTTTCATAGAAAATACTCCAACACATATTCCTGGGTGTTCGAAATCATCACATTCATTCAGTCTTGAACAAAAGTATGATTTAACAGAAGGAGTATGTAAATCAAATTCACAAGACCTGGATTTCTCTTCCAGCATAACTAGAAATATTTTTATTAAGTTACAGTTCCCTAATTTCTAAAGTAGGGAAAATAGGGTGAAATGTGGATAAGGACATATGGGTGGACATACAGAGTGTGCTACAAGTTCAGATGTAGACTCAGGTAAATATAAAGTAGACATTCTCATTATCATAAAATGAACATATGTGAGAGCAAGGTTGTTAGAAATGGAACATAGAATTAAAACGTGTACATAGAAACACTGAGTTTGAACATAAAGCAATTATCTACAAGGTAAAAACATCACTTTAAAAAGAGCTGTTCATTTGATTCTTTTGAGTGTGTACAGAGAGCTCAGGTTGAAGAAAATACTTTTAAGGATTTACTTTGAGGAGTTTTCTGCTTTCTGAATTAAGTTTTGAGTGAACTGTGTAATTTTTTATGCTGGATGAACCTCACTCAAAAATAGAGACTTCTGTGAAATATAGCATAATTTTAGCCTACTTAGTTCACAGATTACAGAAAACCATGGACATTCTTTTTCCTGGAATTCCTTAAAAGTTGGGTCCACATGAAACTAGAGTCCCTTGTGGAGGAGCAAATCAGAAATACGAGAATGAAAGTGTATTTAACGGTGTTCCTGCATCTTCTGGTCTCTCTTCATCTCATGTTTCAAATGCTATGGAAACATTGAGGTATCTTAAGGTCCAGATTTGGTACAGAGGCTTGCTGTGTATTTAATTTATCAATCATTTAAAATGTCAAACAAGCAGACTAATGTATCTCTGTACATTTTGAAGTGACTAAATTTTTAACTTTCAGCAAATACATGTGGACATAAATTAAATGGCAGATGATATAATCTTTGTCAAGTACTCAGTGTGTGTAGATACCTAAGAAGCAACACACGATATTTAAGAAGCATGAACACGGGGTTTAATAATAAGAAAGCTGTAGAACTCCATTAAATAAGATATTAGCTTAGCTTTTTAATTCCATGATATCAATTATTCAATTTTATATTTCTCTTACCATTTTTACTGCTAAACTACTATCCAGAGTTACTATAATTCATTTTCCCAGAGTTGAAAGTCATATGAAATTCAAATTAGTAAGGGCTTAATCAGAATTAAAAAAATAGGTTTGGACATTTAGTTTTTTTATCCCCTATACTTTGACAACTACCTTCCAATCCTTTTTACTAACACACAGGTACACACACACACACACACACACACACACACATACACACACACACACATTTCTAAGCTAAAACTAAGTAAAGTTGTTATGAAAATTGGGACATTAACATTATTGAAAATATATTTATTAAGTATAAAGGGGAAAATAATAATAAAGTGGAGAAATTTGCCCTCAAGTAATCAAAGTTGGCATTACCTATAATGAATATATCTATATATCTATCTATGTGAGAAAGAAGCACATTTGGAAAATATGGGGTAAATTTACAGAATGTAGGCAAAAGATATTTGATAATTTTACTATAGTTTAATAATAGCATTGAGATATAATTTACCTATCATAAAACTCACAATTTAAAAATATACAATTGAGTGGTTTTTAGAATGTTCCCAGAATTGTGCAACCATCACCACTCTAGTTTTCCTATTTTTATCATCTCATTAGCAGTTACTCCCCATTCAACCCCTAAAAATCCAAGTCTACTTTCTGTCTGATGGGTTTATTTATTCTGGACCTTTAATGTAAGTAGAGTAATACAACATGTGATCCTTTGTGACTGTATTCTTTCACTGAGCACAGTGTTTTCAAGGTTCATTTATGGTGCAGCACGTATCCTTCATTCATCTACTTTATCGTAGAATAATATTCAATTGCATAGATAAACCACACTTTGTTCATTTAGCAGTTGATAGACATTAGGATTTTGTCAATTTTGGGTGGGGGGGTCTCTTGATATTTGTTTCATTTCCCTTTGGTGTATACCTAGAATTTGAATAACTACATTATGATATTATTCTACATTTTATGTTTAGAAAATCTGAAAAACTGTTCTCCAAAGTGGCAACATCATTTTACAATGGAACAGCAATGTCTGAGGGCTCCAGTTATGCCACATCCTTGCCAATACTTTGCTATTGTCTTTTAAAAATTGTAGCCATACTAATGGGCACAAAATAGTATGTCCTTGTGATTTTGATTTGCATTTTTCTACTAACTAATGATGTTTACATAATTCTGTGGGCTTGTTGTCCATTTGTATATCCTCTTTGGGAAATGTCTATTCAAATTCTTGACTCATTTCTTAAGTGAATTATTCGTCGTCTTATTGTGAAGTTATAAAATTTCTTGATATATTCTGGATACAAGAGAATACTGTTTACAGCGTTATGAGAATTGCAAACATTTTCTCCCATTCTTTGAATTGCCTTTTAATATTTCTTAATGGTGCCCTTTAAAGCAAAAATAATCATAATTGTAATGAAGTCCAATTTATTTATTTTGTGTCACTTGCAATTGTGGTTCATAACTAAGAAACCATTGCCTAAACTAAAAATCATAAAGATTTACTCCTCTACTTTCTTATAAGATTTTTAAAGTTCTAACTCTTACATGTAGGTCTATGCCCCATTTTTAGTTACTTTTTATATAGTATGAGGTAGGCGTTCGACTTCATTCTTTGTAGTATAGGTATCCAGCTTTCCAATCACCATTGGTCAAAAACACTATTCTTGCATGCACTGAATTGTCTTGGTATCCTTGACCAAAAGTGTAGGCTTTTTGTTTGGGTTCTCAATTCTTATCCATTGAAAAGTGTTCATTCTTAGGCCAGTATTATCATGGTTATAGTATATGGTATAGTATCATGGTTATAGTAAGTTTTAAAATCTGGAAGTACGAGTCCTCTAACTTTGTCTCTTTCAGGATTTCTTAGGCTATTCTGACCCCTTTCCTTTCCCCTATTAATATTTTTAGTTAATTTTTTTGAGGCAAGGTTATGCTCTATTACCCAGCCGGAGTGCTGTGGCACAATCTCAGCTCACTGTAACCTTTGCCTCCTGGGTTCAAGAGATTCTCCTGCTTCTGCCTCCTGATTAGCTGGGAATATAGACACACACCATTACGCCCAGCTAATTTTTGTAATTTTAGTAGAGATGGGGTTTCACCATGTTGGCCAGGCTGGTCTTGAACTCCTGACCTCAGGTGATCCACCCACCTTGGCCTCCAAAAGTGTTGGGATTACAGGTGTGAGCCACTATGCATGGCCGCTTGTCCCTATTTATTTTATTATTTTAATTTTTTCCATAAGTTATTGGGGTACAGGTGGTATTTGGTTACATGAGTAAGTTCTTTAGTGGTGATTTGGGAGATTTTGATGTGACCATAACCCGAGCAGTATACACTGCACCATATCTGTAGTCTTTTATCCCTCACCCCTCCCACTCTTTTCTCCCAAGTCCGCACAGTCCATTGTATCATTCGTATGCCTTTCTGTCCTCATAATTTAGCTTGCACATATCAGTGAGAACATAAGATGTTTGGTTTCCCATTCCTGAGTTACTTTACTTAGAATAGTCTCCAATCTTATCCAGGTCACTGCAAATGCTGTTCATTCATTCCTTTTAAGGTTGCATAGTATTCCATCATACATATATACCATAGTTTATCCACTTGTCAATTGATGGGCATTTGAGTCAATTCCACAATTTTGCAATTGTGAATTGTGCTGCTATACACATGCACGTGCAAGTATCTTTTCTGAATAATGACTTCTTTTCTTCTAGGTGGACATCCAGCAGTGGGATTGCTGGATCAAATCGTAGTTCTACTGTTAGTTCTTTAAGGAATCTCCACACTGTTTTCTATCGTGGCTGTACTAGTTTGCATTCCCACCAGCAGTGTAGAAGTGTTCCCTGTTTGCTGCATCAATGACAACATCTATTTTTTTTTTTTTTAATTTTTATGGCCATTCTTGCAGGAGTAAGGTAGTATTGCATGGTGGTTTTGACTTGCATTTCCCTGATCACTAGTGATGTCAAGCATTTTTTCATATGTTTATTGTCCATTTGTATATCTTATTTTAAATATTGTCTACTTATGTCCTTAGCCCACTTTTTGACGCGATTGTTTTTATCTTCCTGATTTGAGTTCATTGCAGATTCTGGATATTAGTCCTTTGTCAGATATATAGATTGTGAAGATTTTCTCCCACTCCATGGTTTGACTGTTTACTCTTCTGACTATTACTTTTGCCATGGAAAAGGTCTTTAGTTTCATTAGGTACAAGCTATTCATCTGTTTTTGTTTTACTTTAACTTTTGAAATACATGTGCGGAACATGCAGGTTTGCTACGTAGTAATACATGTGCCATGGTGGTTTGCTGCACCTATCAACCCCGTATCTAGGTTTTAAGATCCTCATGCATTAGGTATTTGTCCTAATGCTCTCCCTCCCATTTCCTCCCACCCCCCGACAGGCCCTGGTGTGTGATGTTCCCCTCACCGTGCCTATGTGTTCTCATTGTTCAACTCCCACTTATGAGTGAGAACATGTGGTGTTTGGTTTATTGTTCCTGTGTTAGTTTGCTGAGGATGATGGATTCCAACTTCATCCATGTTCCTGCAAAGGACATGAACTCATTCTTTTTTATGGCTGCATAGTATTCCATGGTGTATATGTGTCACATTTTCTTTATCCAGTCTATCATTGACAACTGTTTGGGTTCATTCCAAGTCTTAGCTATTATTAATAGGGTGGCAATAAATATACGTGTGCATGTGTCTTTATAGTAGAATGATTTATAATCCTTTGGGCATATACCCAGTAATGGGATTGCTGAGTTAAATGGTATTTCTTATTCTCGATCCTTGAGGAATCACCATACTGTCTTCCACAATGGTTGAATTAATTTACACTCCCACCAACAATGTAAAAGCATTCCTATTTCTCCATATCCTATCCAGCATCTGTTGTTTCCAAACTTTTTAATGATCACCATTCTAACTGATGTGAGATGATATCTCATTGTGGTTTTGATTTGCATTTTTCTGATGACCAGTGATGATGAGCATTTTTTCATGTGTGTTGGCCGTATAAATGTCTTCTTTTGAGAAACGTCTGTTCATATCCTTCACCCACTTTTTAATGGGGTTGTCTAACATTAGAAAATCCTTTCTAGACATTGACTTAGGCAAGGATTTATGACCAGGAATCCAAAGCACATGCAATAAAATCAAAGATAAGCTTAAACAAATTTATTTTTGTTTTTAATTGCATTTGCTTTTGGGTTCTTGGTCATGAAATCCTTGCCTAAGCCAATGTCTAGAAGGGTTTTTCCAATGTTATCTTCTAGAAATTTTTTGGTTTCAGGTCTTAGGTTTAAGTCTTTAGTCCATTTTGAGTTTATTTTAGATTCAGCTTCCCAATTTTGGTACATATAGCAGGTATGATTTTGACAGAGATTGCATTAAATTTGTTTACCAAGTTGAGGAGTATTGCTATCTTTACAACATTAAGTCTTCCAATCCATTAACTAGGAATTTTTTATTCAATTATTCGTTTTTCTTTCTCCAATATTTTTGCAGAATTTTGTATATGAGTCTTACACTTCTTTTATTTCTTATTTTTTGGTGTTACTGTAAATGGAATTATTTCTACAATTTTATTTTTAGATTGCTCATTTCTATTGTATAAATATATACTGATTTTCATATATTAGTTTTTATCCAGAAACGTTCCTGAATCAGTAAGTTCTAATAATTTATTTTGGATTCCATAGGATTTTCTATGCACAAAATATATCACTGGCAAGGAGAAATAATTTTACCTCTTTTCTGATATGGATTGGACTTGTGTTCCTACCCAAATCTCACGTCAAATTGTAATCCCCAATGTTGGAGCTGGGGCCTTGTGGGACATGATTATATCACGATGGCAGATTTCCCCCCTTGGTGCTCTTCTCCTGATAGAGTTCTCATGAGATCTAGTTGCTTAAAAGTGTGTGGCACTTCCCCCAACTTCCTTCTGCTCCAGGCATGTGAACACAACTGCTTCTGCTTTGCCGTTAACCATGAGTAAAACTTTCCTGAGGCCTCCCACGATTGCCAGCCAGCATCATGCTTCCTGGACAGCCTATGGAACTAGGAGCCAATTAAACCTATTTTCTTTATAAATTACCCAGTCTTAGATATTTCCATATAGCAGTGTGAGAATAAACTAAAACATTGTCCAATTTGCATTCCTTTTCTCTTTTTTTCCTAATTGCTCTAGCTAGAACCTCCAGTATAATGCTGAATAGAAGTGGTGAGAGAAGACATCCTTGTCTGGTTCCCATCTCAGCAGGAAGCATTCATTTTTTTCACTGTTAAGTATGATTTTAACTGTGGGTTTTTGTAGATACTTTTTTTTATCAGGTTGAGGGTGTTCTGTATTTTGGATATGGGGATGGGGTAAGAAGGAACTGGAAGCCCCAGAAGGTGGGAGAAGGAAAGAAAGAGAAATATGGGATGAAGTAGGGAAAGGGGAAGGTAAATCAGGGTTATCCTATGGTCCCTCTGGAATTGAGGTCAGTTGATCCTTGCCTGGCATGGACATAGAGTTCATCGTTTAGGTAGTTACTGCCTTGGCGAGGACAGAGCATGGGCCTGATGGACTACTGAAGGAGGAGGGTGATGCAGGCCCTTAGGAGGGAAAAGGAAGAGCAGTGTAGACAGAGGCAATGGGGAGTCTGAGGATGGTAGAGCTTGTGGGTCCTCAGAAAACAGCACATAATGCTAAGGGCTGGGAAACTCAGGGACAAAACTGGCATCTCCTGGTTCTTGCCAGTGTGGGCTCAGGAGGCCCAGCTCTGCCTTGATTCCCCGGACTGTGGAGCTGAAACCTGTAAGTGGGCTGTGACTGGGAGCCACGGTGAATGTTCAGTCCTCACAAAACAGCACTAGGGGATGGGCCTGAGATCTTGGCTGCATTATGTTGGGGAGCTGGGAGGAATATGGCAGGTGGAATGAGAAGCCCCTGGGAAAATCTTCAGAGTGTGACAAGGAGGGGTGGCATGGGTCATAGCAAAGGTGCAGAGTTAGACAGCATCAGCCCAGGTTTCAGTCTCAGACAAGAGATGGGACTGGGGGGCGGGGAGTGGGGGGCTCCTGCTTCTTTCTGTCCTTTTATAGGTTGGCCAAAGCAGCTCCCTATTTTACCTGAGTGCTTCCTGTAGCCACATGGTGATGCATTGTTTATGACCTGGTAGTCTAAAGAGCGAGGTATTTTAGAGTAAGACATAAGTGGAAGCTACCTCAGATGTCATCAAATTCTTCTGTCCTTCCTTTGACCCTTTCAAAAAGCACATGAGGAAACTGAGGTCCATAAAAGCCTTGGAATGGCTAAGGTAGAGAGAAGGTGGAACCCACTTTTATTCAGTTCTGCATTAAATAATGTCCTCAATTAGTAAAGTGAAGTTCTGCTATGTCTGATGGGGAAGAGGCATCTTGGCCATCACATAGACCCAGGAAGGACCTGGAATCTTGATTATTGCCCACAAGGGAGGATATTCTCTTCTATTTGCAGTGTGGTAAGTGTTTTATCATAAAAAGGTGTTGGCTTTTGTAAAATTATTTTTCTACATCTACTTGTATCATCATGTCATCTTTTATTCTAATAATAATGATGTGTTATAATGATTGGTGTTTGTGTGTTATCCAACATTTTATTTGGATAAATCCCACTTAATTATTGTATGTAATCCTTTTTACTAATATGTTGCTGGATTTGGTTGCCTAGTATTGTGAGGATTTATGTGTCTGTATTTAAAAGGGGTATTTGTCTATACTGGTCTTTTATTTTCAAGTGAAATCTTTTTATAGTTTTATTATCTGAATAATTCTGACCTTATAGAATTAGTAGATAAATGCTCTCGCCTCTTTTTTTTTTTTTTTTTTTTTTTTTTTTGCTAAGAGTTTGTGAAAGATTGATGATAATTCTTTTTTAAACGTTTGGTATAATTCACTAGTGAAGCCATCTGGGACAGTATTTATGAGTGTAAAGTTTTTTAATTGCTAATATAACCTCCTTATTTGTAAGTCTATTCAGATGATCTGTTTCTTGAGTCAGTTTCAAGAGTCTATGTCATTCTAGAAATATTTCCCTTTTATATATACGAATTTTTTGCATAAAATTTTTCAAAGAGTGTTTCCTTCTAACCCTTTTTATTTTTTGTAAAGGCAGTAGCAATGCCCTAAAATTCTTGATTTTAGTTTTGATTTTAGTAATTTGAGTCCTCTCTTTTTGCCTTATCAGATCACTCTAGCTAAATGTTTGTCAATTTTGTTGATCTTTTCTAAGAACCAACTTTTCTAAAAGTTTTCTCTATTGTTTTCTATCCCTTCTTTCATTTATATATACCTTAATCTTTATTATTTCTTTCTTCATTTTTACTTTGAGTTCAATTTTCTCTTCTTTTTCAAGTTTCTCGATCAAACATTTAGGTTACTGATTTGAAATCTTTCTTTCTTTTAAAATAGTCATTTACCACTATTTTTAAAAATTCTATAAGTACCTCTTTAGCTGTGACCCATACGTTTTGGTCTATTATGTTTTCATTTTAATTTGTCTCAAAGTATCTTCTAACTTTTCTCATGTATCTTTTCAACCCGATAGTTATTTAGAAGTGTGCTGTCTAAATTTTACACACTTAAGAATTTTAAAAATTTCATTGTCCTTGATTTCAAATTTAATTTCATTGTGGTTGGAGGAAATACTTGACATAATTTTAAATTTTTAAAATGTATTCATTCTATTTTAAGGCCTAATATATGGTCTATGATAGAGAACATTCCATGGGAACTTATGAAAAATTTGTGTTCTACTGTTATTGGGTGGAGTGTTATAGAGATGTCTGTTACATAGAGTTTGTTTATAGTGTTATGTGAGTGTTCTGTTTCCTTGAAGATCATTTGCCTAATTGTTGTATCCATTATTAGAAGTGGAGTATTGACTTTCCTAAGAATTTTTATAACACTGTCTAGTTTTCCCTTCAGTTCTAGCAGTGTTTGCCTCATGAAGTCTGAGGCTGTTTTGTTAGGTATGTAGATAAGTTGAAAATTGTTAAGACTTTCAATTCTATTGTCATTTTTTATTATATTTTTATTCATTTTTTTCAGTGGTTGCCCTAGTAATTGCAAGTAACATCATAATTTACAAAAGTATAATTCCAATTAAAACCAATTGCTTATAATAGTATACAAAAACTTTGCTCCTGTATATCCATTTTCTCCCCACTTTGTGTTATTATTGTCATACAAATTAAATCTTTATACATTGTATGCCCAGCAATACATATTTACAATTATTGCTTTATGAAGCTGTCTTGTAAATCATATAGAACAAAAAAAAGGTGTACAAACAAAAAAGGACTACAAAAAGTTGGTTTTATACTTACCTATTAAGCTATTTTATAAGAAATCTTTATTTATGTGTACTTTTTTTATTATATATTGTCATTTCATTTCAGTCTTTGGTATTTATTATAGGATGTGTCTTCTAAGGATGAATCCTCTGTTTTCTTTAATCTAGTAATGTCTAACTATATTTTTCATATTTAATGGCTGGTTTTGTTTGATATAAAATACTTGGTTGGCAGTCATTTTCTTATAGCACTTTAAATATATCCTCCCACTGCCTTCTGGTCTCTATGGTAGTTACCAAGGATTTAACAGTTAATCAAGTAAATAGCCTTTGTATATTATGAATAATGTTTCTTTCACTGCTCTTAGGATTCTCAATCTTTCACCTTTAACAACCTCCAATGTGTCTAAATATAGATTTCTTTGTTTTTCCTACTTGGAATTCACTGAGCTTCTTGAATAAGTAGATCTATGTTTTTATTGAATTTGGAACATTGTCAGCCATTATTTCTTCAAATATTCTTTTTGTCCTTTCATTTGTTTTCTCTTTCTGGGGTATTCCTTTTGTGTATGTTGGTATATGTAATAGCACTCCACAGGTTCTGAAACTCTGTTTATTCTTCTTTTTTTCTTCATTCTTTTCTCTTTGTTTTCAAAATGTATAATCTCAGTTGACCTCTTTTGAAGTTCATTTAGTCTTTCTTCTACCAACTCAAGTCTGCTGTTGAGTCCTTCTGGTGTATTTTTCCACATCAATAATTCCATTTGATTTTTTTTTCACAATTTTTATTTTTAGTGATATTCTCTGCTGAAATAGTCCTTGTACTTTACTTTTTTATACATGGTTTCCTTTAGATTTTAAAAAACATATTTGTAGTAGCTGATTTAGTCTTTATCTTATGTGATATGCAGAATAATGACTCTCCAAAGAAGTCCATTTCTTAATCATTGAAATACGTGCATATGCTACACTACATGGTTAAAAGGAGTTTACAGGAGTTATTTAATTAATGGACCTTGAGACTGGGAGATTATTCTGTATTCTCTGGCATTCCTAATTCTATCATGTGAGTCCTTAAAAGCAGAGAAACTTTCCTGTCTTTAGTCAGAAAGAGATGCAACTATGCAAGAGGAGTTGGAGAGATTCAAAGTGAGAAAAATTCAATCCTTTATTTCAAGCTTTGAAGAGGGAATAATAAGACAATGATCTAAGAAACACATAGGGAGTCTTTAGAAGCAGGAAAAGGCAAGGAAATAAATCACGCCCTAGAAATTCCAAAAACGAAGTCAGTCCTGCTGACTCCTAGATTTTAGCCCAGTGATCCTGCTGAAATTCTGAGCTGCAAAACTGTAGAATAATAAGTTTATATTGTTTTCAGCTACTAGTTTTTGGTAACTTGATATGGCATCAAATGAAAAATAATACAACTTATAAATCCAACATCTAAGTTCTCTCAGGAACACCTTTTCTTGAATACTTTTTCCTGTATATGGGCCTTACTTTCCTATATCTTTATGCATCTCACAACTTTTTTTGAAAATTACAACACAGGATCTTTCCTGATCACTTTTGCCAGCTGGAGACAACTAAGTGGCAACACGCTTGCACTGCCTCAGCCCATGGCTTCAGGGCTGGCTTAGCCCCACTGCCATTTCTGTCATTTGGAGCAGCTGCCATCCCCTGGCAAATGGCAGGGGGGCCAAGATATTACAACCTTCTCTGTGCCCACATTTGGTGAGATGAGAGCTCTTGTCCCATGTCCAAGAAGAATGAGGATACACTGACAAAGAGTGAAGAAGGCAGAGAATAATTTTATTCAACAATGAAACAGCTCTCAGCAAAGAGAGGATGCAAGGGAGGTCCTCCACCAGGAGTAGGGTGGTTTCTCTCCCAGAGTGACTGAGTCTTGGGCTTTTATAGGTTCAGTATAGGGGAATGCATGCTGATTTGTTTGTGAGTATGCAAAGAAAGCCTAACACAAAGGCACCACTCAAAGGTGGGCATGGCAGTGTAGAAAACCAATTAGGAAAGGGAAGGTATATGTAAAATAGGTGAACGATGGGGATCAATCAGAGGAAAACATGACAAATGGGAAGAAATATTCTCAATCTGGTCCCAGGATTTGACTTGTAGCTTGGCTTTCAGGCTTTAAACTGTCTTTGGCTCAGAGGTAAGGTTTCAACAGGGACCTGCCCTTCTCTGTCTAGATATTTGACTGTCTACTGTCACTATCAACTGAAAATTTCAATATAGTATGAATAACTCTGGAAATGAGATCCCCTCTCCAGGATTTGTTGTTACTATGATTTTTAATCTGCTTTGTTTTCTATTGTTTTTTGTTTATTTGGTGACTTTCCTGAACTAAGTATGCAAAGTTTGTATTCCTTGTTGTGTGCAGTCACGAAGGTCTCTGGTAAACTTAATGTTCAGCTAATGATTATACAGAAATTTTCTTAAATACCTGAAATCACTAAGTCTTCCTCCCTTTGTCAAAAGGTCTGTATGTGCATTGGGGCACAGCTTCAATGCTCTATTAATTTACTTTTGACCTTCACTTGCAAGGTACCAAGGATGGCCAGAGGTGAACCATTAGGGCTCTCTCAGGTCTTTTGTTAGCATGTGCACAGCCCTACACCTGTGCAATGCTTATGCATGCACCTGGTATTCTAGATTCTTAGAAACAAGTAGGAACTTTCCAAAGTCTCCTATTGACATTGTATTCTACAAATTTGAAAAAAAAAATATTTCAAAACCATTTGCCTCAACCGGTATCATCACCTCTGCATCAATGGTGTTAGGAAATTGCTGCTGATTATTTCACCAAATGCCCTAGAGATACAATTCTCTAGAGATAGAGCACCTTGAGGAACTTCAGATCTGGCCTTCCCCTTCCAGTGGCTGCTACTCGGCTGGTTTTCAAGGATACCATTGAATTATTACAAAAGGGATGAAAACGAGGCAAATTGAAATACCATGAAGCTCCTTGTACTAAGTTTCAGTCATTTTTTAATAATGAAGGTCTCTTCATTATTAAAATCTCTTCAGGTTTTGCAAAGTTAGCTTATTCTGAGAATTCTGAAAAAGCTGATTTTGACAAATTTTGCTAGTGTTTTATTGCTTTTATTTAGAAGTCATTTTTCAGAGTTCTTTACTGTTATGGGAGTTCCACTCCTTTAGTGCTGTTTTTTCTAATTTCTGTCAGTTTAAGTTGTTATAAAATAAAGAATTAAAATACATATACAATCACAAATACAAATAATGATACTTGGTGAAGAAAATATCAAAATCTTATCCATGAAATAACTATTTTTATATTCATTGGGCTTATCTCCAAACATAACTTTAGGACACTTGATAATGTGTGTTTATCTTATTTTTCACTTTTGGCCTTAAGAGTACTTAAGTATACCTATGAATACTTAAGTCACTGAAGTATAATTTGTTTGCATGTTAGTAAAGCTGATAAACATCCCATAAAATTATTTTGCAACAGAAATATGTAGGAAATCAGAGACCTGATTCTGTTAGTTCTATTTAAAATTTGTATTTTATGTATGTCTTTTGTAAGTTTTATAGGAAAGGACAAAAGGTACATTAAATTTGTTTATTGATTCTCTTTGATCTTCCTAAATTTCTAACATGTAACATTTTACTGTCTTGAATGCTTATCATTTTTAGAAAACATGATTATTTTTATCACTAAGAATGATTAATAGTAATACTTTACTATTTATGGTTCAAGAATTATAAAAAGAAATAATTATTTTAAAAGATAAAAAATCTTTATTCATTAGGGAAGTTGCCCAAGCAAAAGGGAATTTCAGATGAATTCTTGTATAGGGAGAAATGACTCTTTCACAGTACATCCTATTTCACTTCATCATGTTTATCTTTGATCAACTGTTGTTACTGCATAATCCTTAAGGGAACCAAAAAACTTCAATGTTTTAGATTTTATGCAGCCAAACCTATCTGAAGAGAAATCCTGGGAAAGGAAAAACCAGTCTCAAGAGCAGCTGCTCAAATGATTCCTAATTAAATTTTCACACACATGTTAAAAGGATATGCGAATACTCTGTGTGCACTCAGTGAGCTTCACAAAGCAACTTAGACAATCAGAATTTATAAAGTATTGACAAATGCCTCTAAATTCTACCTGCTGCTGCTCTAAGTGCCATGGTGGTAATAGCTCATGCACTGATGCTCAACCTGGGTGCACACTGGGACTACGTGGGCAGCTTTACACAAAACAATTCTAATGCCCAGGTTTGATCCATTCATCAGAGTTTGAATTAGTGGATAATGGATATGGAATATGGTTTGGGTATCAGGATCTTAATAGTTCCCCAAGTGATTCTAGAATGTATCGAAATTTATCTAGAACAGTAATTCTCAAACTTTGCTGTACATGAATCAACTAGGATCTTGCTGAAATGAAGATTATGATCTAGTAGGGCTGGACTGGGTCCTGAGAATCTGCATTTCTTACAAGGTCCCAGGTAATGCCAAAGAGTGGTGCTTGGGGCACACTTTGCATAACAAGATACTTACAGAAATTAGAACCACCACCAAAAATAATGACCATAAATAAAAACTACTCACTCCTGTTGAATAATACTCATAGTACATTTTAGACTGGTTTCAGAAAAAAAAGACAGAACAGTAATTTCCACTAAAGTATTCTCTCCTTCTCCTCCACAGACATTTTGCTAAGATTCAAATTATTGCAAAAACATACCTGTCCTTTGAACATAGTTTAGGAAACCTCACCTTCCAAAATGAGTTTTTCAGTCCTTTCTTTTAATTTCTCTTACATTTTACACAGTTCAATACTGAAGTTTCTTTAGTTTTTGCCACCGTAAATTTTATAAAGGAAGAGCTGTGTTTCTTTAGCAAAGATTTCTTCTAGCAAAGATTAAGGTGATACAAAGTTCAAGGAATACTTGCTAAATAGTGTTCAAATATATTTCTTTTTTATGATACTTAAAGTTCTAGGGTACATGTGCACAATGTGCAGGTTTGTAACATATGTATACATGTGCCATGTTGGTGTGCTGCACCCATTAACTTGTCATTTACATTAGGTTTATCTCCTAATGCTATCCCTCCCACCTCCTCCCACCCCACAACAGGCCCCAGTGTGTGATGTTCCCCTTCATGTGTCCGAGTCTGCTCATTGTTCAATTCCCACCCATGAGTTAGAACATGCAGTGTTTGCTTTTTTGTCCTTGAGATAGTTTGCTGAGAATGGTTTCCAGCTTCATCCATGTCCCTACAAAGGACATGAACTTATCCTTTTTTATGGCTGCATAGTATTCCGTGGTGTATGTGTGCCACGTTTTCTTAATCCAGTCTGTCATTTACTATACAGACATTGAAAAGCACTTGGCTTAAGACACATTGCAGGAAAAATGAATGGGTTGGTTATATTTGCTGCTACTTAATTTATATAACTTGTATGTGATGGAAATCCTATGCTATACTTCTTACAAAAATAGTCTCATGTGGTACCAGTTCCCTGTTGAAATTTTCGTCAAGGTTTCTTGGCCATTAAATATCTGTATAACACACATCCTGTGCCAGCTTCATACTTAAAAACCAAGGCATTAGACAACCTGTGATGTACTCTCAAATCCTCTTCCATCCATTAATTGAGACATAAAATTCTCTTTTCTGACCTTCATGCTTTTAGATTTTGCACCATGACATTATTAAAATTAAAATACTCCTGAAGGGGAACATTTCTAAAATGGATTAATAGTCTATCTGTTAAGTGGGAATGAAAAATTTGAGATCTAAATTTGATACAAGTGTAAGAATACAGAACAAATACCTCAAAGTATAATTTTGTACATGGCAATTTCAGAGACCAAATGTCCCCAAATTGACTCTTGTAATGTTAATTAGAGCTCCTATTTGAACATCAGCTCAGAATAAACTAACTTTACTCTATTAATGTAGTTAGAATTTGCTTAGTGCCACTATATGCACAGCTCTGTATGGTTATTACAATAAAATAAAAATTTTCTTCAAAGAAAAAATTGCACTAAAATTAAAACGTAAAATGATAGAAAGTAAGACAATGACTATCAACACTAGGCAAAGTTATTGTACAAGGTGTGTTGTAAAGATAATTATGTATCTCTTTAAAATTAAAACAATACTGCTTCTACTTCATTTCCAAAGCAGAAATATCCATGTCAATGAGAATGACATTTATCACCAATCCCAGTAGCATTCAAGTCTAATCACATTTATGAGATATTTAATATTTTTATATATGCCTTATTTTGCATTATGTTGTCTTTACTTTTTTAACTATGCAAAGTATTTACATTAAACTTCCTGTAAATGTCAATTTAATAAAGTTGATACAGTCAACCCATTCTAAAACAATTTCCAGATCATACTCAGCTTGATTCTTTGAGCTTTTCTTTTTTGTGTGTGTGGGGGGGGTTCATTTGAAAACTCAATTTAACACGTTGTTCACTGTTCGAAGCATTTTGGGATCTAACTCCAGAGAGGATCTTTTGAATGGCAAATGCCAGTCCATTGAGATTAGACTGAACTTTTTTTTTAATTTTAGTTTCAGAGATGCATATGCGGTTTGTTCTGTGAATACATTGCATGTTGGGGTTTGGTATACAGACTATTGCGTCACCCAGGTAATAAGAACAGTACCCAATAGATAGTTTTTTGATCCTCACCCTCCTCCCACCCTCTACCCTCAAAGCAGGCCTTGTTGTCTATTTTTCCTTCTTTGTGTTCATGTGAACTCAATGTTTCGCTCCCACTTATAAGTGAGAACATGCAGTGTTTTTTTTTTTTTTTTTTTTTTCCTATTTCTGCATTAGTTTGCTTAAGATAATGGCCTCCAGCTCCATCCAATGCTGCAAGGACATTATCTTGTTCTTTTTATGGCTGCATAGTATTCTTTGGTGTGTAATACTACATTTTCTTCATCCAGTCTACTATTGATGGGCATTTAGGTTGATTCTGTTTTTGCTATTGTGAATAGTGCTGCAATAAATATACACATGCATGTGTCTTTATGATAGAATGATTTATATTCCTTTGGGTATGTATCCAATAATGGGATTGCTAGGTCAAATGGTAGTTCTGTTTTAAGTTCTTTGAGAAATCTTCAAACCACTTTCTACACTGGCTGAACTAATTTACATTCCTGCTAGTAGTGTATAAGTGTTCCCCTTTCTCCACAGCCCTTTTTGAGTTTTTTAATTGAAAATGTCTACAACTCAAAAAGGCAGAAAAAACTGAAAGCAAAAATCCTAGAAAACACATACACAAAAACAGGATCTAAACATATACAGTCGATAAGAAACACAGAGCCTCAGAAAATTCTTGATAAAAAAAGTACTACACCTGTAAAACCATTGCCGCAGTCAAGATAGAAAGCATTTCCATTTTTATCCATCATAGTCCATTTTACCTTCTGCCTCTGAGGCTGGCAACAGATCTCTTTTTGGTTTCCAATATACTAATTTGCATTTTCTAGAATTTCATCATACATTTGCCAAAATTTATCACATTATATATTTTAAATGAATTATTCTTCAATAAAATAGGTCATTCTTTATTAAAATTGATCAAATAAATAACAAGATAAGTTTTTTAAAGTTCAAAAAGTTTGAGCCTCATAAAATCCTGTTCAGAGGCTCCTGATGTCATCTACATCTTTCTATCTCTGTTTCCCAAGATTAAAGAACGCCTTAAAAAAGTCATTGATGAACTCTAGAAAGATGCTTTTCTTGCCTTAGGAGCCAGCAGAGTCCTCAAGGGATACATAGTTATTGTGGTTATCCTCAAGTTAACTTTTTCCTCCTGTCTACCTCTATGTATTTATTCAATTTAACTATGAGTGACAGGAAAGTGTCTCTAACTTTGACTTCCTCATCAACCTGGAAGATCAAACACACATCAAAGTCTTTCCACACCAAAAACAAACACACACATACACACACACACACACACACGATAAAAGATAACTTCTCTAATTTAAGAATCCACTTATTAATAATTAAAGGAAAGTAATATTCAAGTCATGGTTAAGAAATTAGGGCTTTCTGGTTCTTGCGATGCTTTAAAAGTGGTGGCATGACATCCGAAGTCAGTTCCTTGCATTTTTTCTACTGATACAAAAGGTTTTCTTGAGCTATTGAAGATAGTACCTCTGGCTAGCCCTATTTAGAATACAATCATCTCAGTTTTTCATTGAGAAGGTAACTTGTTTTGGAATGATATACTATAGTACTATCAGACATGGTAGAAGAAGAATTAAGGTCATCCAAAGCATTGTAGAATTCTAGTAAGCAGCATCTTTACATGGTCTACCGGACTATATGTTTAATTTGTGCAGGAAATGGTCCTAAATAGTAAGCAAATCAAACTCTTAATGTTACAGGAGTGCTGGAAAATCTAAAATACTTCAAGATGAATTCTTTAATTAAATACAGAGTCATTTTGATCTTTACTTTGGAATTCTAGGATTTTTGATAATTTTATTAAAATACTCTCTATAAAGATTTATATTTTCTTTCACCCCCTTTCCTTCCTCCTTCTCCCTCTTATTTTTAATCTTTGATGCTATCATATACTTAAGAACATTCACCTGTTGGTCACATTTTTAAGAAGAAATGGAAAAAAATAGTCTATAAAAATGTGTAAATGTCGGCCAGTGAGAGTTGATAAATCTCATTTTCTTATGATGAAACACCTTTGATATCTTGACATTTTGTGCTCACATAATTCTTCTAATATATATCACTAATCTTCTTACAGTCCTTGTATGGCTTGCTGGTATGTTGAGGAAGCACAAATTGCAAAGTTGCCAAAAGACCAATTCCATTCTAATCAGAACTTGCACTGCTTCAGTGAAGGCTACATAAACACTCTGTTAATATTCACAGCAGCAGTTTTGTCAATAACTCCCTCAGAATCTTCAAATTTATAACAGAAATCAGCAAACTATTGATTCTCTGACATTGATAGATCTATTCAGATTCACTGCCTCCTTTCTCCCCCCTCTGTCCCAATAGAGGACACAAATGCCAGTTGCTCTCTTCGGCTCCTAAACACTGAAGGATCATTATTAAAGTATGGCTGGCATCCCTGATCATTAATTATAATCGTGTGCACATATGCAGAGTGATTGCGGGAAATAATCAGCTTTGTCTGCCAAATTGGCAACATTTAGAAATTAATTTGTTATGACACAGCATCAAAGATATTTAAACAACAAACCCAAGGCTCTGCTGCTCTGTGTATATTGTTAAGATATCAGATAACATCATTAAAAAATTAGTTAACATATCTAGAGGGAGGTGGTATATATACTTGAACTTCCTTTCTAGTGGGATTCTAAAAAATAATTTCTGTGTGTCCTTCATCCCACAATTCATGTACTGGGGACTCCCTTCCAGAGTGCCTGCCACTTAGGAACTATTGACTCAGATTGCCTAGAAGAGTTGCTGTCAGTCTAGATCTACTGGGCATTGGAAGGATGATTCTAAGTGTGGTAAGGGCAAAGATTAGACAGGATTGCTATTTATCTGTTGGGATACATTAGAATTCACTTATCTACTTGATTCTTCAGGGGTAAAAATAACAAAAGCAGATGCATAACACTGTTGCGCATCACATCAAAGGAAAAGAGGTGGTGGTAAGGTGAGCTTGCTTGTCCCACGCCCGATGCTGGGCAATTCACTCCACTGTAAGAACACTCAACTTGTGAGCATTGAGATACACTGTATGTTTCTCTCCATACTCTAACGTTTCACACCGTACAGCAACACAAGTCTTCCATCCTGGTTATTCAGGGAACTTTCTAAGTCAGTGTCACCTCCACCACTTAACACACACACTAGTAAAATTTTATTTCGTTTCTTTGGCATATAAAAATATAGACTAAAAAGGTAGCTTTTATAACAATTTTCTTCTAAGAGTTCTGATTGTCCCTAGAAGACGTTACTATTGATTCCTTTTTTGTCCCCCCCTCCAAAAAAAAAAATCAGCTAAATGTAAATTAGCACCAATAATACAACTTTCTAAAAAAAAAATCCTAAGTGTTAGTTGAGGCACCACTTTTCCCCCATTCCTGATGCTTTTTTCTGTATGGGTATATATGTTGGTTTCCCAATACACTTTTATTCACTCCATCTTGGTTGGGGATGTAATTTGGGAAGAAAAAACAGGACTTTCATAGCCAGACCCTCCTTTCTTCCTCTTGAGACTGAACTACCCACAAAAGCAATTATTCTCCACTTTTCTCCCAAGGCAGCTCTCTGCCTGCCTCCACCAACTGAGGGCCTGCCCAAGTCCAGCACTGC
The DNA here is from genome assembly GCF_003255815.1 of Theropithecus gelada. Taxonomy (NCBI): domain Eukaryota; kingdom Metazoa; phylum Chordata; class Mammalia; order Primates; family Cercopithecidae; genus Theropithecus; species Theropithecus gelada. The sequence continues at coordinate 78,309,172 of NC_037681.1, forward strand.
TGGTCATCTGATTGTTGGTGCTCTGGTTTGAACATATTCCCTCCAAAATGTAGTTGTTTCCAATGTGACAGTATAGGCATGCCTCAAAGATATTGTGGGTTTGGTTCCACACCACCACAATAAAGCTAATATCTAAATGAAGCAAATCACACAATTCTCTTTTTGTTTTTCAATGTATATATAGTCATATCCTCTGCTGAAGATTTGAACCTCTTAAAGCCATGCATGAGGGCTACGATCAGCTTCTTCCAATCTTTCATTCATGCTGATATTTTGACCTCCTGCCATAAATTATAAATGTTCTTAATGGCATCTAGACTGCTGAATCCTTTCCAGAAAGATTCAATTTACTTTGGGCAGATCCATCCAAGGAATCCCTATCAATCAATGGAAGCTATAGTCTTATAAAATGTATTTCTTAGGCCAGGCGTGGTGGCTCATGCCTGTAATCCCATCACTTTGGGAGGCTGAGGCAGGTGGATCACCTGAGGTCAGGAGTTCTAGACCAGCCTGACCAACATGGCAAAACTCTGTCTCTACTAAAAATACATAATTAGCCAGCTGTGGCAGCACATGCCTGTAATCCCAGCTACTTGGAGGCTGTGGCAGAATTGCTTGAACCCAGGAGGCAGAGGGTATAGTAAGCTGAGATCGCACCATTGCACTCCAGCCTGGGCAACAAGAGTGAAACACTGTCTCAAAAATAATAATAATAGTAATAATAAACCTATTTCTTAAATAACAGGACTTTCAAGTCAAAATTACTCCTTGATCCATGGGCTGCAGAATAGATGATGAGATAGAGGAAAGAAAACAATCTTCATGTATATCTCCATTGGAGCTCTTGAGTGACCAGGAGCATTGTTAGTAAACAGTAATATTTTGAAGGGAATGGTTTTTTTTGTGTTTGTTTTTTTCTGAGCAGTATATGTCTCAACAGCAGGCTTAAAATATTCAGCAAACCATGCTATAAACAAATGTGCTGTCGTTTAGCCTTAGTTTTTCTATTAATAGGGCACAGATGGCCAATTTGACATAACTTAAAAGTCACAGAATTTTTACAATGACAAGTAAGCATTGGCTTCACCAGCTGCATTAGCCCTTAACAAGAGCATCTGCCTGTCCTTTGAAGCTTTAAAGCTGGGCATTGACTTCTCTTCTCTAGCTATGAAAGTTCTAGAGGCATTTCCTTCAAGTAGAAGACTGGTTCATCTACACTGAAAATCTATTGTTTAGTGTGACCACATTCATCAATGACCTTAGCTAGATCTTCTGAGTAACTCACTGTCACTTCTGCAACAGCACTTGATGGTTCATCCTGCACTTTTATGTCATACAGAGTTTCTTTCCTTAAACCTTATAAACCATCCTCTACTAGCTTCAAACTTTTACTTCTGCAGCTTCCTCACGTCTCTCAGCCTCCACAGAATTGAAGAGGACCTTGCTCTGGATTAGGTTTTGGCTTACAGGAATGTTTTCACTGGTTTGATCTTCTATTCAGACCACTAAAACTTTCTCCATGTTAGCAATAAGGCTATTTTGCTTTCTTATCATTTGTATTATGTTCTTTAAAGTAGTACTTTTAATTTCCTTCGAAAACTTTTCCTTTGAATTCAAAATTTGGCTGTCTGGAGCAAGAGGCCTAGCTTATCTTAGCTTCTGACATGTCTTTCTCACTAAGCTTCATCATTTCTAGCTTTTGATTTAAAGTGAGACATGTGCAATTCTTCCTTCCACTTGAACATTTAGAAGCCATTGTAGGGTTATTAATTGGCCTAATTTCATTATTGTTGCATCTCAGGGAATAGGGAGGCCCAGGGACAGAAAGAGAAATGGGGAAACATCCAGTTGGTAGAGCAGTCAGAACACAAAAATTTATGGATTAAGTTCACTGTATTACACAGGCAGGTGCTTGGAGTGCAAAACAGTTACAATAGTAACATCAAAGATTGCTAATCACAGATCACCATAAAAGAAACATAATAATGAAAAAATTTGAAATATTGCAAGAATTACCCAAATGTGACACAGAGACACAAAATGAGCATATGCCATTAGAAAAAATGGTTCTGACAAACTTCCTCAATACAGGGTTGCCACAAACCTTTAATTTGTAAAAAACAAACAAACAAAACAAAAAAACAAAAAAAAAACCCACAATATCTACAAAATGCAACAAAGTGAGGTATGCTTATATTAAGAGGTGGAGTCTTTAAGAGGTGGCTAAATCATGAGGGCTCCTCCCTCATAAGTAATATTTAAGTCCCTTATAAAAGAAACCACAAAGCATTGTGCTAATTTGCTCTTACTCTTTTGCTATATAAGGAAACAGCATTTGTCCCTTTTGTCCTTCTGCCATTTGAGGAAGCAGCAAGAAGACCCTTATCAGACGCTAGTGCCTTGGTCTTCAACTTCCCAGACTTCAGAACCGTGAGGAATAAACTTCTGTTCTTTATAAATTATAAATTTATGGTATTATGTTATAGTAGTACAAGCAGACTAGGACAGTTGGTAAATCTATCTAATTTTTGAGCATATTCAGTAAGCCCATTTGGTTCTGGAAGAAAGCCCTCCAACTTAGCATTTGTCAATAGTAAAATTGACATTCTTCTAGTTCTAGATCCTTGAGGAATCACCATACTGTTTTCCATAATGGTTGAACTAGTTTACAATCCCACCAACAGTGTAAAAATGTTCCTATTTCTCCACATTCTCTCCAGCACCTGTTGTTTTCTGACTTTTTAATGATTGCCATTCTAAACTGGTGTGAGATGGTATCTCATTATGCTTTTGATTTGCATTTCTCTGATGTACCATATGACCCAGCCATCCCATTACTGGGTATATACCCAAAGGATTATAAATCATGCTGCTTTAAAGACACATGCATACGTATGTTTATTGCGGCACTATTCACAATAGCAAAGACTTGGAATCAACCCAAATGTCCATCAGTGACAGACTGGATTAAGAAAATGTGGCACATATACACCATAGAATACTATGCAGCCATAAAAAAGGATGAGTTTGTGTCCTTTGTAGGGACATGGATGCAGCTGGAAACCATCATTCTCAGCAAACTATCACAAGAACAGAAAACCAAACACCACATGTTCTCACTCATAGGTAGGAACTGAACAATGAGATCACTTGGACTCGGGAAGGGGAACATCATACACTGGGGCCTATCATGGGGAGGGGGGAGTGGGGAGGGATTGCATTGGGAGTTATACCTGATGTAAATGACGAGTTGATGGGTGCTGACAAGTTGATGGGTGCAGCACGCCAACATGGCACAAGTATACATATGTATCAAACCTGCATGTTATGCACATGTACCCTAGAACTTAAAGTATAATAATAAAAAAAAATTGACATTCTAACCTCTATTGGTAATCCTTTTATATTATTTCAATTTTACAGAAAGCAGGCAAGGAAGTGGGATGCTATTTAATGGAATTCTATAAATGTTGCAACCTTTGCTACATGGTCCATAGAAAGAAACAAAAAAGTGGAATTTGAGATGAAAAAACCATGTATTAGAGAAATTATAATACTAGTGAGGCTAGGAAGTTTGGAGGCCTTGGCTGTCTATGGCTGCCTCCAACTAAATGGCAAATCTACCTAATACTAAGCTACATCCTTCAACTTGCATTTTATTAGTAAGGAAGTTGATGTTTTGGCCTCCATCTGACACTTTTTTATTCAGTTTTTTCAGAACTTGGCTGGGAAGAAGATTTCAAAGAGTAGAAGTTAAAATAATTAGAATAGTAATGAAGAAAAATTACTGAAAATGCAAGTAATCAAATAATTTTTGTTTTATTTTAAACAGCAAATGGGCACAGAATTGCATGAAACATAATCTTTGTTTCATGATACTCATCATCTATGCTTGGTTTGTTAGTTGTAATATGCTTAATAATGTACTAAATACCTTAATAATTACATCTCCTAGTCTCCTTTGCTGAATTCACTCCTAGTCCCAACCTAAGAACCACTCAGTTATGAATCTATTCAAGCATTTATATTTGATAAATTTACTCAAATAGAAGTATACAGGATTATTAACTGGAGCCAGAGAGACAGGTGAGGAAACTACTGCAATAATCTAGGCAAGACATAATGAGAATTTTAATTTTGTCACTATCTTTAGAAATAGGAAGGCAGTCACCAGAATCTAAAGAAACAGAATTTGGGATTGGCCTTGCCTGTAAGTAGAGCCTCAGTTTTCTCAGGTTTTTATTGTTTTTGTTGTTGTTTGTTTGTTTTTGTTTTTGTTTTGACAGAGTCTTGCTCTGTCATCCAGGCTGGAGTGCAGTGGCATGCTCTCAGTTCACTGCAACCTCTGCCTCCCGGGTTCCAGCGATTCTCCTGCTTCAGTCTCCTGTGTAGCTGGGATTACAGGCTCATGCAACCACGCCTGGCTAATTTTTTGAATTTTTAGTAGAGACGGGGTTTCACCATGTTGGCCAGGGTCGTCTCGAACTCCTGACCTCAGGTGATCCTCCTGCCTCGGCCTCCCAAAATGCTGGGATTACAGGCATGGGCCACCGCACCCTGCCTAGTTTTTTCAGTTTTAAAGTAATGCATTTGAAAAGGAGTCATTTCAAGTGTTCCTTCCTATTCAGGAAACCTGTGAAAAATATTCAGTGTGAAATCTTTGAAAGTGAAATGAAAGTACCTGGACTCCTTATAGCATGGGACGGTAGAAAGAATTCGAGTTAATCATACTCAGGTTAAGAAGATTCAGCCTCAGATTCTTTTTTTATTATTATTTTGATAGGAGTTTCACTCTGTTTCTCAGGTTGGAGTGCAGTGGCTGGATCTTGGCTCACTGCAACCTCCACCTCTTGGCTTCAAGCAATTTCCATTTTTTAGCCTCCCAAGTTACTGGGATTACAGGTGCATGCCATGCCCACACACCCAGCTAACTTTCGTATTTTTTTTTAGTAGAGGTGGGATTTCACTGTGTTGGCCAGGCTGGTCTCAAACTGCTGACCTCAGGTGATCCACCTGCCTCAGCCTCCAAAAGTGCCGGGATTACATGCGTGAGCCACCATGCCAGGCCCATCCTCAGATTCTCTTTTTCAGTTTTTTGGCCCTAGATAAATTACTCAAACTTGTTAGATCCAGAGTACTTACCTGCACAACGGGAATAATAGCTACTTTACAGGTGTTGTAAGGCTAAGAATTCTAGGTAAAATACTCACAGAGCACTTGACAAATGCTAGGAGAGTTTATTAAATTGTAGATTTATCTTATCTCTGCTCCATTAAATCTAATTTCCTCTAGTTTCAATGTTTTTAATAAAAATCATCATTGTATTTTGGTATTTTATTGTTTTGTTTTATTAGAAGTGTTAGAGCACATTTATTTTTCCAAATTTTATTGTAAAATAAGATTTGAAAATTATGCTATGAATTAAATAGGATTGTGTAGGCTGGCCTGGGAGACAAACTGACATTTTCAATATTGCATATATATGAAAACTTGTTTAAGATTGCAGATAATTGACATCCAAATAAAGTATCAGATAGGACCACTTCCTTATTTGAGAATTTGCTATAAATTGATGGTATTAAATGTTTATAAATATATTTTAATAATGGAAAGTGCTGCATCAGACAATTTTCATGACATAGGGCTGAAATTTTGCTTACTTGGACTTACAAAAATGATGAGGAAATGGAGAAAGGACAAGGCATGAAGGGAAGATGAATCGAAAGGGAGAATAAAGAAAGAAGAAACCCTTTGGTTTCCCAAACAGTTACTGTAGAGAACCTAATGGAAGTATGAATTATACCAAAACCTCTCCAAACTTTTCATCTACATCTTAATTTGTATCTTATTTTTTATAAAAATTACATTTAATTTTAGCAATTCAATTGTGACTGGCACTGTCTATGGTATTTGACAGTCAATAAGAAACACGTTTTGCTGGAGACGATGTGGAGAAATAGGAACGCTTTTACACTGCTGCGGGGAGTGTAAATTAGTTCAACCATTGTGGAAGGCAGTGTGGCAATACCTCAAGGATCTAGAACCAGAAATACCATTTGACCCAGCAATCCCATTACTGGGTATGTACCCAAAGTATTATAAATCATTCCACTATAAAGACACATGCACACGTATATTTATTACCGCACTATTCACAATATCAAAGACTTGGAACCAACCCAAATGCCCATCAATGATAGACTGGATAAAGAAAATGTGGCACATATACACCATCGAATACTATGCAGCCATAAAAATAATGAGTTCATGTCCTTTGCAGGGACATGAATGAAGCTGGAAACCATCATTATCAGCAAACTAGCACAAGAACAGAAAACCAAGTACCACACGTTCTCACTCATTAGTGAGAGTTGAACAATGAGAACATACGGGCACAGGGAGAGGAACAACACACACCGAGGCCTCTTGGTGGATGGCAAGCAAGGGGAGGGATAGCATTAGGAGAAATACCTAATGTAGATGACAGGTTAATGGGTGCAGCAAACCACCATGGCACATTTATACCTAAGTAACAAAACTGCAGGTTCTGCAGATGTATCCCAGAACTTAAAGTGTATATATATATAGAAACGCTTTAATTTTGCAATTCAATTTCTTTCATTAAAAGCTACTGAACAATAATTATATATCCTTAGAGGAATCAATAAAAATAATCTCCAGGTGAAATGTTAATGTATTATAAAATTCTTTACCTTTTGGTTCAATGTTGACATGGATAACGACTTCCACTGACTTTTCCTTGAACCTGTAAAAACAAAATAAGTATTACCTTCTTTTAACAAAAACTTATTTCAGTTAGCTTTGTTATTGAACTATTTTACTCTTTTCTTTCAAATGTACTATCAGAATTGTATTTCAAAAGCCAAGGAATAAATTGAATACTTGGAGAAAATGTTATTATCAATTTACTTTCCTGTCATCATTTTAAACTGATATGTTTTACATGACTCTTTTGGGCAGTGGTTGAGTTTTTATTTTAACGAGGGTTACATATGGTTGGGGAATTCCCATCTCACCTTGCAACATACACAATAAAGATTATATTTGATTCATTTCTATGTAATTAAAATATGTAAACATGAAGTCATTACTTCAGCCTATGGATTGGGTACATTTCAAAATTGATTAGTTGGAGTCTTATTACAAACATTTATAGGTTTGAAGAAAGAAAACCAGAATCAGAAGATAAATACAGAATATCTTCCCAGTACTAAAAAAACTTATGCCAAGATAATCATTGCAGTATTATATTACTGAAGAATAAAATAACTGGATAATAATTTATATACATGTTTAGTTTAAGCAGATATTGGCAAACAGTTTTTCAAAATTGCTGTAGCAATTTATCCTCCCACGACAATCATGAGAGTAGCAGTTGCTCTACACATTTGCCAAATCTTTGGATTTTCAGGGATTTTTAAAAAAAATTTATACACTCTAGTGTAAGTCTAGTCATATTATGTTTTTGTTTTAATTTACATTTCTTAACTAATTATGCCAAACAACTTTTTATACATTTGCTGGCCATTTAGAAGTTCTTACCACTTTCTTTTGGGCTATCTTTCTTTTTCCTTATTACTCATAGGAGTTACATATTCTGGACTTATGCAAGAGTATTTAGTCAGATGTAAGTATTGCAAATATTTTCTACCTTTGGTGCATTCTTTTTCTACTCATTCGAGGATTTGATTAACAAAAGTTCTTTGTTTTTATTAAATCTAACTTCTCAACTTCTTTTTTTTTTTTTTTTCTTTTAAGTAAATAGTACTTTCTATGTCCTGTTCAGGAAATACTGGCTGACCTAAAGGTCATGAAGCTATTTTTCTGTGTTTACTTTTAGAAATTTAGTTATTTAACTCCTTATCTTTATTTGTATGACTCTTCTCAACTTAATTTTGTGTGTAGTGTGAAACAAATATTGAGGTTCATTTTTGATATGAGTATCCATTTTATCCAGCACAATTATATGAAGTATAACTTAAGATCTTCAGGCACAGTTCCATGACTTTTGACAAACTACATCCCTATGTAATCGAAATGCAATCAAAATATAGAAAACTTCCACCACCAGAAAGTTCCCTCCTGCTCCTCTCTAGTCAAAGGGCCTGCCCTCACCAAATGTAATGACAGTCTAAGGTTTGTAATCATAGATTAGTTTTGCTTGTTCTTAAAGTTGTTATAAACACAGTCATATGCTATGTATTATTCTTTATTTTTCTTGGTTACATATCTAGGAATAGAACTGTAGCCTCGTATTGTTTATTTTAAAATCATTTTTTCCTCATTAAATTGCAGTGGCAACTTGGTTGTAAAACAGATGTGTATATTTGTCAATCTATTTAGGACCACTTTATTTTATTCCATTTGTTTATTTTTCTACTCTTATTTAAATACCAAATGGTAGTAATTAGTGTAGCTCCGTAGAAAGTCTTAATATATACTAGTGTGACTCCCATAGCTTTTTCTTCTTCAATATTGCCTTGACTATTATAGTCTTTGCATTTCCTCATAAATTGTACAATTTTCCCGTCAATTTCCACAAAAATCCTACTGGGAGTTTGATTGCATTTGCACTATCTTGCTCAAATAAGAGCATTGCAATATTGAGTCTCTAATTCTAGAACATTATACAGCTCTCTATTTATTTCTCTCAGCAATGTTTTGAGGTTTTCAATGTAAAGAACTTGCACAGCTTTCATTAGACTTATTCATTAAGAGTTTAATGCTTTTCAGTGCTATTGTAAATTACATTTTAAAATTTCATTACGTGTTTGCTAGTCTATAAAAATTTCCGTACATTTTTGTTTATTGACCTTGATTCTAGCAAAATTACTAAAATTCACTTAACTTCAATAGTTTGTGTATCCTTTGATTTTATATGTACACAATTGGGTTAGTTTAAATTCATGACAACTTTATGTCATTTTTCATAACTTTTCTCTTTTCTGTCTTATTGCAATGGCTAAAATGCTTAGTTAAATGTTGAATAGAAATTGCAATAGTGGACATCCTTGCCCTGCTCTGAAACTCATGGAGAAAATGTTGAATATTTTACTCTTAAGTATGATGTTGAAACTGCATCTTTGAAAAAATTGATAGTTTTCATCAGATAAAAGATCTCCCTCTAGTTTGTTGACATTTTTAAAACTAAGAATGGGTATTGGGTTTCATCAAGTGCATTTTAACCATATATTGAGATAATTGTGTTTTTTATCCTTTATTCTGTTAATCTGGTGAATTATGTAGATTGATTGTAGAATGTTAAATAAATTTTAAAGTGATTTAAATTGCAGGAAATTTCTCCTTACGTGCTAATATTTGAACTAAACTCTTCAGTAAAATACACTTTCAGTGTGATTAAAAGTGCTTATTTTACCATGATAATTTTAAAATTATATATATAATAGATTCATGTAATAGATACTTTGTTATCTCATGTACCTCAGTTTTGTCTATCAGGACACATACATAACACATGGACTAATTCTTTTACTTTGTCTTTCTTGACTAAAAACTGGTCAAGAGGAATGACCTGGAATAGTCTTCAGTACGAAATGGGAGCAGGGAACAGAGGTGCCTGGTTCTTGGAGGCATAGAGGAGTTGCCTGTCTAGTCCTCATATGCTTATCCTTAAACTTTGTGTTGTGTATGATAAATCTCCTTTACAGTTGAGTTTCTATTACATAAAGCCAAGCATAATTCTGGTTAGAAGAGATGATATTTATGTAAAAAATTCAAACTTGGCATAGAAAATGTGATATAAATTACATTTTAAAAAATTAACAAGAAGCTATTCCTGGTTTGCACAAGTATGGTTGGTAATTTTTCATCTGAATGTTTATAATTCAGAAATTAATGCCTCATCTGTCTCTTGACCCAGCCATTTCACACATGCATATCCTGACCATGCTTTATCCCAGACTGTTTTCATAAACTTTTTATTTTCTCTCCTGGGAACCAGGAATAAACTCCTACACTCTTGGGGTGAACCTTTGACCAATGAGAGAAGGAAGCAGGTTCGCAAATGATTCATTTTTTTCTTCTGATGAATTATCTTGAGACACAGCTTCTGTGGATTCTTGGGAACATTGCTGTGGGATCTAGCTGTCAGTTGTACTTGGGAGTAGCTAACTAAATAATGAATTATCATTTTAACTCTCCCTCCTCTCCTGTTCACTTCCTGGTCCCTTACTTCTCTTCCTGGGATCACCTCCCACCCCCCACCCCATTAGAGTAGCACCAGTTAAGTCCTCTGCTTCAGACTCTACTTTCTGGGAAACCAAAGCTAAGACAAATTCCTGTATTCTGTGTTTGTAATCATTCACAGATATCACTACATCATGCAATTATCAAGAAAAGCTACTTCTGCTGATAATTTTCAAAAATATTTTCATTACACAATTATTTCAAATTTCGACCATCTCTTCCCACCCTTTAAATCAGTCATGTTTATTCAGGAAAAAATATATCCTTGTACTTTCTAAATCAGAAAATAAAAATTTTAAGACTATGTAATCCCTTTACATTCCTTCAGGAACTATTTGGGTTGTATCTACATTTTTAAAAGCCAAGATATACCAGAAAAGCTTGGGCATCATTAAGCCTAGAAGCCTAAATTGATGAAACAACTTATTTGGTTAACTTATAAGTTTAGATATTTATATTCCATTTCTTAATTTATCAATTTCATATCAAATTTACGTGACAGTTTAAAAATGTTTAATACTCATGACATCTAATGAATATATAATTTATCTTTTAAATAAAAATATGGTATATTTTGAGTTCTTCCAATTAAAATCAGAATATGAATAAAAATTTCTGTTAACAAATCAGTGTATTTCAAAAGCCCTTTTTAAGATAGAAGTCACATTGATACTTATTTCTAAACCTGAAAAAATACGAAAAAAATGCCTTAGAATTGTGCTTCATATTGATTTGAAGGAGTGACCCTCAGTTACATGAGAGATTCTCAGATGGGCAATAACCAAAACATTAAATGATAGCAGGAGTTTCAGTAAGGGCCAGGCTCAGGCATATAAGAGTCTTGATAGAAATTACTATTCTGCCTCAAATTTATTTCTCAATTCTTCATGAAGCCTTTATCGAATCTGAATGTAATTTATGCATTTTTAGCTAAAAGCATTATGTTACCAAAATTAAAAGCCAAGTGGAAGGAACAATGCTTTAAATTGTGTCATTTACAAAGTATCACCAAAAAAGCAACAAACATATCTGATATTTATTAAATGCTTTTTACATGCCAAGATTGAATATTTCATATGATTTAATTTTCTGTCAGCACAATCTTCAAAGGTAGTCATAATTATTATCCCCAGTTTGTAGATGAAGAAAATAAAGCCAAGAACATTTAAGTAAATTGCCCAGAAGTGGATAGAATTGAAATTTGAACTCAAGATATCTCACTTCAGGCTAAAAATGAGTAAGTTTTTAAAAAATACTTTGTTAACTGAATTCTTTCTTTACCAGTAAAGCAGCTATAACATGCTTCAGTAGTTTCCTGACAAGTTAAAGATATAATCTCATCTGGTATATGTGAATGACAGTTTAACAAACAGAGAACCAGCATATCTTCCAGGTGATAAAACCAACACCTGGGCAATGGAAATTTTCTGTTAGAGAGATTTGAAAGCACCAAAGAGTTCTAAGACAAGCACATCATCTTGTTCTACAAGCAGTCACACATGAAGTCCACAGGCTTGTTCCACAAATGTTTCGATTACTCAAAGTGTTTTTGGAAACTTCTTTGGGAACTGCCTTTAGGACTAGTTTCTAAGCTGCAAAAGAAAATCATCACCATCCTTTTTTCTTTCCTCGTAAGTCAGAAGAACATCACAAAGCTTCAACCAGTTCAATTCTGCTCTCAAGAATCAAATTCTACCCTTAAGACTCAATTTTTACCACCACTGAAGATCATTTTACAACATATACACCAGGTTCTGGATGAAATTCCCAAAAACAGTCTAAAGAAAATCAGTAACTACTGAAATGAAAGAAAAACTATTATTTGGGATGCACATTTACTTTTTTTCCTACATATTTTTGGGGAGACATAAGATATTTAGGGAGATTTTAAAATACAGATATTATCTCATAGTTATGCCTTAACTACTTTAATGTGAGTTAATTTTGACATCCATCTAGTGTAGAGCTAAAAGACTATGAACTGAGGGCTTGAGGACAAGAAAACACTATAGAGGTTTGGAGAAACATGCTTAGCCTGCTTCACAAGCGTCCAGAAAATTATTTGGAAATTTAACCAGTGGGTTCTAAAATAATTTTCTCTCCTTTCATGTTTCAAAAGGTGGTTCTTGGGCTGATATCTGTTGCAGAGTGTGATTTATGTCACAGAAATCTTTTCAGTCAACTGATATGTCTCATCTGAATTTAATTTCCATTGATGGTCCTTTCAGTCAAAGTAACAAAATTGGACCTAGGTGCGTTTAGCTGCTTTCTTTCTAAAAATGCAATATTTTCTATGCAGATTTTGATTCCTGTATGTATTGGCCCCTTGCCTGTTTCTGTAAGCTGCAGATCAGCAGGAATGCATCACCTTAGGGAAACACAGGGTTGGAAAACATGAGTGGAACTGCCAAAGCAAAACACTTAAATTGTGTGATTACTTCTCCATTCTTAACATAATAACTGTTTACTTGAGGAGATTATACTTCATCACAATGTCTACTTTAGTCAAAGCAGTTTATGTAACAATTTCATACATTTTCCAATATTTCTTAGAATATACACTTCCATATTACTGAAATGGCATTCAAAAAAGCATAGTTTGGGCAAGCCATTTCACTAGTCAATTGCTATTATCAACTGTTGAGGTAACAATAATGTTATTTTTTCCCTATATTGTGCAATATTTTCTAGCATACTGTTTATATTTAAATAATTTGGAATAATTCCGCATAACATATCATGGATTATTGTTGTTGTTGATGGGTCATTAGTGATAAACATTATTTTAATACCTACCCACCTTAAAGTTTGAAATGTAAAACTAACAGTCACTTGAGTATATTAAGTAAAAGATACCTCAATAGGTTTGACATAGCTTAAAGTTTTTCCTTAAAAAAGGACTAGAGCTCCTGAATTAAAAAGAATGTATTTTTTCTTTGTTCTGCATAATAGAAATAATATGTGAAATAAAAATTAGCACTTTCTCTAAACAAAAACTTAACACATGTAAATCTGCTGTACACATTTTACTGCAACTTTAGCCTTTGACCTTTTAACATTTTATTTTCCTATGACTGTACATAGCAAATACTGAATAAAGTACAGGGCCATTAATTATTCCCAAAACAAGGACATTTCCTAATATTATTTCAGTTAGTTCACCATTTCAAGAGAGAAGTTTGAACTTTGCTATGGAAATGGGCAATTATTTACATTTTTTTTTACTCATACTGTTTTCTTTCTTTCTGGAAATCTGTTAATAGGGTTTTAAGTCATCTTCACATGCAGATCTGAGGTGCTTGACAAGAAACAGAGACATGCACTGTGTATTTTGTTGACTACAGAGAATTTTCTCTTACTTGATTTGATCAATCTCAAAGGAAGACCTCTATGTGAAATGAATGCATATACATGAATAGGCTACAGTTTCTTTCCACTTCTTTTGTACTATTCTCAAAACACCAGGGTTAAAGGAAGAAAAAAAATGGCCCTTGAAAGCTGGTGTTTCATACAAACAGCTACAGATTAATATGTACATCACACACAAAATGAGTTTAAGGTAGTCACATAAACACTCAATGGCTTAGAATGTGAGTACAGAGAAAGTCAGATTGACAAATTGGACTGTTGAGATTTCCTAATTTTGAAACAAATCAGAACATGGTTAATCTTTCATAGATTTGCATTCATCTTTGAAAGTTCTCACAAAAATAACTATTTACCAACTATCACACTGAGAGTTCTCTATGTGTCTGATTCTCTAATGCATTCCTAAAATATTAGGGTATAGTTTTTTCTATTGTATGTCTGCCAGGCAAAATATGTTGTATTAATTATTGTTTTAATAAAGAAGCCAAGCTGATGTCCTAACTATAAAACTTTCAACAAATTCATTAGTGGTGGAAGGCATTTATAACACAAATTTTAATGAAGTAAGAAAACATTCCTCACTAACATAGACATTTGGGTTAACCGGGATATGTAGCATAATTCGGCCCGAGAGCCAGCTTATATTAAAAGGATTTGGGGGGAAGAACCGGAAGTGTGATGTTCTCTTCAATCCTACTTTCTCAACATTCAACTTGACACAGGAAGAATAGAAGAAAATTGTGTCATTTTATATGCTAAATAGGTTCAAATCAATTTGAAAAACGCCATACTCTAACACGAAAATAAATTACAAACATCTAGATTTTCGTTTCTAACATAGGATTACTGTGATCTCACTCTACATTTTACAGCACACCACCATAATTGTCCACAACATGAACTCTTGTTTTTCCTCATCTACCTACTCCACTATTTCTTCGGCACAAGTCTTGTGCTCTTAATGTGCCTCCTTTCTATTATTTACATATATTTGCATCCATGAGCAATAGTAAATACAGTTTTGATAAATGAACAATGAAATGGTATTTTAATCTAACTATCTTTATGTATGTTACTTTTTCCCAGTGTCATGTTTTTTAATATTTGCTGACATACATCAGACTGCCTGAGAGTGAATTGATATGAGTTATTGGTTCTCACATATTTTAGGAAGTGTGTGTGTGTATGTGCATACACACACCAACCAGAAAAACAACCAATTAAAGGAGTCAAAGTAACTAGCCAGATTAGTTTTTGGTATTGTGAGATGATAACCAAAGGCTGATTAATTCACTCAGGAACATCAATCAGTCTATTTAGGTCAAATAACTAGTTGATGTAATTGTTGTCTCAGTTGAATGGTTATCAAGACCTTTATGAAGGGCTTACAGTGTTGTTCCATCTTTGTTGCCTAGTAAAAGGTCTGTTAGAATAATGTCTTGATATTTAA
Source organism: Theropithecus gelada (assembly GCF_003255815.1). NCBI lineage: Eukaryota > Metazoa > Chordata > Mammalia > Primates > Cercopithecidae > Theropithecus > Theropithecus gelada. The sequence goes on from NC_037681.1 coordinate 78,324,218, forward strand.
CTGGAAGTCATTAGTCTTCTTAGAATCCACTTGCCAAGCTCTTAGTATTTTTATTAATATTTATAACATTGCTATTTCAAGGATAACATTTTAAATCAACAAAAGGACAGAGACCTTGAATCGGTATTGTGTCCCACTAAGCAACGCAGGTGTCAGTGATTCAAGTCTCTCATTAGCATAATGTCAATGTGTAGTCTTCCTACCCAGTGAGTCTTTGCTTAAAAAAAAAAAAAAAAAAACTCAATTTCTGTAAGTTTACATTTTCTAGTAGAAGCATTTCCTGAAATGAAAACAATAAATCAGTTCTGTTTATAAGAAATACTTTACTTTTAAATATTCGTCTATAAAAAAGAATCGTGCAGCTTCCTTTTAAAAGCATTGGTGACATTTAAATGAATCCTATTAAGATTTTTAAATATATATATAATGTATATAGGCAATAAATAAATGTGTTAATTAATTTAAACAAATAAGATACCCATGAGAATTACAGTTAATTTAAACTTAGTCTTTTGGTGCCTTATATCCAAGAGATTGATTTGCATAGTTGTTTAGTCATGAGTTCCTGGCATCTTTACTTTTCTTAATGAAGAGGCTAAAATTACTGAAACCTTTAAGGTATTGAGTCTTTAAGAGTAGTAGAAGAATATTGAAGTCATCTAAGGAGATTTTTGGAATCACATATATTTCCTTTATTTACCTTAGCAGATTTTTTTTTTTTTTTTTTTTTTACATATGACAAAGGATTGGGCACATTTATGAATGAAATGCTCAAAATACATAGTATGTTAAACTCTCAATCTAGGAACCACACTATACATATGATATTACTATGTCCATTTTATACATGAGGAAACTGAGAACCAGGAAGGAAGGTAATTTGCCCCAGGTCACCTAGAGAGGCTTTGAGCCAAGATTTAAATTAAGGTCCTTGTGACTCCAAAGCTCATAGTTTTCCAGGGTAATCCCCATGTTTGAGGAAACGGCTTCATCTACAATGAGCTAAACCTTGAGACACATTAGGATCTCAGAAATCAGCCCTCAAGTGAAGAAGTCAACTTTCAAATTGCTGGCCAGGCATCAAAATGACCTTGTTGAAAAAGAGTATAGGAAAGAGTGTGATCTTATTAAGGAGACTGTGGGACTCTTCAGGCAGTGGCAATATGAAAAGAAAATAAAAAGTAGTTTGCACATTTTGGGCAAAAATGAGCACAAAGTGTTCACTTTTTGCCCATTTCAATTTAAATAAAATAGTGTGCAAACTCAGTTGTTCTTATCTTACCGACGTCTCAAACTTCTCCAAGTTAGAGAAAACACTTTTTCTTTAGAAGTGATAAGGGTCTTTTTAGTTATCAGTTGTCATCAAAGAGGAAACATTTAGTGTAATCTATGCTGGCCGTAATTTGTAAACATGAAAATACATTACAGGCAATACTAGTAAAGTGGAGCAGCTTCTTTAAAAATGGAGTCTTTTAACACAGAGAAAAAACACACAAAATGTATGGGTAACATCCGGGCATTGTAAAGAAAACTTTCTGATTTATAATATTATCCTACCCACTTAGGAATACTTTAGGATAGAAAGGGATATCAAAATCTAGTTTCTTTTTCTGTATTACAGGCACAACTATAAGAGGATATTCACTAGATAGGATCACTAGGTAGAAGCCATTTACAACTGCTATACTTTTTGAAAGTAAGGCAATTGTCTGAGATATGCATTTATTACAAGCCTACTACAACTAATAGGAGTTGATGATGGCTTTTAAGAAAAACTGCAGAATGTCAAATGGAAGCTGTCTCTACTTAACAAATACACTAGGCTCAAAAATCAAAAGAAAAGACACGTAAGGCGATGTTTATTCATCTATGCTCTCAGTAACAAGTTTTTAAGGCACTCACGCATCTCATTGTTTGTCTATTTTTATAAATATATGGTGTCATTCAAAAATGACACATAGGACATCCTGTCTGTATATATTTAATGCAAAGAGTAAAAAAGTAAATGAAATACTCATATGGTTCCTTTTGTTTAAGTTTTCAACATGAACAAAAACATTTCTCATAAATTTGTTGTGAGAGCTTTTGGAAAGGAAAGGTACCTGGTTGATTTTTGAAATGTTACTGAGTTGAAGCGTAAAAATAATTGTGCTCTACATTTTTCATTTATATTATTTTGAAAATATCAACTAGAGTGTATCGATTGGGGAACACTGTTGCATGCAAGCTTGTGTGTTTTTATCTGTGTACTAGAAAAAAATTCTAGTAAATTTTATGCTAAAAACAACTATAATTATAAAAGATGGAAGTGATAATAAGAGCATATGCAAGAAATTTTCTTTTTTTTTTTTTTTGAGATGGAGTCTCGCTGTGTTGCCCGGGCTGGAGTGCAGTGGTGCGATTTTGGCTCACTGCAAGCTCCGCCTCCCGGGTTCCCGCCATTCTCCTGCCTCAGCCTCCGGAGTAGCTGGGACTACAGGCGCCCGCCACATCGCCCAGCTAGTTTTTTGTATTTTTTTTTAGTAGAGGTGGGGTTTCACCATGTTAGCCAGGATGGTCTCAATCTCCTGACCTCGTGATCCACCCGTCTCGACCTCTCCATATGCAAGAAATTTTCTATGTGCTTTCAATTACACACTAGTAACAGTAGTATTAGTATTGTTATTTTGATACTGTTGTGTGTGTATAATGAAACATTCTATCATCCCCTATATGTTTAAGAACCAGGCTTTTTGGCATGGCAGAAAGGAAATATAAATGTAATTAAAAAGTGATTAAATTCAAAAAACTCTAGAGTGGTGAATTTGAATTAGAAGTAGCTATATGAACCCATGTGTCGCAAACAGACAGACACACCCACATATCCTCTCTCTGCCCACTAAAAATATTTAGAAACAAAAAACAAACAACTGTGAAGAGTAACACTAGTGGTTGCGTACTGTGGTCTTGAAGTACCATTTTACACTAAAAGAATTCAGAGCTGGTGAGAAAACGGCAGTTACAGTTCCATAAAACTGGAGCATTCTGTCATACTAGATTGCAAAGGAACTATAAAAAATCTATTAGAGTGGTATCAACATAACTCCATACTGAAACTGAAAAGTCTCCCACCTGCCCAAGGTGGAACAATTTGAGCTTCAATGGTGATAATAATTACAACTGGATGAAACTCATCCAAATATTTAAAACTATGAATTGCTAATACTAAGTATTAGAAAAAAAGAAATTGTTACATTTGGAGGATAATAAGAATCTAATTTTCTTAATCATTGATTTTAAAAATTAAGAAATTATTCTGCTTTTCTTATATAAACTGAAGCACTAGGTAGCCAAACAGCAAATGAGAGAAACCATCTCCTTTTAGAAGTATTGTAGCTAATAAAGAAAAAGAAGTTATGGAATTTGAATATAATCAAATTTTGCAACCCCACAAGTTAATTAATCTAGGCATTGAATATTAACAGCTATTCAAATCACAGAAAAAGAAACATCCAGACACTTTGCTCCACTAAAAAAGGACACCTAAAATCTTGTCAGAGGGTTAGTACCTGATTCTGCTAAATCCCCTGGATTCAGCTGTAAAATTTTAGAAAATATAGAAGACAGGTTGAATCATCTAGAGTTTATAATCAGCAACATCAGACTTTGAAATTCTGCAAAGAAAAGCTCTGTGTACTTCAGAAAATAAATGACAAGGGAAAGAAAGTGAGAGAAGGTAAATTGTAGATTAACAGAAAATTTTAAATCATCAAATGTAAAACTGGAAAAGACTAAACTATACCCTCTTGGAACATGCACTTAAATGATAATAAGACTATTTAAAAATTCAAGGAAGCAATTGCTGTAAAAGTCAGGGTAGTGGTTACTTCTGGAAGAGGTAGGTGGTGAAATAAGGATAAGTTACACACAGGGAGAAAGGCTGAAGAAATTGTTCATTATTGACCTGGGTCTTGGTAAACAGGTGGTCACTTAAATTAAGTCATTAAGCTGCACATTTGTTTGTTTTGGTTTTCCAGATCTGTATTTTATTTTATAATAAAAAGTTTAAATTAAAATAAAAATTATTGATATTCAACTGATATTTTATAGCAATTTTAGTTTAAAATAATTCATCTCACTATAAAAAATAAGTGTATGTTACCTAAATGTATTTTTGTGAATTCTTAGTAATTTAAAGAATTAAGGTTTTTTTTATGCTTTATGGCTATCAGACCTGTAAGCTAACAATGAAAAACAGATTTCATTTAAGGCAATATTGATGAAAGCTAAATAATTGCTTCAAAATATATTTTATCTAATGGAACCTAACAGTGTAGGAGATATAGCAATATCTGGAGATTTCATTGTAGTGAGGCTGCCATCTTTTGATCCTCATTATCAGAAACTAAGCTTCCACTTGCTGAGATGAGGGCAGAAATGAATCACGCCAGAGGCTGATATTGTAGAAATCGCTTCCAATCCTTCTGGTCACTTCTCTGGGTAAAGTGTCACCATGAGCAGAAAGCCAATCCCCTGTAATGATGATTTACAGTTGGAAAGTGGCTTTGGGACAGATTTACTGTTGCCCTATTCACACCACTCTGTTTCTATCACCAAAAGATATTTTTCCTGTAAAAAGCAATGTTAGGAAAGGACATATACATCAGAGCATTTTAATAAAGCCCCTTCCTTTTCTCCTTCAGATACAGTGAGCAGTTAGAAAAGAAAGAGGAAAATATATACTAAGGTATTGAATAAAACATTGAAGGCATTCAAATCTTGTACAAGAGAAAACAAACATTTCAGCAAATACTCAAGTTACTAGACATGTTATCTTATTTTAAAATCTTAGGGTATATGTTATTTTAATATCTTAAGGTATAGTAACAATTACAAGAACGACACATCTTCAGAGGGTGTACATAAAAATGCATATTTTTCTTCATCTCAAATATAGTGTTTCTACAAATAATAAATAACAATAGCTCCCATGTATTGGTCACTTACTATGAAACAGGCCATGTTCTAAGTGCTATACATAAATATTGTCATTAATCTTCCAAACAAAAAGAGTAGAAGGCTGGAGTTTGGAAGTTAACTAATTGGATCAAAATTACATAGCTTACTCTCTTAGCTTACTACACTGATGCAAAAAGATGTTAAAATGTTAAATATCAGCTATGGCTCAAAGATAATCCCTCCACAAGAAGGATTAGATCAAGTGAAATTTTTCCAACAGAGGTTGCTTTAGTCTAAGTGTGTCCTCAGCATCCCACTAGCCCCCAAAATTCTTAGGTTGAAACAATCTTCAGTACAGTCATGTTGGAAGGCTGGAAGGTTGTGGAAGGTGGGGACTTTTGGAGGGATTAGTGTCATTAACTAAGAAGTCTGAGGAAGCTTTTTCGCCCCTGTGCCATGTGAGAAGGCAGCAAGAAGTTACTATCTTTGAAGAAAGTGAACCCTCACCAGGCACTGTATGCACTGATGCTTTGATCTTGGACTTCATAGCCTCCAGAACCATGAGCAATAAATTTCTACTCTATATAAATTACCCAGTCTAAGATATTTTGTTATCCTGAATGGACTGACAGAAGTGTTCAACATATAGTTCTTAACCACTTCCCACAATCCTTGTCTGAAAAAGGATTCATATGGTTTTCCCTAAGTACTATCCAAGAAGGCTAATTAGAGGAAAAAAAAAGCTGGAAAGAAAAACTAGAGAGGCTAGAGGTATGACTAGATTCCTAGAAGCAGAGAAGGCAGTAAGTTATTAGGCCAAAATGGAGAAGCATTTGACCTTTCCAAATGAACTTCCAGGGAAAAATTCTAAGAAGGAGGGGAATTATCCAAAGAAGCCATAAACATGCCTGGAAGAGAGATAGACACAGAAAATTATTGCTGGAAATATCTTCAGTGTTCAGAAAGCACCAACAGCAATTCATTTCAGTGTTAATCCAGTAGGACATTTTCTGACCTCTTTAATCTCTTCCCTCCCCAAACACCAGCTCTGAGTGGTCAGAAATTACTATGATGAACAAGCTGGTGAGAGGAGCATAGAAGCCTTAGATGGGTTAAGAGAAGAGAAACCAGCTCTCCTGCCCTGATATGAGACTTCCCATCTGCTACAGAGGAAGGAGAGGAGTCCAAATTGTAAAGAATTTTGAGTTTTGAGTATAACACCTGGTATTGATCTTGCTAATTACTGAACTGAGCCTGTGTTTTGTGATTTAACTTCACTGTAAGACATTTTATATTTATTATTATTAAGAAAATGCCACGAGGCCTGTCAAGGACAGAGAAAGAGTTGGCCCAGAGACAACTTTAAAGGGAGAAAGGAAACTAATATAAAGTTTTTTGCATTACATTCCGAGTTGTGCTTGTTCGACATAAAAATTACATTGACATTTGTGCTTCTGACCAAGGGTGGACTTCATGACATGTCAGTAGGAATGATTATTTTTGCCATCATGCTATTGTTGTTATATGCGTCATATACAAGCCCTTTTTCATTCAGAGAAACTGCAGCTGATATTGTTATTTATATGCCAAAGTAGTGTTTAAAGGAGACTAACTTACAGTTCTTGTTTTCAGGGAGTATTTTTACTCTGAAAGGCACAAGCCTTCTATGAATTGTCTACAAAATGTCATCCTTCTTACAAATCAGCTGCAATTGTGCCTTTCTGTTATTCATTTCACTTATATGGAATTTATTCACTGGCTTCTATTATAATTTTGATCACACATAAATGTTTAATTATTATCATGTATGTGTGTTCTTTCCCAATTTAGACAGCATTCTCTTTGAGGACAGATGTTTCAATATATTACTTTTCAAATCAATCCATAGTGTCTGACAGAACTTTATTCATAGAGCTCAAGAAATTGGCCGGGCGCGGTGGCTCAAACGTGTAATCCCAGCACATTGGGAAACCAAGGCAGGCGGATAACCTGAGGCCAGGAATTCGAGACCAGCCTAGGCAACATGGTGAAACCCTGTCTCAACTAAAAATAAAAAGATTAGCTGGGCATGGTGGTGCATGCCTGTAGTCCCACCTACTCGGGAGGCTGAGGCAGGAGAATCACTTGAATCCAGGAGGTGGAAGTTGTAGTGAGGTGAGATGGCACCACTGCACTCCAGCGTGTGCAGTCCAAAGTGAGACTCCACCTCAAAAAGAAGAAAGAAAAGAAAAGAAAAAGAGAGAGAGAGAGAGAAAGAAAGAGAGAGAGTAAAAGAAAGAAACAAAAGAAAAGAAAAAAGGAAGGAAGGAAGGAAGGAAGGAAGGAAGGAAGGAAGGAAGGAAGGAAGGAAGGAAGGAAGGAAGGAAGAGAAAGCAAAGGGAAAGAAATATATAAAGTCTGGAAATGTAAGTTAACAAACTCAGTTTCATTTTGTGACCTCAAACACTTGTTTCCATTTAGATATCAGCTTGATACAAAATAGATCAGTGTTTAGCTTTATGCTAAAGAAAGCTTTCAAATAAAGATGCATTTAGCTGTGTGCTTGTATTTAAAAGTCTGCGTAAGTATATTCATATTTTTTAATTAATTAATTTTATTTGACAAATAAAAATTGCATGTGCATTGGCAGGGGCAAGAGGGCTGACTAGAGGTAGCCAGAAAATGCCTCTTCTACTGAGAGGAACCCAAAATTTAAAGTAAGTCATCACACTTCAAACAGATCTTTTGAGAGAAAACACTGAAAATGAATAGGGAGGTGACGCAGACACTGTGGTTGAAGAAGGAAGAAACTGGGAAGCCTGCTCAGAGATGCCAAGTGCCAGGACTGGCCTCTGGCCCTGAACTGGACCTAAGGAAGGGCTAAATGAAGGAACTCTGTGGCACAACACTCTCACTGCAGACCTTTGGGATCTTAATTAGTGACATTCCCACAACCCCCACAGACATTTAAACTGGCACGTGGAGCCACCTGGAGATCAGGCAGAGGCACAGCTCAAACCTTTGCAGAACCCAGAAGGTTTCAGTGCTCAGTACTGCTGCAACAAACCACCACCATAAGGCACCTATCCCCATAGACCTCTGATCTTTCACTCAGTGGCTGCAGCTTCTGCTCTCTGCCAGGCCAGAAGACAGAAGAGTTGCCATTGCTGCAGGACTGTGGTGCATCCAATCAATAAGTTCCCTCATTGGTTGGCCCCTCCCAAGAGTGCCTGTCTGGCCACTCTAACAGGACGGTGTCCACAGCACAGCGCCCCCTGCCCTCCAAACGACCTGAGTGTTTGGCTGGTGGCCTAGGAGCAGTTCGGCCCCTCCAGCACAGCCAGTGCTCAATCCCCTGGGGCCAGAGGACAAATCCGTGGGCCCAGTACCAGCTCCTCAGGAATTCAGCACACCACCCACGGGTATCAAGTTGAGATCTGGGGCCAGAACTCAAGCAAAAGAGGAGCCCCCACTCTCAGAAGAGACAGGAGTGAGGTGCAGGTTTGTGTGCCAATGCAGGAACTTGCCATCCCTCCCTCCACAAAACTGGTCTGGAAAGAGTGTGGCCTAACAGCCAGCCACAGTTCCTTCCCCAAGGAGTTCTATGGCCCAGAACATCTGGAATGGCTCAGCAATCTGGGCATAGAAGGCCTGGGACAAGCCTAAATGGTAGGGCCTGTTCCTGGGGCAAACATGGACAAAAACCAGCCGGCTTGGGGGAGCATGAGTTAGGCAGGCACCACAGTTGTTGACTGGGCTGAAAACCCCAGACTGCAGCTGTCTTCTTAGTCGTATATCCATGGTAATACTGCCATGACCAGGGATCCTCTGCCCCTGACCCATTGTATCAACAGACCACTAACAGACACAACCTTACAACCTGCTCTGACTCTCACAAGCATAGGGGACCAGTAGACACCTGGCAAGTTGAAGATCTCCTGGTGACTTTATCGTCATCTGTGAGTGCACATAAAATAGGAAGGAGTGCAGCCCACCAAAGCTCCTCTTGGGGCAAAGGGAATGTGAGCTCAATGCCATTAGTTGAAGGGGACATCACCAAGGCTTGGAAAACGACTTAAGAGGGACTTATCTCTCAGTCTCCTGCCTCCCCTCCACAGAGCACTGCTATATACACACTGAAAAACAAAAGGGGTGCACAATTGAGTAACATCCTATCTGCTAGCCCTTACTCTTACATGCTATATACTGGACTGAAGCCTTAATTATACCACCAAACAAATATGTGTTCCTCCAACACACAAAGCATCAGAAACCCACCACAGGATCCTATCTACAACCTAGGAATCTTTACAGAGATATGACCATCTGAAAATACCCAGAAACAAAACTAGTTGACTGTAAACAATATTCACACAGTCAAACCCTCAAGAGATACGAGATAAAAAACAAAAAGACCTATCTAAGTAACAGTAAATTCAAAAAGAAAAAGAAACACCAGCTCCCTCAGATAAGAAATCAGCTAATTCAAAAGAACTCCAGTAATTCAAAAAGCCAGAGTGTTTCATTATCTTTAAAGGATCACACTCACCCTATAACAATGAATCCCAACCAGATTGAAATGTCTGAAATGACAATAATAGAATTCAGAATCTAGATGAAAAGGAAGTTCAACAAGATCCAAGAGAAAGTTGAAAGCCAATTTAATGAACCCAGAAAAAAAGATTCAACATTTAAAAGATGACATGGCCACATTAAGAAAAAAGCAAAGTAAACCTCTGGAATGGAAAACTTAACTACAGAAATTCCAAAACATAATTAGAAGCCCTTGCAAAAGATTAGACCAAGCAGAAGGAAAAAAAAAATCAGAGCTCGAAGATTGGTCCATTAAATCAACCCAGTCAGACAAAAAGAAAAAAAAAAAAGAAAAAACAATTTTAAAAAATGAACAAAGCATCTGAAAGTTATGGGATATGTAAATCAATCAACTCTGTGCCTCACTGGCATTCCTGACAGAGAAAAAGAGAGTAAGCAACTTGGAAAACATATTTGAAGATATAGTCCACGAAAATTTTCCCAATCTCACAACAGAGGTCAACATGAAAATACAAGAAAATCAGAGAACCCCTGCAAGCTACTCCACAAGATAAACATTTAAGGCACAGAGTCATCAGATTTTCCAAGGTCAACACAAAAGGATTAAGCTTAAAGGCAGCTAAAGAAAGGGTTACATAGTGTAAAAAGGGAACCCCATTAGACTAACAGTGGATTTCTCAGCAGAAACCTTACAAGTGAGAAGGGAGTAGAGGCCTATTTTTAGCATTCTTATAGAAAATAAATTCTAACCTAGAGTTTCATATCTGGCCTAGCTAAGCTTTATAAGTGAAGGAAAAAGAAAATATTTCCCAGACAAGCAGTCACTAAGGGAATTTACTACCATGAGACCAGCCTTACAAGAGAAGCTTAAGGCAGTTTTAAACATGGAAACAAAAGAAAAATACCTGCTACCAAAAAAAAAAATAATAAACATAAGTACATATGCCACAGACCCTATTAATAAAACAACACAATTGAGACTACAATGCAACCAATTAACACCACCACAACAGAAACAAAACCTCATATATCAATATTAGCCTTGAATGTAAATGCCCCACTTAATAGACACAGAGTGGCAATTTGGATAAAAATCAAAGCCTAAACTTGTGCTGTTTTCAAGAGACCTGTCTCACATGTAAGACACCCATAGGCTCAAAGATCAATTACACAAACAGAAAACAAAGTAGACAAAGTAGAGCAGGGGTTGCTATTCTTGTATCAGATAAGACTTTAACAACAGTATAAAAAAATAAAGGGACAAAGAAGGTCGTTACATAATGGTAAAGGGTTCAATTCAACAAGAAGAATTTAACTTTCCTAAATATGTGCACCCAATATTGGAGCACCCAAATCCATAAGACAAGTACTTCTAGACCTATAAAATGACTGAGACAGCCAGACAATAATAGTGGAGAACATTCGCACCCCACTAACAGAGTTACACAGATCACCAAGGCAGAAAACTAACAAAGAAATTCTGGAATAATTGACTTGACTAATTGGACCTAATAGACAAATACAGAATATTCCACCCAACAACCACTTACAAAATATACATTATTCTTGTTTGCACACAGTACACAGTCTAAGATAAACCACATGCTCAACCATAAAGCCAACCTTGATAAATTAAAAAAAGTCAAAATTATACCAAGCATATACTCAGACAACAGTGGAATCAAAATAGAAATTAATACCAAGAGGATCTCTCAAAACCACACAACAACAGAAATTAAACAACTTGCTCCTGAATGACTTTTGGATAAATAACTGAATTAAGGCAGAAATTTAAAAAATTTTGAAACAAATGAAAACAGAGAAATAACATTCCAAAATCTCTGGGATATGGCAAAAGAAATGTTAAGAGAAAAGTTCATAGCACTAAATGTCTACATCAGGAAGTCAGAAATACTTAAAATTAATGATGTAATATTGCACCTAAAGGAACAAGAACAAACTAATCCCAAAGCTAGCAGAAGAAACGAAATAGCTAAAATCAGAGCTAAACTAAATGAAATTGAGATTCAAAAAACCATACAAAGGATTTATAAAAAATGAAAAATTGTTTTTCTGAAAGGATAAATAAGATCCATAGGCTGCTAACAAGATTAACAAAGAAAAATCAGAGAAGATCCAAATTAATACAACCAGAAATGATTACTATGACATTGGAAATGATCCCACAGAAATACAAAATATTCTCAGAGACTTCTGTGAACATTTCTATGCACACAAATGAGAAAATCTAGAAGAATGGGTAAATTCCTGGAAACATACAACTTCCCAAGATTGAATCAGGAAGAAATTGAAACCCTGAACAGACCAATAACAAGTTCCAAACTTTAAGCAGTAACAGAAAAACCTACCAATCAAGAAAAAAAAAAAAAAAAAAAAAGCCCTGGACCATATGGATTCCCAGCCAAATTCTATGAGACATACAAAAAATAGCTGGTACCAAAACTACTGAAAATATTCCAAAAAATGAGAAGGAGAAATTTATTCCTAACCTATTCTATGAAACTAGAATTATCTTGATTCCAAACTCCAGCAAAGACACAATGAAAGAAGAAAACTACAGGTCAATATTCCCAATGAACATAGATAAGAAAATCCTCAACAAAATACTAGCAAACTGAATCCAGCAGCACATCAAAAAGTTAATTCACCACTATTGAATGAGCTTTATTTCTGCAATGCAAGGTTGGTTCAACATATGCAAACCAATAAATGCAATTCACCACATAAACAGAACTAAAAATAGAACCATATGATCATCTCAATAGACACACACTAAAAAGCTTTCCATAACATCCAACATCTCTTTACGATAAAAAAAAAAAAAAAACCTCAACAAACTAGGCATCAAAGAAACATGCCTCAAAATAATAAGAGCCATCTGTCACATGCCTATAGCCAACCTCATACTGATCAGGCAAAAATTGATAACATCTCCTTAAGAACTGGAATAAGACAAGAATGCCTAATCTCACTACTCCTATTCAACATATTATTGGAAATCCTAGCCAGAGCAATCAGGCAAGAGAAAGAAATAAAAGACATCCAAAAGTGAAAAGAGGAAATCAAATTATCTGTCTTCACTGATGAAATGATTCTGTACATAGAATGCCTGAAAACTCCACCAAAAGGCTCCTAGACCTGAGAAATGACTTCAGTAAAATTTCAAGATACAAAATCAAACTACAAATATTAGTGCATTTTTTACATGCAAAACATTCAAGCTGAAAGTCAAATCAAGAACACAATCTCATTTACAATAGCTACAAAAATAATAAAATACTTGGAAAGACAGCTAACTCCGGAGGTGAAAGATCTCTACAAAGAGAACTACAAAGCACTGCTGAAAGAAATCAGAAACAACACAAACAAATGGAAAAACAATCCACGTTCATGAATTGGAAAAATTAGTATTGTTAAAATATTTATGCTGCCCAAAGCAATCTACACATTAAATGCTATTCTTATCAAATCACCAATGTCATTTTTCAAATAATTAGAAAAAACGATTTTAAAATTTATTTGGAACCAAAAATGCAATGGAATAGCCAAAGCAATCTTGAGCATAAAGAACAAAACCAGGGGCATCATATTACCCAACTTCAAACTATACTATGAGGCTATGCTAAACAAAACAGCATGGTGCTGATTCCAAAAATAGATACAGAGACCAATGGAAAGAATCAAGAACTCAGAAATAAAGCACCATATCTACAGTCAACTGATGTTCAACAAGATAAACAAAAATAAGCAATGTAGAAAGGATTCCCTATTCAGTAAATGGTGCTGGGAAAACTGACTATCCCTATGCAAAAGAACAAAACTGGACCCCGACCTACCACTGTATATATATGAAAATTCACTCCAGATCAATTAAAGACTTAAATGTAAGACTTCAAACTCTAAAAATACTAGAAGAAAACCTAGGAAATATTCTTCTGAACATCAACCTTGACAAATAATTTATGAGCAGGTCCTCAAAAGCAATTGCAACAACAAAAAAAAAATTGGCAAGTGGGATCCAATTAAAGTAAAGAGCTTCTTCACAGAAGAAACTATCAACAGATTAAACAGACAACCTACAGAATGGGAGAAAATATTCATAAACTATGAATCCAACAAAGGGCTAATACCCAGAATCTATAAGGAACTTTAAAAAATCAACAAGAAGAAAACAAATAACTCCATTCAAAAGTGGGCAAAGGACATGAACAGACACTTCTTAAAAGAAGACATACAAGCAGCTAACAAACATGTTTAAAAATGCCCAGCATCACTAATCATTAGGGAAATACAAATCAGAACCACAATGAGATACCATTTCACATCTTTGGTACAGCTATTAATAAAAAGTCAAAAAGTAACACATGCTGGTGAGGCTATGGAGAAAGAGGAATGCTTTTATGCTGCTCGTGGGACTGTAAATAACTTCAGCCACCGTGAAAATCAGTTTGAAGATTTCTTAAATAACTAAAAATAGAGCTGCCATTCGACCCAGGAATCCCATTACTGGGTAGATACCCAAAGGAAAAATAAATCATTCTACCAAAAAGACACATGCACTTAGGTGTTCATCACACCAAAGACATGGAATCAATAGAAAAGACATGGAATCAATCTAGATGCCCATCAATGATAGAGTGAACAAAGAAAATATGGTACATGTACACTATGAAATACAATGCAGCCATAAAAAAGAATAAAATCATGCCCTTTGCAACAACATGGATGCAGATGGAGGCCATTATCCTAAGCAAATTAACACAGAAATGCAAAACCAAATACCCCATTTCTCACTTGTAAGTGGGAGCTGAATCTTGGGTACACACAGCCAGAATGATGGGAACAATAGACACTGGGGACTCTAAAAGGAGGGAAGTAAAGAGGAAAGTAGGGAGAGATGGGGACAAGGGCTGAAAAACTTTCTATTGGGTAGTATGTTCACTATCTGAGTGACAAGATCAACAGAAGACCAAACCTCCACATCATGCAATATACCCTTGTAATAAGCTTGCATGTATATGCCCTGAATCTAAAATAAAAGTGGAAATTTTAAAAACCTGTACATATTTATTATATCAATATGTATACCATGTGGAATGGCTAAATTGAGCTAGTTAACATATTATGATCTCACATATTTATCATTTTTTGATGCTGAGAATATTTCAAATCTACTCTCTTAACAATTTTCAAAAATTAAGTATAGTCACCAGTCTAGATCTCTTGAACTTATTTCTGCTACCTGACTGAAATTTTATGTTGTTGACCAACATTTTCCCAGCCCCTGGGACAACCAGTGTACCCTCTGCTTTTATGAAGTCTACTGTTTAAGACTCCACATTTAAGTGAGATCATGCTGTGTATTTGTCTTTGTGTGCCTGGTTTATTTCACTTAATGTAATTTCTTCCAGATTCATCTATGTTGTTGCAAATGACAGGATTTCCTTATTTTTAAAGACTGAATAGTATTCCCTTGTGTATATATGGCACACTTACTTTATCCATTCATCCACTGATGGACACTCAGATTGTTTCCCTATCTTGGCTGCTCGGAATAGTGCTGCAATGAACATGGAAGTGCAGATTATCTCTTTAACATACTGATTTCATTTTTTATATACAAATGATCTTTTAAGTGAAATTTTTGGAATGTGAAAGAAAAGAAGGCAGAAAAGGGCAGGAGAACAAAATTGATTTCTGCATTAGGAAATTACTGGTTATTTTTTTTCTCAAGGGAGAGCAGATAGTCATATTTATATGTTGCACAGAGATTACATGACGACAGAAAAGGTGCTACGTGCACATTTATTCTTATTGTTGTTCAATGTGCTTTGACCTGCCTGCTAGTGTTTTAAAATGTGGTTTTCAATATTAAGCTTGTCTTATTGCAGATGTTTGCCCATTTTCTCTGACACAGTTGACACTCTGAGAAACAAAACCTACAAAGATCATTTATTTATTCATTTTCATTCAATTATTTATTCAACAAATGTGTTTGAACATGTACTAGTTGTAGTCAATGGGCTTTTAAAGTTCCAGAACTGCACTCCCCACACAGTAGCAGCCACTTTAACCACACTCCCTAGATCACTGATCTCCATTTTCTTATGAGACTGAGCATCAAGTGATTTGGTTTGAATGAGCCACAGTGAATACTGCTGCCTCCTTGCACAACTCCACTAGCCAGCATATTCCTTTTCATTTTATATTTAGCTCATCTGCTGTCCTAAATTTAACAATTACTTCAATTTAAAGAAACATGGTAACAAAACTATTTGCAAAGCCAACTACACTTATTTTTCATTTGCTGTTATTTTGATATAGCATTTAAATCTTGTGCACTGACACAAACTGCCGTTGAAAATGCAAGAGTTTAGGGAAACACACTGGGAGATCAGACAGTAGAGCCAGAGTAGCTAAAAATAATCATGATCCGTTTATGGTTAACCTTATTCAACAAGCTGAAATTTACAATTATTTGATTTTACCTTTAATCCATTTCAGCTCAAGGTAAAGAAAATCAATACTGAAGAGTAAAAATTATCTCTAGAAAAAAATACATAATTAAACAGTATGTATTAAGTAACTACAATGCAAATAACTGTATTATTTAGATGGATAAAAGGAAACACTATATAATGTTCCTTACATTTAAGTGGGATGGATAAAACATGAAGCATTGAGTTACGTAGAACTCAATTCTACATAACTTTATTCTATGTAAATGTGAGCAGAAAAGAAAAAAAAAAGTGTATGGAGGCTGTTAAAAAGGTAAAATTAAAGCAGGTCTTGTGGGAAGAAGATAAATTGGGAGTTGGCTCTTGAAAGCAGCGATGTATTTGAACACAAACAGGGACAGTTAAGGGAACCACTGAGGTGGTAATTAGCATCAAATGAGGTCAGAAGTCCATCAGTTCTTTTGGTTGAAGCAGAATCTTGGTTAAGAATTAGTGACAATAAATGAAACAAAGTTATGGGGTACTAAGAAACACCAGATTGACACAAAGCATAATACTACCCTCAAACAGAAAAAACAGCATAGAGGTGTCAAAGTCCTCACCCTAGAAAAAGTTTACTCTTAACGTTTCACCCACAAGGATATCTATAGAGGTGCTGATTTTCCAGCTGGAGCAGCTATTGATTTGCAAGTACATTCCAATCTTTTTCCAAACTGTCTCAGTAATGGATATGAAGTGAGAGAGGCAAAGGAAAAGAGGGCTTAGCTTTTTAAAAGTAATAAGAAACTTTCATGCGTTATAAAGATTAATTATCTCACCTCATATTATCAACTGATTTTATTGAAATAGTCACATTATATTTGCATTAAAAGAGGGTAAGGAACTTGTACAATTACAAATAGTGATTGTTTTACTCCCAGTAACATTTTAGTGATGAGTCAAAATTCTCATCTGAAATATCCTGTCTGAAATACCATAGAATTGTAGACAGTCTTCTGTGTAACAAATACTCATTTTTCACTGTGAAGAAATTCATAGAAAGTAACCATCAATATTATCAAACAGCAAAATTAAGTTACAGTCTGTACATTCTCAGCTGAGCTTACAGATATTTTCAGCCATTTACAGACAACTTAAAGGTTATTACTGCTACTATAAAACAGGAAAATATATACCATGAAAAAAATTACTAATTGAATTTCTGTACAGATGAGCTGCATAAACCTTTGCTTCAGATGTTGATCATCTTAATATTTTCCTTAAACTTAACGTTGGAGGCTCCATTCAGTGTATTTTATTTTAACATTGTAGAACATATTACTATGAGCAAAAAATTAGTATTAATAAATCAATTCTCAGCCACAAATATGTTTATGCTATAAGCTTATAGAATGTATAGCACACTAGATTGAGTTCAGCAGTAATAAGGGCACAAATTTGATATCAAACATCTTGGTGATAAATTCTTTCATAATTTCACTATACTATAAAAATTCCCTGTCATTGATATTTTGTCTGGTTATATCTGACTATTCTGGCCCAATATGAGACAAATGTGATTTAAAAACAGATTGTGAAGAAAAACTACTTTTCTACAAATGATTGTTTAACAGTTGTGAAGTCAGAGAAAGTAGATATTCTGACATATAGGATGATCTGAATCAACTAACCTCATCTTTGCATAATCCTGGCAATTCTTATTTCTTTTTTGATATGAACTTTTGAACTGCCCTGTCTAATTAAATATAAATTTATCCAAATTATTATTGGGTCAGCATTAAACTTAATGATGTTAAATCTTTTCACTAAAAAAAATAGTACGCCTTTTCATTTGTTCGATATTCTGTCTTAGGTTGGGATCCCCAGTAGACAGACACCGAGATGGAAATTTGCATCCCAAAGGTGGATTGAGGATTGTTTATGTATGATGGAGTGAGAAAACCACGACTGGGCTATGGAGAAAGCTGAACTGGGGTGTAGAACAGAAGCTTCAGCCTCACTCGTGGGGAGCTCTGGAGCTGAAATAACTTGTCGAAGATTTCCCAAATTTGAACAAGGGCTCTGTACTCCTGCATTCACCAGTCATGGTATAAAAGCTTCAGTTCACCTAAGGGGGGTTATAACACTGGATGAGTCAGCTACCTAAGGCTGAGGAGAATGCTCAGGGAGGGACTCAGCTGTGATTAGTCAACAGGCAACACTCCTGGCAGCTGGGAGAATGAGTGCCTTATTCTTGCCAGACGGGTCTGGTATACACACCATATCATACACTACTATCCATGTTTATGTTGCTAAGATTCACTTACTTCATATAATAAGTGTACCCCATCTAGGAATATCTTCTCTAGAATTCTGGTCATCCACTTGCCTGGAAAAACCTATGAGGAAGCTGACTAGGACTAACTAAACCCCCTCTATTACAATTATTCTTGGAGCTGCAACTGATATTCATTATTCCCCTTCTGCACTAAGATGCTGAATTCTCCTCAACCACAGTTAGCACCTCTCCTGGTTTAAGTGATGATGGGATGATCCAGACCATCATCCCTGAGGGGTCTGAGCCCCTGGTCTTCATCACCTTCTTAGTCCATGGCTTCCGCATTTTTCTATTTAGCATAAATATAAGCAAGGGAGTATCAAGAGAGACTCAGTGGATCACCTAGGTGACAAACATTCTTCCCTATACCCAATGTGTGACTGAAGACCTACCTCCTCCTTATGGCCAGGACACATTTCCTTGCCTGCTGTTCTCCTAGCCCGAGGAACCTGAAGTGACCAGGTGGCAGCCATAAACAAGTCTGACGGTACTATTGTTATGTTCCCTGGCAAAAGCATTGTTTCTCTGGGAGCCCGGATCTCAGACATGCCTGAAGTTGTAGGGAATAGCAGCACAAGTTCCTCAAGTGAGTTCCTGGGAATGATAGTAAGCAGGGATACTTCTGCTTCATGGATCCAGGTGTCTCCTATCTATGGGGAGTACATCATTACATAAAAACTGTTGATTTCTACACTATGGCTTAGAGCATGGCACTCCATCCTCCTAGAGCATTATCTCCAAGCTGGTGACACTGATGATACAACTGAGCCATTGCATAATGCAATCAATCTGGTAACTTTTAGGTGGTGTATTATACAACCAATTCCCACTCTTTCAGCTCCTCTGCCTAGCTATTTGTACTTTATTCTGGATGCAACATTTCCATCCTACAATGGATTACTAGTGAACCGATCTAACTTTGACCCAGCTCATGGTGGGCAGTTCAAGCTGCATAGTGGCCTAATCTCCCATGGACAAGCACTCCATCTCTGCCAGGAAACATTAGCATGCCAGGAGCTGTGAATGGTGCATCGATATCTCTTATAGATGTTATAGGTATCTAAGTTGTAATGTTTTTATTGGGGTTTGCTATCAACTCCACATGGCAACTTTTCTTACCACAGATACCTCTAATACTGTAGGGTTTGCTGGGTCATATGGCCCAGATAGCAGGGCTAATTGCAGGAGAGTCTAAAACTTCTGTAGAGTCCTTTTCTTCTGTAAGCCACACTCAAAGCTGGAAGCCGTCTGTGTTACTTGGTAGATAAGTATTCTACCAAAGTGTGGAATGAGCTGTCTCTCTAATTTAAAGAGGTTTAATGGGTGTTGTGCTTTTCTCTTAGTGGTAGGGTCTGGAAAGTGTAATAATTTGTATTTATGTTGGAGAGGATGTCCTAACATTTTCCAGATCAATCAACTGCTACAAACTTCACTAATGTGATAGGTCTCTGAACCTCAATAGGTTTTTCTCTCACTTTCTGGGGCACATATATACTACCAATGACTTGAATATACTTGTGATTTCTTGCTCATCCAGATCATTGGACCATATTAGAGGATGGAAGAGTTAATATAGCCCTAAGGCAAGCATGTAAATATGTACTGTTGTCTATACTATTTGAACTGACCTTCCCACATAATATGGTTGGCAGGAGTTTTTCTGGATTTTCCTAATATATCTACTCTAGCATGTTTATTTATCTTAGCCTTTGATTCCATATTGTATCATCTCTGGAGCTCTGTCATTTTTTATTTACTCACTGTGGACTATAGTTTTTTGCAAAATGCCTATCAAATAGTATAGAAGTGTTATCTCATATGGTCCTTGCTAGGGTGTAAAAATCCCTTGACAAAGAAAAGTATTCCTAAATCAATAAACTCTCTCGTCCAACTTTTTATTGTCCTCCTTGAACCAGCCTTCTCAGGATCCAGTCAAAAAATACTTTCTTGGATCTTGCCAGTGTATCTTGGCCAGCTCCTTCAGATCTTTCTTTTTGTTGTTGTTGAGATGGAGTCTCGCTCTGTCGCCCAGGCTGGAGTGTAGTGGTGCAATCTTGGCTCACTGCAAGCTCCGCCTCCCAGGTTCATGCCATTCTCCTGCCTCAGCCTCCTGAGTAGCTGGGACTACAGGCCCCTCCTACCATGCCCGGCTAATTTTTTGTATTTTTAGTAGAGATAGGGTTTCACCACATTAGCCAGGATGGTCTCCATCTCCTGACCTCGTGATCTGCCTGCCTCGGCCTCCCAAAGTGCTGGGATTACAGGTGTGCACCACCTCGCCAGGCCCAGATCTTTCAATGTTAGTCCCTTTTATCCCCTGAAAAGCTCAGAACTTTTCCATATGAGTTATGCACTTTCACCCTAGTCATTGGTCTGGTGGCAAGTAGAGGCAGAAGATAAGTACAGGACGGGAGAAGGGCACCTTGACTTGTAAGACAGAGTCTCTGCATTGTATTTAAGCTAGTGTGAAGTTCTGGCATTTAACAATGAGGAGCAAGACACTTCAGCAGACTCAGAGGATGCAGGGAGATATGGAGTTTCAACAGCTTTAAAAGCATCAACCCATTTTTCCTATCCTAAGGCTCAAAGTTCCCTCTACTTTCCAGACAAGGTCAGAGCACAGAAAACTTGCCAGATTGAGAATTACCTTCTCTAGAGTTTTACTATCTTTTAAAATTAAGTCCTATGCATCACCTTCAGTCTTTTCTGTCCTCTGGCTGCAAGAAATAAGCATCCTTTCACATGCTAAAAAGGAGCCCTTCTGACTTTTATATTTTACATTAAATTGGTGAGTCATCACTTCATATTTCATCATCATTCTCTAAAGCATAACTTGTATTCAACAATCATAAGATTCTATGGTACTTACAATTACTACTTACTCTGAACCTCTTGAGATCCTAAAATATTGCATCTGCCAATTAATTCCTTTCCTGATTTTCCATGCCAGGTCACCACTGGTGAAAGTTTTTACAACTGCATCACCAGAGTGTGCCAGAGCCTATCTGTACTCCATCTACCGCCAGTGATGTTACCTACCATTTACTGATGATTCAACACTCTAATTTAGGATCTGTTTTCTTGATCCTCTCTTGGGACTGTCTTCGGTCAGGTGCTCTAAAAAAGACTCTCATGTGTAGATTTGCATGCAGGAAGTTTATGGGGGCATACTGTCATAAAACACCACCTGAGAGGGAATGCAAGCTGTAGATCTGGCAGATAAAGAAGTTGAATTGACATACAGTTACGACAGAGGCCTTAGTTGATTATACCAGGAGCTCAGAAGCTAAGCTGGCTCTTCACAGATACAACAAATTGGAGGCAGTGATTAAGCCTGTGTCCTGCTTTATTGACCAGTCATTTCATGTTGTCTTCTCAGGATGTAATTGGCTTTTTGAACAGCAATACTTGATGTCAGACAACAATGAGGTCATAGCTAAAAATTGCCAACCAAATTAAAAGGAGAAAATGAAAATCTTTTGATATATTCAAGGCTGAGAAAAATTAATCCAATGTGCCCTTTTAAATATGTTTTCTTTTCTTTTTTCCCATTATCCCTTGAAAAGTTACCAAAAAACTTTCTTCAAGGAGAGAGGAAGTTATGAGACTCCAACCCTAGAAAGCATCAAAAGAAATTCCTAGATATCAGATGAGCTACTATAGGTTCTAACCTGCAGTTCATATGCATGGTTCCTCCAAGACCTCAGGAAACAGTCATCACACTCTTGGACACAAGAAGGACAAATGTAAAACTTGAATAAAATGTCTGCTACCTGCAAATATCTAACATGCTTAATAAAGACCATTATTTGTTTATTTTAATGTAAAAGTAAAAGCAAATACCATAAGAGAAAAATGCCCACAGTGGCTTACACCTGTATGTTGAAGGCCGAAAGAGTAAGGGTCGTGATCAACTCAGTATACCACTGGAGGCTATATGAGTAAACAACAAACTATTCTCATAAATGCAGAATGTTGGCAGACCAACAAACTGCATCTGCCACCCAGAAGGAATGCTGAGGGCAGTCATGACCCAGGCACAAGTGTTTCTTGTGATTAGGCACATCTGAAGCCTATTAGCAATAATGTGAACCTGTGGGTCAATCGAGCAGCTGGCCAATAGTTAACTCCTCCTCCCTGCTCTTTCTACCCAATAAAAGCGAAGGGCTGTGGAAACTCAAGGTTGCTGCCTTTACTCACTAGAAGCAGGGAGCCCTCTTCTTCTTCCCCTGGCCTCTTCCTTTAAAATAGTTACTTTTATCTTAAGTTTTTATTTCTACGTTCGTCCTCGTTCATTCAGTCTAGTAATAACAGTCTCAAGCGGTATCAGTAGTAACTGTTGTAATGATGGTCTCAAGTAGTAACCGTGGCAGTCAGCCACACCTGTAATTCCAGTTTTGGGGAGGCCAAAGTGGAAGGATCACTTGAGGCCAAGAGTTTAAGACAAGTCTGGACAACATAAGGAGACTCCATTTCTACAGAGAAAAAAAAAATTAAGTTAGTGATGCATGGTGGCCTATGCCTGTAGTCCTAGCTACTTGAAAGGTTGAGGTGGAAGAATCACTTGTTCAAGGCCAGAAGTTCAAGGTTAAAGTGAGCTATGATCGCACCACTGTACTCCAGCCTGGACAACAGAGTGAGACACTGTCTCAAAAAAAAAAAAAAAAAAGAGAGAGGGAGAGATAAATGGTCAAAATGGTCACAGAGCATAAATTGGGCTCACGAAATAGGATATCTGAATGTCTATTAAATATAAAATGTTAAAATTTGATTATGAAAGAAATATAAATTTTAAAAAACAATGAGATGACATTGAGGGCCTATTACTTTCAGGGATTAAAAAGATTGAAAAAAGCTCTGTGTCAGTAAGAAGATATGGGCCTTCTCAAGTATTGTTGCTAAGTGTGCAAATTTTTTTAATAATTCTGGTGGGTAATTATTAACTTTAACAAGGTGTAAAACCCTTGAGCCAGTATTAGTCTCAGAGATATCCATGATAATTTTGTTTGCAATAGTAAGAAATTGAAAATAGCCTAAACAGCAAAAGGAGGGTTGAATAAATAATGTGGAATCAGAAAATGAAATACTACGTTGTTAATAACAAAGGTGTTATAGAAAACTAACTTCATGGTAACATTGTTACTATATTTTCAAGGGGGAAAAAGCAGATTGTTAGGTAATGAGTAGTTTGTGAACCAATAATGCAAAGAGATTCTATTTTGCCTCTCCAACCCCACAGCTCAGATTTTTCTTCTCCTTTGGGCAACTGCTTAAATTCAGAGGCTGCTACCAAAAGGAAACATCTCTCTACCCCCATTGTTTCTTCTGTGCAAAAGAATGTAAAATATGAGGTTTCTCTTGTGCATGTAGGCCTGCGAAGTTTTGACAAGAATGTGTATGCAGGGAGAAATGACTGCTGAAAGACGTTAGAAAGAATGTATGGGGACAAAAAGGAATCACATGAACTGATTTAAATTCTTCTTGTGACAAGGGGGTGTGCAAACACGAAGGAACTAGGGTTTTGCTTGTAAATGTTTATTGGTTTGGGAGAGGCAAAGATCACAGAATGTGATATTCTTAGGATAAACAATTTAATATGTTGGTCCCAAGTGACACCATGTGGAATTGAGGAGAGGGCCATTCTTCTCATCTGAACACCCATCTGAGCCCAGGTTTGGCACTCTGAAGATCAGGAACTTCCATTTGTTTATAAACTCATTTGACTGACAAGTATTTATTGAGCAACTACTTTATGATAGTCCCTGTTTTTGCTGTTGGCAGTATAAAAATGAAAAACGTTTTTCTGCTCTTAAGGCAGTTACCGAGTTAAAAAAAATATGCAATCATCTTGTAATGGTACATGTGTATTTATATAAAAATATGTTATGATACTATATCTTAAATATCATAATATGTTATACTATAAGAAAGAGTATAATACATTTTATAATAAAAAAATGTTGTGAAGAAAACTAAATCCAAGAAGGAATGATGTGGTAGTGAAAGAACTCATCTAGCTGGGGTTATCTAACGAATACAGAAAAATGTTAACTGAGATTTGAAGGATGAGATAGAGTGAACCCTGCTCATACCTGGAGGAGAGCACACTTGAGGGGAGAGCACTTGGCAGCTGGAGGAAATGCAGAAAGGCCTGGTGCTAGGGAGCACAATGTGGCTAGGGGAGAGCAGCACCAGACCAGTCAGTGGGCTAGTTCCAGGTGGAGGCATGGCTGGAAGACCCTTCTAGTCCCAGTAAAAGAACTAGGACATGATCTCATTTAGGTTTAAATATATATATATATTCTGGCTGATTGGTGGTGAATAGAAGCAGGGAGACTGGCTAAGTTGCTATTGTTACAGTCCCAAGGTGATAGCATATTGCACTAAAGCAATCAAAATTGGCTTATAGGTTGCATTTGTGTCATGAAAGAGAGATGTCAATGATGACAGCCTAGGTATTGACCTCAGCCACCAGAAGAACAAAAAACATTGAGAGAACACCCATGGCCTAGTCACAGGCATTTCATGGAGAACTGTATCCCCATAGTGACTCTGAAACTCCCTAAATTGGACTTCAGACTCCAAGACATCCAATCAGAACCTAAATAAAAGAAAAAGTATGGCAGATGCATAGTGATGATTTTTGATGACAGACTGATTTGTGAACAGTCATGAGGAATCTCCTTGAGGCTTTCAAAAGCTGAGTTTTCGGAAGAGGGTGCTAAGTTCTAGCAATCTAGTACATAGATGGATAAATGGATTGATAGCTGAAAGGAAGAACAATTATATAGAGAGAGGCTGAGAGAAATTGTGTGTGTGCGTGAGTGGAGTCTCAGGAGAATGTCAAAGTAAATATTTAATACAAGTCCCCATACACCTACTATGTACCCAAAAAATAAAAATTTAAATAATTTTAGAAATAAATAGAATTTAAAATTGAAAACTGCCCAAAAAAGTGATGGTATCTGGTGTCTGAAAAATAGTAATTAGTTGGGATTCCTAAATTAAATGCCATTCTTAGTCATCAATCAAAAGATAAGGACGATGAAAATTTTAAGGAAAGGAGAGGAATGTTCTCTACCAAAATACTTAAAAATGGAATTACTTATGGGTAAAAGCTTTATGATTATAGGAAACTGTATTTCTTCACTAGTTTTCAGTTAGAGTTTTAAACAGCGCAATACTATTTAAAACCATGTGTGTTTACTTTTTCTCTCCTTGGAGGAAATCACAACAAAACAAAATATTCCTTCTTCATAAACTCTAACCTTGAGATTTTGTGATATTTTACAGAAGGCTATGAGAGTTGATTGAGTTAAAATATACTATTCAGAGATTTTAAAGTCTCAAAAATGACTGTTCCTTTGGGAAATGTACCTCCTAAATGAACCACGATTTAAGTGGAAACAGAAAATGCCATTGTTAACATTCGAACAGACTGGCTGCTCTAGACATGTGCTCAAGTGTTGTTCGCACGTACTCAGCAGGCTCTCTGTGGCCATGTACCTGCCTTGTTTCCTCCCTTGGCATGTGCTTGAGCTATAAAGTCATCATTTAAAATTAAAAACCCTAGGTATGATGCTCATAATAATAGCTTGTTTCTAGGTTTACTGGGTCAGTGAAAGTAAAACTTCAAATAGTAAAACCAAAGCATAATATTGATTACTTCGTATGCAAACTTTTTTAAATTTTAAGCAAAATCTACATGTTTTGCCAGGGAAAGTATCACAAACTTTAATGACCTATAAGTAGAAGATCAATCAGAGACAGGGATATTTAAATGATAGCAAACCAATAGTGGGTAGGTTTTTTTTCCCCCCCCCCCTCAGTGAGGAGTTATGGAGACAGAAGCAAAGATAAAATAAAATTTTTAAAAAGACAATGTCTTAAATTTTAAAATGAGACAATGGGCCCGGCATGGTGGCTCATGCCTGTAATGCTAACACTTTGGGAGGCTGAGGCGAGTGGATCACGAGGTCAGGAGATCAAGACCATCCTGCCTAACACGGTGAAACCGTCTCTACTAAAAATACAAAAAATTAGCCAGGCGTGGTGGTGGGCGCCTGTAGTCCTAGCTACTCGGGAGACTGAGGCAATTTAACAAATAAGATATCTAAAGCAAAGACCTTGCCCAAGCTCACAACCCAACAAGAAGTAGAGCTGGGATCCAAATCCAGATAGCTACTTATATTGAGTATTTTAATCACTATAATACACTGTATGAGCTGTTTGAGTATTCTCAAAAGTAACAGTTGGAGTTAAAATCACTTTTATTTAATCTTAATCTCTCTCCTTCTATGACTTATTCTTTTGCATTTAAAATCTGTGAGGAACAAAATTTTTACTTTGTCACTGTGACTTAAAATCCTTCCAATCACAGACAGAAAATATAAACTGGGGAAATAAAATATGGAGTGCATTTTGTATTAAGTGTCCTTAAGTATTAGTATTAAGACACGCACTAGAACACATTTTGATCATCTAATTGGAGCCAATTGACTTGGATCTGGCATTGAAATCCTGCTGAGCATCACAGACACACTTAGCCTAGATATTATTACTTAGACTTAATTTCTCCAAATTATGGCTTTTATGGGGCTTATAAGCCCCATAAACAAATGCCAATGATTGTAGAAACACACTTTCTGTTGACATACACAACAAAATGTGTGGATCACTGTACAAAGCTGAAAGCAAAAGTTGACTTTTATTACCTCTGTACTAATAACAGTTATCATTAGTAGACCATGCATATAGAAGGACAGTTATTAAATAGATGAGCTTTAGAAAAAATTAAAACAAATTTAATTCTATCAGTTCTAGATAACAAAGCATGGGCCAGATAACATAACTGTCAGCATCAGTGTGGGCCTTTAAGTAGGTACTAAATTACATGTCATCTCTCCTTCTGAGAAAACAGAAGAAAAGTTGCAACAGAGTGAAAATCAAGAAAACCTCATCGAGATAGATATTCTGCCAGAGACAAAATGAGACATCAGATATGTGTAATAACAGGTCATAGACTCAGTGAAGGTGAACAATTCTCAGACTTGGGAATTTTGAGACCAGCAGGTGGGTCTTATGGCAGCATATTGGCTATAGCCATTGGCCACAGGTAATAAAGTAAGCATGAGGGTTTCCCAAGTCCAGAAGTTCTTACAATTGATTGCTCTAGAGCTATGTGCTTCATAGGGTGAGTGTGACATCTGAGAGATGTCAGGTATGGTGACAACAAATTTAGTGGAAGCCTTAGGACAAGGTCATACTGTTTTAGAAGAAGCCTAATCCTACTAGCAGTTTGGGTTTCTGGTGAGTTATTTAGCTTGGGCAGAAAACCAGATCCAAACATCTAAGACCTTTTCCTTCTGGCTCAAAGAACTTTTGGATAAAATCACCCTCTAACAACCTCTTCTGAGGTAGGAATTTTCTTTTTTCTCTATCTTGTGGCTTGAGCCTTCTTGTCGTGTGCCTTCTCCTAGGGCTCTAGAACTTTCTTATCCAAGTCTTAGCCTACTCACGATTGAAGAGTAAATAGGAGTTGAAACTTGTCTATTACAAATTCAGCTTATACTGGTCTCCTGGAAGCTGGAGGCTCCTTTGGGAACATAAGTGGGTAGAATGCATATATTTCACTTTGTGCCTTTTATTTTCGGAGTTTAAAAAAAAAATCCTTACTTTTTATACTGCCTCACACTAGCCTCTCTAAGATAACTTAAACCATTTTCTTTACCCTTTTATTGAAGCCAATGGGGCATTGCAAATTATCATTGTACTACTGAGTCAGTAATAGCCATAGTTTTTTAAAGGTATTATTAAAGGAACTAATCTGAATGTACATCAACTACTTTTCTCATTTGAATAATACAGCCACGTAATTTTTAAAACTGTATTAAAAATGCCCAGTTTAAATTACAGAACATAGTTCCATTTGTGAGGCTCTAATGTGAGTTTTTTTTCCAGCAAGGGAGCAAGGGCTTGTTAAGTTTTTATAATGTTTCCAAAATAAATTACACAAGAGAATGATTAAAAAATTCCAAATCAAGCTTTTAAATCTATGTGCTGATAAAACTGTCTTAAAATTTATATCTCAAAGTCTATAGTGTTCTATGAAATCTATCCAGAGTAGAGGAAACAATCTCTGTTCTCCATTACTCCAATAATGTCCAAATAGAGGAAGGCAATAATAACTGGGTTTTTTTCTCTTTTTTTTGTTTTTGTTTTTGTTTTTGTTTTTGAGACAGAGTCTTGCTCTGTCACCAGGCTGGAGTGCAGTGGCACAATCTCAGGTCACTGCAACCTCCACCTCCGAGGTTCAAGTGATTCTCCTGCCTCAGCCTCCTGAGTAGCTGAGACTACAGGCG
Source organism: Theropithecus gelada (assembly GCF_003255815.1). Lineage (NCBI taxonomy): Eukaryota > Metazoa > Chordata > Mammalia > Primates > Cercopithecidae > Theropithecus > Theropithecus gelada. The sequence continues at coordinate 78,352,846 of NC_037681.1, forward strand.
TGCACCACCACGCCCAGCTAATTTTTGTATTTTTCGTAGAGACAGCATTTCACCATGTTGGCCAGGATGGTCTCAATCTCTTGACCTCATGATCTGCCCGCCTCGGACTCCCAAAGTGCTGGAATTACAAGCCTGAGCCACCATGCCTGGCCAACAACAACATTTTTAAGCTCAATTTAGATGAGTAACATTATGCTGTGTACTATAAATATTCAATCTTCCAAACAACCCTGAAATGAAGGTATTATTATTTGTACTTTACTTTGTATTCATCTACTTATCATCACTACATATCCTCTATTCTGGAGACACCAGGTTGATAGTGAATGTTTTCAGGCTTCCTCATGATATGACCAGAATAGAAATCTGGTAATCACTAATCAAATGTATTTTATAAGTTAAAACTTGCTAGATAAAAAACCCAATAAAAAGCTGTTTGTAATGTTCAGTAATGACATAATGAAACCTAAATCTCTGGGAGAGGGAAGAAAAGAAAGAAATGTTTGATCAAAGAATTATGGAGGCACCAGTACCTGGACATGAGGGGCTTGTGAAAAAGAGAAGTCTTGATGAATCAACTTTTTATGAATGGTGATAGTGTTAACAGAAATCATGTAGAGAGATGACGGTGACTCTCTCTAGACATGTTGGTTTAACATTCAATGAAACATGCAGGTGGAAACGCCTGACTTTTTGGGGGGTAGGGGGTGAAATGAAAGCACTGTGGGATCCCTAAAGGAGGATCAGGGAAGAAAAAAGGGAAGAACAAAAAAGAGGGAGGAGAGGGCAGATGTAGAGGAGAGGAAAGTATATGTCTCCTACTCTGTAATGTACAAGTAAAAGTTTTTCACCTTTTTGGTACCATCATAGAATCTACTGTTCAAAAAGAAAAAAAGTGATGTGACTTTACACCACCAAATAGGATGGTCTTTTCAACAAATCAAGCAAAAAAACAAAACTTGTGTCTGACAACCACAGTCAAGAGAAGCAGAGGCTACTACCTGTCACTAACTTTAATTCTTTTAGGACAGCCTAAAAAGAAAAAAAGAAGGAAGAGAGAGGGAGAGAAGGGAGAGAAAGGAAAGAAGGAAGTTAGATAGTTGGCAGAAGGAAGTTAGATAGTTGGCAGTTGGCAGATCTGTTGATTATTGTGGAAGTAACAACAGGGCTTAGAAGAAAGCACATCATTTATATACTTTTTCTGATGTGTGTATCTAATTTTTTAGTACATTAAAATTTATTTTCTCATGTTTTATATTAATTGATATTCATTATGATACGGAAATGGGCAAGGCTACTTGATTACAATCACAAATTTTTTTTTTTCAGTTTTGAAATAGTTTCTCATTCTTTTTTCGACTCAAAACTATTTTAAACTCTTCACTTACACGATACTTGTAAGGTCTCTTGATTGCTGCCTAGAAGTTTCCCACTGAGAAGTATAAACATATGCTTCTACTTAAAAGAGAAAAGCAGCCCATCTTCACCTCTGCCTTCATTTTTCTTAAGATCTTTTACCATTAGAAATGTCCTTGGAATCAGAAATTTTAGCAGAACAGTATTTTACTTTCCCAGTGGGAAAAAAAACATTTTTATTCCTTTCCTTTAATTACCAGCTTCTGGAACCATTTTGAACATCCCTCTGAAATATTAAAAATTTGAGATTATTGAACTACTATGAATATTCACCAAGAATATTGACCCCTTTGCACATTCATAAGCACAATATGATAAAGATCATTCAATCCAATTCTGCAATTCCTTGTTTGATTTTTCAGGTATAAATTTAAGATTGATTACATAGTCACTGAAATGAAATTAAAATGAAGACCAGACAAATTATGCAAAAAACTCAGACCCCAAATGTAGGCATTTCAGGTAAAAGTGACAGAGGTCTTTTATTCTAAGAAGGTTCTGTGTCCTTTTGTGGAAGTGCCCTAAGAATACTCTTGACTTTTCTGCATACCACCCAGGTAACTATCTCATTGGTGGGCTCATTCAGGTATCCAGTTATTTTCCTTAAATATGAACTGCCCCCCGGCCCGCCACACACACACACACACACACACACACACACACACACTTGAGGAACAGAAAGATATATTTTTCTTTCCTTCTCCAAAAAAGTTATTTTCCCTGCATAGGCAAACTGGAATACTGGAAAATGCATCTATAATGACATAATAAAAAACCTGAATATTAATCCCTGCTTTGCCGTATAAACAGTTTGTCATTGTTCATTCATTCAGCAAATATGTGTTTAGCACCTGTTATACCGAAGGGGTTATGTTAAGTGCTAGAGGCAGAGAGCTGCAAAGGCAATTCTTTTTTTTTTTTTTTTTTTTTTTTTTAGGTAGAGATGCAGTTAGGTGCTTTTCACCGTGTTGAATGTTATGGTAGAGATATACATACAATGCCATAGTAATGCAATAAAACACCTAAAAGACTCCCTGAAGAAGAGGCCTAATTTTGGCTGAAATTTGAAAAGGGAGAGGACTCTTCAAAGTCTTCACTTTCATCATCTATAAAATGAGAAAAATGAACTTTGTCTACAACTGCTGCAAGGAGGTTATTTTGCAAAACACATTAAGCAAAGGCACCTGGACCAAAGTCTGGCACAAAATCAGCATTCTAGTAATTCTCTTTTTGCTATCCTGGCTTAGAAGCCTCAATGCTTAGGTTACATGTTTTTCTTTAGTCATAGCTTTCTTCTCATCTGAAACGGACTTTGGTAAATTCAATAGAAGAATGTAAGTTTTCCTGTTTACTTATTTAACTTTTTTGCCTTCAGTTCTTCTAATTGGTATGTATACCCCCTTTTTTTTTTTAATTTATTTATTATTATTATACTTTAAGTTGTAGGGTACATGTGCATAACGTGCAGGTTTGTTACATATGTATACTTGTGCCATGTTGGTCTACTGCACCCATCAACTCGTCATTTACATCAGGTATAACTCCCAATGCAATCCCTCCCCCCTCCCCCCTCCCCATGATAGGCCCCGGTATGTGATGTTCCCCTTCCTGAGTCCAAGTGATCTCATTGTTCAGTTCCCACCTATGAGTGAGAACATGCGGTGTTTGGTTTTCTGTTCTTGTGATAGTTTGCTAAGAATGATCAGAGTGAACAGGCAACCTACAGAATGGGAGAAAATTTTTGCAATCTACTCATCTGACAAAGGGTTAATATCCAGAACCTACAAAGAACTCAAACAAATTTACAAGAAAAAAACAAATAACCCCATCAAAAAGTGGGCAAAGGATATGAACAGACATTTCTCAAAAGAAGACATTCATACAGCCAACAGACATATGAAAAAATGCTCATCATCACTGGCCATCAGAGAAATGCAAATCAAAGCCACAATGAGATACCATCTCACACCAGTTAGAATGGCGATCATTAAAAAGTCAGGAAACAACAGGTGCTGGAGAGGATGTGGAGAAATAGGAACACTTTTACACTGTTGGTGGGATTGTAAACTAGTTCAACCATTATGGAAAACAGTATGGCGATTCCTCAAGGATCTAGAACTAGATGTACCATATGACCCAGCCATCCCATTACTGGGGATACACCCAAAGGATTATAAATTATGCTGCTGTATACCCCCTTTTAAAATTTCTCTCAACTCGACAATCAGTTGCTATCGGACCAAGTCCATGCAGTATGCTTCTCTTGCTGTTTAGCACAATACCTATATACAGTAGGAACTTGATTAGTGCTCATGAAAGAAGGAAGGGAGAAGCAGGCATGCAGCTTGTTCTTAAGGAATTAGATTGAATTGGATTAACAGGTAGGCTGGAAGTAAATACCAAACAGTAACAACAAATGTTCCAAAGTTAAAAATATTTTATGACCAGCAAATAATTACAGCCTGAAAAATTATCTCTTCATTGCCATTTTTTCTATGATTGGTATCTATAAAAGCTACGCTTATTAGCATGCAGGTTTACAATTATGCTCTGAGCCTTGTAATGCCCTGCCATTTTTACCTCTAGGGATTTATGTCTGACTCTTGTTCCATTAGTAAATGTCTGTAGGACAGAATGACAGAGCCATTCATGTTTTGCCAGCACATGATAATGATGATATTATTATTTTCACAATCAGTTAGGTGATGGCTGTTTGAACCTCATCATGTCTAATAGAGGAAAAAAATAAAAAATTATAATACTTGAAAACAGTGTATTGTGTTTAGCATCATTATTGCCACTTTTATGGCAAGTGCTTTGACATTTAAGTGAGTTCCTATTTACAATATTGCCACCATAATCTCCTCATTTTGTAATTGCTTTTCGATACCTATAAGGTTTAACTGCTGGTATTACTCTTCAATAAAAAAAGAACTCATATATTAGATTTATGTAAAGTTATCCTGGGGATTTTGGATTGTTATTTTAATGTTAGCAGAGCTCAATACAGCATAGGTCCTATTGTTAGCTGCTGTAGCCTGCATGAGTCATGTGGATTTCTTGGGCTTTACAGCCACTGGGGCCAGTTGTGCTATTGGGGTAACAACTCCCACCTTGGGGTTGTAGAATAAGTGTATAATAAGGTATTCTGAAGTGAGCAGCTTATTTGGCTGCTCCTCAGAGACCCTCTGACTCTGGGATGGATACAGGATGTCTGCCCCAGCATGCTTGCTTTCCTCTTCCCAACTCCTGACAGAGAACACCACTCAAGTGTGGGATTTTCACTAGTTGGCGTGATGTCAGCCAACTGGGGAATACATCTGAGAGGGCAGCATACTGAGACACTGCTGCTTGACAGCTTTGTTTTCACATGATGGATTGGTCAGGAGATCAACAAGGCAGAGATCAGATATGGTCTAAACATCCAGCTGTAGGATTTGGTGTTTAGGAAGAGGGGAAATTGCTTCTGCTTGGCCCATAGATTGGAACCCACTATGGAGATGGATTTTTGTTTTTTGGTTTTTTCCCTTTCATGAACATTCTTTAATTAACATTATAATTAACATTATAATGGCTTCTGAGTAGCCTTGCCAAGCTTAGATCTTTTTTCCAACTGAAATCATTCTGCTTCACCTTCTGTACCAAAAGCAAAGAAATATTTCCAAACCTCCACAATGCAATTTGGTCCTCCTGGAGATTTATTTATCTTTTGAATCTATCATATTCCCCATGTCTAACAGAAGCATTACTATAACTTACAGAAAGCTGAGTTAGCTGTTACTTTTTATTCAGACCACAAAACGTGAGTTCTGAGAACACCAAAAAGTAGGTGCTGAAGGCAGAAATCTGAATAGGTCAGATTTTTCTTCCTTTCATGATTATGCAGTGAGTCCTATAGAAAGAATTTTTCCTTGCAGTCTGGCTTCCCTCTATATGACAATCTGTCTACCAAATTCTGGATATAGGAATATTATGAATCATACAAGTTATGTAAATACATCTTTGCACCAAATGTTGAAAAACTAGATTTAACAAACAAATAGGAGAGGTATATGATATGATTAAGCAAAAGAATGTTCCTAAGTAAATAAAAATCAAGTAATTTTTGTTTAAAACAGAACAACCTAGGCTACTGGGGAGCCTATACCATGATGAGTTTCAGTAAATGTAACTCCACATTCATTTACCTAACTTGTGCATTTTGTTGATTTCATCAAAAGCAATCTCGCAAGACAATGGGATAAATAAGGTTGCCTGTTAGCACTTACTTATCTAACAATCTGGGATTTTAAAAAATTATTCCTGCTTCTCAGTTAATAATTCAAGCTTTATAAGTATAATGGCTTTGATAATCCAGTCAATAATTTACATGTAGATAACAGTATAAAAAAATTCTGCGATTCCCCGTGGAGATAAGAAATCTTCACATTTCAATAGATAACCAAGAAAAAACCCTGCAGCTTTCAGCTGCCAGTTTGGAGGAAGTTTCTGTTGAGGTTCTGAGGCCCTCAGACTACTCTCTCCTCTGTCTGTCCATTTCTATAGCAGCTTTGTTATGTTTTATGATGACAGTCTCACCCCCCTTGAGACCAGCCATAAGAAAGGTACAATAGCAGCATTATTTGTATTGTTTGGTTTTGTATGAGATGCACGTTGGGAAACCATTACTTCATGGAATAGCATTTGCAGGAGGTCTCCAGGGGGCAGCTCTTACCAATCTCGCTGGCTCAACCCAAGGCTGAATGACAATAAAGAATGGGAAAAATTAAAAGAAAAGGTACTTTAATTGAACCTGTATTTGTGGAAATGTGATACAGACCTAGAAAACACCTTTCTTAGTTCCTAGAATGAGAAAGACGGCTTCTCCAGGGACCTTGTACAGTGACAGCTGAATCTTTGCTGGCTAAAACAAATGCCCCCCATTAGCTAAAGACGTACTTCAAAAATACTTCTTTGAGAAAATGCTTCTTCTCCCATTGACAAATAAAACAGAATAAGATAAAATAACAAAATAAAACAGACGAGACCAAAAACAAGAGATGGCAAACTTTCTCAGTCAAGGGCTTTGCGGGGCATATGGTCTCTGTGGCAACTACTCAGCACTGCCATTATAGTGTGAAAGGAGTCATGGAAAATAACATAAGCAAATGTGCGTAGCTGTGTCCCAATAAAACCCTTTTTATAAAAGGAAGCTGAGTTTGGCCCAGGGAGCTGTATGCTGATCACTGATCTAAAGTATTTTGCAGTCTAGCTATTTACTATAAAGTTGGAAAAAAGTCTGGAATAATGAAGTAGTTATCCAGCATGTCTAAAATTCAGATCTTTGACATTGAGTTCTCTTGCTCTACAGTGCCACTGTCACAATGTTCTCATGCCAAACCTTGCCTGCAAAGCTGAGATGTTAATATGGAACACCTGAGAGGGCTGGCACTTCAGCGTCCTTATTCCTCCAGAACGACACCACGAAAGTCACCTTCTCCCCAGACAGATTCTCTACAAAATGCCTTGCAGCCAAGGTGTGGTGGAAAGAATATTGTACTTGGAATAAAAATTTTTGATTTTGCACCATCATGGTCTCATTCACGAACTATGTGTACTTGGGCAAGACAGGCTGTTCATGGCTTTTATTTTTCTTTCCTCTAAGAGTCAGTATTTAACTCCATAGGAGACTTGTTAAGCTCAAGTGAGAAAATTTACCTAAATATCCTTTAGTGATGACAAAGGACTAAACAACTATGAGCTATGTCATTATATCGATTAAATGCATGGATAAGTGAATGGCTATCTTCAGGTAAACTGTGATTGATGAATTATGTGGTGGGTTGTGATTGGCAAGCACACAAGCTCCACACGTGCCTAAGCCAGTTGATTTTACTGTACTTCAAGGCCTCCAAATTATATCTCCTAGCCTTGACAAGCCTACTTGTAAATACATTACAAAACTGTAATAAATTGCATATACGTCAAATCATGAGAGTATCAGGATAGGATCCAAATTGTTTAAAAATCTACTAACATGACAGACTCTCTTGGGTTAAAGCATAAGCAGCTTTTTCATATTCGGAAGACTGACTGTCACTGTGTCTCAATTTGGGACGCAATACAAACTTATCTTAAATTCAAAAATCACCCATTGAACCAGATTCTGTGGGAAATTTCTTGAGTTGAGCTGATAAAAAAATTCCCTAATGTTTCTGACTCCTGAAAGACTCATAACCACTGTCTTCTCTAAAAGCAAGTGCAATCCAGGGCATGGATCTCTTCCTTAAGAGGTACTCTATGAGAACACTGCGAAGGAGAAAAACTAAAAAAAAAAAAAAGCATTGCTAAATAATCGGTTTTGGCTTGTTTTGTCTTTGGTGCACAGTATTTTAGCACCATTCTAGAGTCTATCAATTTGTTCGCTATAATACAAAAGCTTTCTTAGAGCTACTCCACTTCTATCACTTACTTTAGTTCTATAACTCCGAAAAGACGTAGGATCTAGTCTAATTTAAAAAGAAACTTTTTTTATTTGAAGAAACATTTTTGTCTATGGCTTCCAAAAGTATCTATAAGCCTCAAATAAATCTTTTGACCTAAACATTATTACGGGTCATTGTAATTCTGAGAGCCAGTCGACTACCAGCTCAGACTCAATCAGTATTTATCTAGAGGCAGACTCTACATGTAAAACCTTGGTGGTGGTGGAGAAGCACTGGTTAGGACAAAGGAGGGAGTGCAAGGCAGAAGCAGAAAAGATGCAGAAGACGTTCCACATTCACCCAAGTACAGCGAGATTTGTAAGACAGAACACAAATGATGGGAACCACATAGCACCACACCTACTCCAGTCAAAAGAGCACAAACTGGGATTACAGAGACCTGGTCTATCCCAAATACATTGCTAAGATCCTGGATGCTTTTGTAAATCTCCATCTACTCACCTTTACTGGAGAGTTTAGTCCACGTGCCAAACCTGCTTTTACTGTTTTATGGATTCATGATTCTATAGATTTTAATAGCATAGATTACAGAAAGTTCAATAGGGAGATTCCCATCTGCATATTATGATATGATAAAACCAAGTACTTAGGCTTTCTGACCAGAGTTCTGTCTTATAAGGTAGTTTCTTCTTTAACACTGACCTATGGCTATGTGAGGACTCCACAATGAACACATGAATGCTCAGACTGGGATTATTGAGAGTTATTTTTTCTAGGGCTTCATTCATTCCAGAGAAGAGACAACTGCTTCTCTGTGCCCGAAACTATGTCCCCACTTCTCACATTTTAGTAGACAGCTCTACCACTTCTCGCATTCTAGAAGATGGCTGGAGGTAAAATGTTTGTTTCTGATTGTGCTTTGTGTGTAGCAAACAAAATACACAAAACAGAGTAGGAAACAAAAATCATGAAGTTGGAAAAGCGTTCCACAAAAGATATTTTATATTTAGAACTAGATTTTACATCTCAAAAATAACAGATTACACAGACTTAACACTTCCTTACATCAATGAAGAAAATAATAGACGATATAAAATTTATGTTATTTTTTACATCACCTAAGTACTTCTAAACTAGAGTAAAATCACTATCAAACAACACAATGTACAAGGACAGTGATTTTCCACTCTGTGGTAGAATAAAATTATGTGTTAATATTTAAAAATGACCAGGGTCCTGCCCCAAACGACTGGACGAAGAGGTCTGCGTATGGGAGTTTTGCTCCAGAGAGCAGTATTTACATACATCAGAACGAAAATGGTGCAGGTGAGTTTTGCTGCTCCAGGGCCCTAACGTCGTTATAAAAGCAGATGCAAGAAAAACGTTTGCAAACACTTCACTTTTCCAGCAAAAGTATTCATTCCTTCATTAGCACATATTCCAGTAAGGGAATAAATTGGACTTCATTCTTCAAGTTTTTGTCGAATTATAAGCAGCATGGAAGGAAAAGACCAATAGTTATGATCATTTTGGAAGGACGATGTTGCCTGAAAAAAAAAGTAGTCATGGAACCCGCTCCAGGTGGCCTCTGAGACCTGTGGAGATTTTTTTCGTTTCTCACTAACTCATGTTTTACCATCTGTAAAAAGAAGGCAATATTTGCCTCTGACCACCGAAGAATGATCTGAGAGAAAACGTAATTAAAAATGAGAGTTCCTAGGGGTGCTTTTTGTAAAAAAAAGTATGAGGTAAAATTAAGATATGATGATAGTTAATGCGGTTGTCACTACTACTGTTACTTGACTGTTGTACTGCAACATCCCTGTCACGCTGTTAACGATCTTCTTGGGACCAAAAGTGACAGGTGTAAAATGATTTTTTTAAATGTCATACTTGCTTTGTCTTCTAAAGAAAAGTCTATGAGGACCTCAGAATGGGCCAAAAATACAGTATTCTTAGGGAAATCCCCCTAACCCCGGATCTACTATACACACTCATTATTTCAGTTTCCCCACCCCTTCAGTTATTCTGCCTTTTTATTCAAATACAATGTAAAGCTTCAGCTGATTTGAATACTGTTATAAACCACAGAAGGGACTCTCTTTAGAACATTAAATGGTGACCACCTTTCTTGAATCCAACGTTCTTGAATATCACAACTGTTTCTATCCTGTTTCTAGAGAAAAAGTTCCATTTTCACATCTGTCTCTTGCAGAGGCATAACATGTACATAGAAGTAAACCCTGTTATGTGCCCCTGAAGGATTCAGTATCCGGAGTCTGAAGGCCTTTTCCTTTAGGTCTATAATGAGAGAAATTGGACTAGCTGAGGCCTACAGTACTTCTATTGCAAAAATGCTGTGAGTATAGAATTATGACGAAAAATCCCAATAGCTTTTTTTATTTTTATCTATTTTTGTTGTTTTCTTGAGATGGAGTCTCACACTGTCTCCTGGACTGGAGTGCAGCTGCATGATCTCGGCTCACTGCAACCTCTGCCTCCCAGCTTCAAGCGATTCTCCTGCCACAGCCTCCCGAGTAGCTGGGATTACAGGCACCCGCCACCAGGCCCAGCTAATTTTTTGTATATTTAGTAGAGGCAGGGTTTCACTATGTTGGCCAGGCTGGTCTCAAACACCTGACCTCATGATCCACATGCCTTGACCTCCCAAAGTGCTGAGATTACAGATGTGAGCCACTGCTTACGGCCCCCAACAGGATTTTTTTAATGGAACTATGTGATTCTAAAATCCAGTTTAAAGAACAACCCAAGTATTCTTGCCTAAAATACAAAAAAAAAAAAAAAAAAAAAAATCTTTAGCGGTGTGAATGGGGGAATAGGAGCTTTTGTCTGCCAAATATCAAGACGTTTGATAAAGTTATAATTAAGGCAGTGTCATTCTGGTCCAAAATATAGTCATACAATAGAATAGAATAGTAAATACAAAAAGAAATTAATGTTTGTAAAAGAGTCAGTGAGAAAAGGATGAAAATAGAAATTACTATTATGAGCGAAATGTTTATCCATTCCAAGTATTCAGTATTTACAGAATATGTTTATATTCTTTACATTAATTTGTGACTGGCCATGTTCCTTAATTCAATATTATTTTTGAATAGTTTTTAAATTGATTATCTTTCAGTTTCCAAGTCAACAAAATTATTACTTATAGAAGCTATCTTAATTTCCTTTTATTTAAATATACTTAGTATTAATTTTAATATTATTATGTATTGATTAGAACTTTCTCTTTGTGATGGATAATGACAGTAATGAGAGATACCCTTCTGCCTTTTCCAATAAGTAGTCATTGGTGGTTACTTTTAAACACATATTCTTTATTGGAATGGGGGTCCCTATCTGTAGTGCATTGAAAATTGTTTCTTTTTTTTAATTTTTGAATCGTGAGTATATGTTACATTTGTAAATGCCTTTAAATCATCTGTCAAAGTTTTCACAGCTTTTTTCTTATGATCATGTAGTGTGATGAAAAAGGGTTATAGATTGCAATCTTAAATTTCTAGATTAAACCTTATTTGGTATAGTTTTCATTTTAAAAATCAGAATTTGATAATACTATGTTTAATATCTGTGCATCTATAGTCATAAGTAAAATTGGTCTATTTTTGGTATTATTCTTTTCAAGTACTTGTCTAAGTATTAAAATTTTATTTTTGTAAACCGGTCCCATGGCTATTACCTAGCTGAATAGGTGTCTTAGTCCATTTAGTGTTACTCTAAAGGCATAACTGAGTCTGGGCAACTGATAAAGAAAAGAGGTTTATTGACTTATGGTTCTGTAGACTGTGTAAGAAGTATGGTGCCAGCATCTGCTCAGCTTCTGGTGAGGGCCTCAGTCTACTTCTACTATATTGGAAGAAGAAACTAGTGCCTGCAGAAACCACAGAGCAAGAGAGAAAGTGGCAGGGGAAGTCCCAGGTTCTTTTTAACCAGCTCTCACAGGAACTAATAGAGTGAGAAGTCACTCACCCCCAAGGGTGAGGCATTCCACCACCATGACCCAACACCTTACATTAGGTCTGGCCTCCAAAACGGGATCAAATTTCAACATGAGATTTGGAGGGATCAAACATCCAAGGTACAGCAATAGGTAAACAAATAGGAGAAACTACATCACCCAAATCTACTTAACTAGAAGGCATTCAGCTGTTAGACCTAATGAATGCAATGAATAGATGCAAATTTTAGTCTTCTATACACAGGTTAAAACAACTTTGAGAAATACAGTTGTTTCCATATCACATCAAACTAATTTATGTATTTGTAAATTAAAACTTTAAGCTATTTGGTTTATCACCTGTATGCATAACACATAAATTCAAGGAAAAACTAGATTGATTTTCATTAATTACATTACTGACAAAATGAGCTTCAAGAAAAAACTCTAATCAGAACAAATTTTGGTAAAAGCTGGCACTATGTAAGTGTAAAATTTCTGTGTAATAGGAAAAGACAGATATACAGATCAATGGAATAGTATAGAAAGCCCAGAAATAAACTCTTGCCTATATAACCAAATGACTTTTGACAAGAATGCTAGATATTAAATCAGAAAAGTATAGTTCTTTTTGACAAATGATATTAGGAAAACTGGATATTTACATGCAAAAGAATGAGGTTGGACCCTTACCTTACTCCATATACAAAAATTAATTCAAAATGGATTAAAGACATGTAAAGAGATGTAAGAGTTAAAACTATAAAACTGTTAAAACATAGGATAAAAACTTCATGACATTGGATTTGGCAAAGATCTTGGATATGATACCAAAAGGCAGCAAAAGAAAACAGAGATAAATTGCACTTCATCAAAATCTAAAAACTTCTGTGCATCTTACAACATCTATCTTTCTATAGCTACTATCAACAGAGTATAAAAGGCAATGTATGGAATAAAAGAAAATATTTACAAATCATATATCTAATAAGGGTTTAATATCCAGAATATATGAACCACTTATAGAACTCAACAACAACCCAATTTAAAAACAGTTAAAGGACTTGAATAGACTTTTCTCAAAAGAAGATATATAATTGGCCACTAAGAACATAAAAAGATGTTTAATATCACTAATCATTAGGGAAATGTAAATCAAAACCACAGTAAGCTATCCCCTCACATTCAGTAAGATGACTATTTTTTTTTTTAATTAGAAAATAATAAGTGGCAAGGATGTGGAGAAAGTACTGCCCTTAAGCATTGCTTGTGGGAGTATAAAATTGTGTAACTACCACAGAAAACAGTATGGCAGTTCCATGTTTAAAAAACTAAGCATGGAATTACCATATGATCCATATATTTCATTTCTGGGTATGTACCCCAAACAACTAAAATCAGGAAATCAAACAGATATTTGTGCATCACTGTTCATAGCAACACTTTTCATAATACTGAAAATCTGGAAACATCCCAACATCCATTGATCAGTGAATAAATGTGGTATATAGATACAACAGAATATTATACATCCTTAAAAAGAATGACATTCTGACACATGCGATAATAACGATGAGCCTTGAAGACATTATGCTAAGTGAAATAACCCAGACACAAAAAGACAAATATTGTATGGTTCCACTTATAAGAGGTACCTAAAGTAGTCAAATTCATAGAAACAGACAATAGAATGGTAGTTGCTGGGGCTCGAGGGAGAGGAGAATGGGTGTTATTGCTTAATGGGTACAGTTTCAGCTTGGAAAGATGAAAGATTTTTGGACATGGATGGTGGTGATTCTTGCACAACAATGTCAATGTGTGTAACAGCTCCAAACTTTACACTTAAAATTGTTAAGATTGTAAATTTTAAGTTACATATATTTTACCACAATTAAAAAATACTAAACTGCTTGAGGTCAAGGTTTATGTCTTTTTCTCCATACATCAAAAGTTGGCCACACACTGGGGCCCCCAGAGTCAGATGCACCACATTTAAAACCCAGCCTTTTTACGTACTGGCTATTTGACTATTGCTAACCTTTAAAGATTATTCTTTGCATATCTATGAAGTAAGTAACAGTTATAATAATACTTACCTGTGACTTGACATAGAATAATACCTATCTGTGACTTAACATAATGCTTAAAATGTTTAGTATAATGCTGACAAATTGTAGTCATTAAAAATTAACCACTATTACTCCTGTCTTAGAAAATCTGACACAGTGCTCACTTCTGAGGCCACCTGCATGTCTGGGCATGATCTTGGCTTTGATTCTCTGTCTATAAAGTGGGAACTACGTAGCTTGCATCACAGAATCGCTATGATGATTGAATGAGATTATGTGAAAGTGCTTATAAATTACAGGACTATACAGAAATAAATTATTTCACAGTAGAGAAAAACAAAATACATTAGAAAGTAAAGGAAAAAAATAGAAAGGAAGGAAGGACGGAAAGACAGAAAGAAAGACAGACAGAAAGAAAGACAGAAAATTCTTGCCACAAGAAAACTTTTCAATGCTGACTTTACATGTAAAAACACTTCAACAGAAGATATTCAGAAATCTCCAAAACTAGAATTACAATATCCAGGTTTCTCAGATATAAAAACATTGATCACAGATAAAAAAGAATATTTTATGGTAGCGTTCAAATACATGAAAAATAACCCAAATACCTATCATTCTAGAACTATTGCTTATACCACACTATATGACCAAATAAAAAGCTGCCCTCCGTATAGGCTCTGGTCTGATCGCATACTCAGCCTCAATGGGATTTCTTTAAGAGTCAAAACCCCCACAGTTGCATGAAGCCAGAAGCTCAGAGATCTACTGAGGGCATCTATCTGGTTTTCTAAGCAGCATTTTGGAGGTCTTTCTTTACCTGGAGAAAGCACTGGCTAGAGCTATCTGTACGTGCACTTCTTCTCTTGAACAGCAGAGGGCACTCCAACTCCACGAGAGACAGACCATCTCAGCCCCTCGGTCCGCTTTATCTTCCTGGCTTCGTCAAGACGTGAACCCCAGACCAAAAGAGCTCCGTTTCCACAAAATATTCCACTGAAAACCTATTACTATTCTCTGGGAATTATCGACACGTTCCAAAGGAGTAAATGGAGCCGTGGCAAAGGGAAAGGGTGGAGTTCCACCACACTGCAGGCTGCCTTAGGCCTGACCTGTTCCTCTCACGCCTCTTACATTCTAAAGAGAGTTAAAAAATCTCTGCGGCAAAAATTGTGAAGGATTAACGAATACCTCCCATAGCCCCTAACTCCAAAGCAGAGTTAGTGAGGAATGTTAAGTTACAATCACCCAGTATCAAACTGGCACCTGGCTGAGCTGTCTCACCGTCTCAATATAAGTCCCAAAAGCGGAAGGAATAGGATGGGAGGACTCTTACGTAGCACGCTGTCAGGAAAGGTTTAGGAAACACAAGACAAAGCAGTGGACAAAGCAGTGACTCTACCAGCCTGACCAAAATAAAGTCATCTTGCTTTAAATGTGAATGTGCCTAGAAATTTCTAAGGCTAATTCATATTGTACAAATGATGCTGCCTTCTAACGTGACACTGAAAGAATTGCAAAACATTCTCTAAATGTAACAAAGAGAAGAAAACTTTCATACCGTCTGCTCTTTTCTTCCTGATGCCATTATTCAGGTAGTTATTCAAATGGCCCTAATTTAATTAAGGGAAAAGCCCAGATAATACTTTTTCTTTTTTTTTTTTTTTTTTTTTTTTTTTTTTATTACGAGATTCCCTTCACTCCATTCGTATGGCTTAGGAGTTTTGGTAATTCTCTGTAAGTTCATCCAAAGGAGACTTCTTTTCCTGTTTTCTGTTCTCCCTGGCTGCTCCCTTTCCCGATCCTATTTTTGTCATCTTATCTCCTTCAGCCAACACAACTTGCATTCTTTCCAGATCAAGCAAGCATCACAAGGAAATAACCACTCGCCCGGCGCGGTGGCTCAGGCCTGTAATCCCAGCACTTTGGGAGGCCAAGGCGGGTGGATCAACTGAGGTGAGGCGTTCAAGACCAGCCTGGCCAACACGGTGAAACCCCATGTCTACTAAAAATACAAAAAATTAGCCAGGAGTGGTGGCAGACGCCTGTAGTCCCGGCTACTTGGGAGGCTGAGGCAGGAGAATCGCTTGAACCTGAGAGGTAGAAACTGCAGTGAGCCGAGATGGACCCATTGCACTCCAGCCTGGACGACAAGAGTGAAATTCCGTCTCAAAAAAAAAAAAAAATAACCATTCAAATATGAATCTAAATTACCTAATATGTCATGAAGTCAACTTGCCTTTGTGGTTTTGGCAAAATTCTGGTGAAATTTCTAATGAAGGGAACTCATTATAATGTCCTTCTTCAGGCAATTTAACAAGCTTCAGAAAACGAGGCATATATAGAATATACAATCGATTCTCAGGTCATTCTAGGCACTGTACCTTAGGTGGCTTGGTAGTAGTTGTTAGGCCCTTGTATGGGCTTTGTGATGGTAGAGAATCAGATTCAAATTCTGTCTCTGGTGGTTGTTTTAACCTGTGTGACCTGGAGTACTTAACCTCTTTGATCTTCCATATTCCCAGATATAAAAATAAAGAGAGGGATAATCTAGGACTATTGAAAGGATTCACATTTCATAATCATGTTTCAACCAAAAACCTGGATGCTCAGTAAACACGACATTTTCTCTTTGATTAAAACGACGAATTAAATGCTACACCAATTTTGTAAAACTCAAATTGACAAATGTTAGTTTCATCCAAAGCATGTGTATGTTTCTGGCCTAGAAGTCCAAATTTTTCATTTTACTCTCTCCGTTTCAGAGCATACAATGTAAGGAAGCTTCATGAAAAATAAAAGAAAAGTAAAAATATATTTAGCTACAAATGATTGTCCTCTTCCCCGAAAATTCCAGAAGAGGTATTTTCTATTAATGGCAGTGAACAAGAAAATGTTCTGGTGTCTCTGAAAATGAACAGACGTAAAGAAGACTGACAAAGAGCCACCTGACATCGCCAGACTTGTGGAGAAAGCTTCAGTGCAGTGCTCTCAGCATTTCTAAATAAAACTGCACATCTAGGTTTCCTTCCAAATAGTATATTGATTACTTGCAGTCAAATTGTGGTCTTTCAAACAGCATGTTCCTTTATCATCATGGAACCAGCAGTTTCAGATTCCATAATTGAGAGCTACATAGTTTATACGAATTGGTATTCAGAATAGGACTTTTTAGTTTGAAGCTGAATAATGATAGATGTATGTGGAGATCAGTCGCTTGCTGGGAAAAAATCGTGCAATTCATGTTTTCATATTTTTGCCAGGAGAAATAGCACCTTATGCATTTTTTCCAGAAAGAAAAATATTTCCATCTACCATACCAGTTTGAAAGACTGAATTCTAGAAATTTCTTGGTGGTAGTTTCTTCTTTTGGGGAGAAGTCTACTCTAAACTAAAGAAACTCCCTAAATTCCCCTCCTAATATGGCAAAATTATTTGTTCCGTATTATATACAACATTTGTTTTGTCTTTAATGCTCAATTCATGAATTGTGAAAAAAGACAGAGAGAATGTATCATCTAGCTATTCCACAATGGGTCATGATATACTTGTACCCTCCTAAATAAAATGAAAGCAAACGCACACTTTTCTGTCATTTACTTTTTTTTTTAAGAAGAGGTCATTAATGATCTTTGTTAATTTTATTTCATCCATATAATTTGAGAAATACCATTAATGATATATCTGTCCCTTTCTTCTTTTGAATGTGCATGTATATATTATATATATTTCAGGCTCTTATTCAAATATAAATCTTAAAGTTATTTAAATTTTTATGAAATATTTTAGATATATTTTTAAAATAATAAACTCTGCGATTGATAATGGCACAAACATCCCTTACCCTGCCCTTCTTTTTTTGGTGGGGAGAGAGAGCTCAAATGTACTGATTTAATCACAAATAGACTTTTTAATTCACATCTCATTAAATATGAGTTTGAAAGAAAATACTAAAGTGTTTTATGTAAAGTTCTGTAATGTGCAAAACCTAAGAGATTGCTCCTGTAGCAGTTCCCTGAGCAAAATATAATCAGTCCATTTCAGAACACAGAAATTGCTTACCTGATAGACTAAAAGAAATCTAAAGGAAATGTCCTACTCTCTTAATTAGAAATATTTGTAGAGAATGTATATGGCTTATGACACTGGAAATAGTTTCATCTGCTGGTTCTAAGTGCATGTACTATTCTAAAATGCACTATTCCCACAATTAATTACAGTATCATATGATTATAATTTTAGATGTAGCTCCATGATGTATTTTGAGATGTCACTAATCCACCTTGATCCCCCTCTTCTCTCAAGCTCTACAATGTAATGTCATATAGCTAGGCATTCCAAGCAGTTTTCTAGTCATTTCATATATTTTAGTTTACAGTTTACAAAGACTACATATTATTCGTGGACACAGTCTCACAAAAGTTTGCTTCTTATATATCCCTATATTTTAAAAAAATTAGCAGGTATAGAATAGGATCTACAAAATCATTTTTTGTTCAAAATAAATTATTTTGGGAAATTTTATTGCATACTAACTATACTTTTTAAAATCACAGTGATTTTGTTATGGTATCAGTAATATCAAGAAATTGTGAAAAGTTATTTGCAAACTATAGTCCTTCAATCCAAATTATTTTTTCACTTTACAGAACACACATTTCTTGGTGAAATTTGCAGGCTTCAGTATATATGTCAAGTAATGACTAGATCTAGAATAGTTGTGTTAATTTGGAAAAAAAAGTAATTGAAGTTTTATTTTGTTAGCCTTGACATATTCATTTTATTATTTTAAATTAAAAGAATAATGAAAATGGAATTGAAAGTTTTTTTATTTTGAAATTTAAGAATTGTGTATCATGTCTTAAAGAAATGTAAGATCCTAATAATATGTGAAAGGAGCCAAAGATATTTTTACCTAAACAACATGGTCAATTACTTAATAGTTTATCTTTACTTTTCAAATTCAGTAAATATTTGTCTGATTTGTTTCACATAAAAGAGATGGCCACTTGCACATCATAAATTACATAATTATTTCATGTATGTGAATTTTACATTATAATCATGTTTGAAAAACCCTTTATAAGGATTAGGGAATCCTATTTAAGAAACGTAGTGGCATGTAGTGTGCACCAAAGGGAAAGAAACCCAACCTGTATAAAATTTGTTTTGCTAAAAAGAAAATAAAAAAAAGGCAAACTGGAATAAGGGGAGTGAAACAATCTTCCTTCAACTCCAACATATACTTCATTTGCACCCCCTACAATAACTGTCACTGCTTTTTAAAATACTGCATGAATTCATGCTAAAATTCACTTTTAAAGCAAGGAACATCTTGCAGTAGCTTGGATATGTCCAGAAATAACATGAGTAGTGGCTATTTTACCCAGCAGGCTCCTTTATCACTCCAGAGAAGGAAAGTCGACAGCCTTTGTATCTGCAGTGTAATTAGCTTGTGGATGTAGGGTCATAATGAAAGCAAAATTTACATTATTACAGGCATGTGGCTGTTTGCTCGTTCTAACTGGCATAAGAAATGAATTCTACTATATACATTTAAAGGTGTATTCAATCCATTTTCCAATATTTTTCCCTCCAGAAAAGCAAGAGTGTGCTCAGCAAGCTGGAACTAAACTGTTCCTGAATGGAGAGTTCCCATCCTGCCTCAATGGAAACAAAGAAAAGAGAAAGCCTCCAAAATGAACACAATGAGTGTTATTTGCTACCATAAACTATGCAACTGGTTTCTACTGCCGTGTTGCAATTGAATAGTAATCAGGAGAAGTTACACATTGTTCTTAGAAATAATACTAACAATCCTGTCAATCCTAAGTCCTGACACTGAATTTAATGCTCTGTTTAGTCCTACCATCAAGGATGAGTTGCAGGTGAAGAATTCTTCATAGTCAGATGCAGACTATCTCTTCAGATCCTGTGGCCTAAGGTTATTAAGGTGGGAGAAGCAAAATAAATGCGGTTCTCATCCAATAATAATGGATTTACAAGAATCTGAAACAAAACTTTCCTTCCAGCTACTGCTTTCATGTCAGAGAAATAAAATACATGTACAAGATTTAAAGCTTTGTGTGTCTAACCCTTTCTGACCCCTTTTACATTCATTTATTAATAATAATAACTATGATAATATTGCTTATGCCCAGGGCTGAAATGAGGGTTAATTAGTTAATATTTACAAAGCTTTCTGAAAATGAAAAGTACTGTTTAAGCACTAAGTGTATTCTTTTCTTCTTTCACTCTCTTCTTTCATTTCCTTCTTTTATCACAGATCAATTGATTCTTCCTCCCATCTGGCTAATTTTTTCACTGCTTGTATTTCCTGCTCATTTTGGATTCTCGCCCTTGACTCCACATTGACCTCAATCACTCTTACCCTTCAACCTTGTGTTTGCTCTTCTCACCTCTCATGCTGTAGTCACTTCTTTCTCACTTTCATTTCTTCTTTCTAGTCTTCCTTTATCCACTCCTAACACTAATCTTGTAGCTGTAGACTTATCTTTTTCATTGTCTTCATTTTTTAAGCATAGGTGAAATACCAGAATTGATACAGATTTAATTTAATTTTATCTCCTATGTTATGCATTATTGAGACCAGAAAGTAGATAAATCAAATTGGTCATACCCAATCCTTTCCTACAAGATAGTAAATGTCTTGAAGTCACAGACTATTGCCATCTGGAATAGTCCTTGTTTTGTAACCCTGTGTAATCTCCACAAAATGTTATTTTTAATAAATCCCTCCACTCTATAACATTCTGATGACCTGTAAGCTTTCAAGAAGTCTTGAAGGTGCTTGGAATTTTTGAAAAGTTTCTTACATAGCATAAGTATGGGTGAGGTATTAGCTGGTTCCACATACTTCCCATTGTATGTACAACTTCTAAATAGCCAGCAATAAAAGCATATACTAACTTATTTCCTTTCTAAAAGTAAAAGGAGAGAAATAATACAGCTGTTCCCTTAAGCCCATAGAAACAATTTAGTTGTAGTTACAAGGATCAACTAAGTTTTAATTGTATATTTTAATGGTGTATTTCAAGAGAGTCTATTAACTAAGACAATTATTCAGATTTTGGAAATAGAATGTCCAATATAAAGACATATAAGTCTATTATAAGTTCATGACTTAACTAGTTGCTACCTAATTATTCTCACTTAACAGTGTCCCTGTATCTAATTTTGTACATCACCACCAGAATATTGTAACTAAATGACTTAACTTTGCTATATGCTTGCTCAATGACATTAGGGCCTTCAAGTTGCTCATAAAGTTCAGCACTTACCAGCTAATACCCTGAAAATCACTCCCCTGCCTTGAATTTTCAAGTTGAATAAAATATTTAGTAAACAAGTACTCTGTGCTATGTTAAATGCAGTTCAGCTGCATTTTATCATGTTTGCAGGCCTCCTGGAGTACCAGCCATTATATCTAAAACTAAAACACCCAGTACAACTTAGTTTGGGCTTCTGTTTAGCTACTCATTCCTTCAAATTCTTAGTGCCTACCAACCAGTTGTTAACTGGTCCCACAGCATCCTCTGTTCTTTTCAGTTTCTCTGCAATTTCAGTCATATTCACTCCACATGACCTTGCCACTCCTCTCTGCATTTGAAAAAAACAATTTTACCATAAACATTAAGGTAATTATTTCTCATCCTATGATAATTATTGTTCTTTACATTTATTTTGATAATTAACCAAGTATAGCTTTGTCATACTTACACAACAAATAGACATTAAACCCACACACATTCAAGGCACATGGGTGTGAATATCAGGAATTTTCTAGGTGCTACAGGAATATATGAACCAGTTGCTATCATTTAAAGATATTTATCATCTTGGGGACATAAACAAGGAAGCAGGTGACACATGACAATGAAGGGTACCAACTAAATATTATAGGAATATAGATGAAGAAAGAAACATTTTCAGCAAGTAGTAAGTAGGTAGAGAGTAGTTAGTGTTAGAACTGGTATGTTACTGATAGATAAACAAGACTGTAAGGCTGGCTGGGCGCAGCGGCTCACACTTGTAATCCCGGCACTCTGAGAGGCCGAGGTGGGTGGACCATGAGGTCAGGAGATCGAGACCATCCTGGCTAACATGGTGAAACCCCGTCTCTACTAAAAACACAAAAAATTAGCCAGGCGTGATGGCACACGCCTGTAGTCCCAGCTACTCAGGAGGCTGAGGCAGGAGAATCATTTGAACCCAGGAGGCGGGGGTTGCAGTGAGCCGATATCGTGCCACTGCACTCCAGCCTGGATGACACACTGAGACTCCATCTCAAAAAAAAAAGTAAGACTATTTTAAGCAGATACATTAGTTACTTCTTGTTGTGTAACACATTATCCAATAATTTAGTAGCTTAAAGCAACAAACATTTTATTTATTATGTCATAATTTCTGTAGATTAGGAATCTGACTCAAGGTCTCTCATGGGATTGCAATCACGCTATTGGTTGGGGCTACAATCTCATCTGAAAGCTTCCACTTCTAGGATAACTCACATGTTGGCCAACCTCAATCCCTTGTCATGTGGGCCTTTCTATAGGGATGCCTTATGACAAAGCAGCTGGCTTCCTCTGGGTGAGGGAGAGAGAGAGAATACTCAACGCAAAAAGACCTAATCTCAGAACTGGCAGTACATAATTTCTGCAATATTCTATTTATTATACATAGATGTGAATATCAGGAGGTAGAGATCATCTGGGGCCTTCTTAGAGACTGCCTTCCACTGTAATGATGATATGATCAAAAGACAAGTGGGAAAATGTTTCATGGGCATTTGGGAGTGATAAGCTGTCCGAGTTGGCTAGACATGTCACCCAAATAGGGAGAGCACTGATATTACCAAAGAGTTAATTGTATGGAGTTGCTGGAGTAGTGTTGAAAATATTTACATGAGGCCAGACACAGTGGCTCGCGCCTGTAATCCCAGCACTTTGGGAAGCCGAGGTGGGCAGATCACCTGATATCAGGAGTTTGAGACCAGCCTGGCCAACATGATGAAACCCCATCTCTACTAAAAATACAAAAATTATCCAGGTGTGGTGGTGCGCGCCTGTAATCCCAGCTACTCGGGAGGCTGAGACAGAAGAATTGCTTGAACCCAGGAGGCAGAGGTTGCAGTGAGCTGAGGTCATGCCACAGCACTCCAGCCTGGGTGACAGAGCAAGACTCCATCTCTCTATCTGTAGATATAGATATAGATATAGATATAGATACAGATATAGATATATAGATATAGATATAGATGAAAACCACATTCAGTGAATGTTTTAGAAAAACATAACTCTTATTAAAAAGTATGAACTTTCATAGTGGTTGAATTTATACTCCCAACAACAGTATATAGGTGTTCCTTTTCCTTTGCAACCTTGCCAACATCTGTTATGTTTTAACTTTTTAATAATAGCCATTCTGATTGGTGTGAGGTGGTATCTCATTGGGGTTTTGATTTTCATTGCTCTAATGATCAGTGATACTGACCTTTTCTTCATATGATTTCTGGCCACATGCACGTCTTCTTTTGAAAAGCATCTGTTCATGTCCTTTGCCCACTTTTTAATAGAATTGTTTGGATTTTACTTGTGAATTTGTTTAAGTTCCTTACGGATGCCAGATGTTAGATCATTGTCACATACATAGTTTAAAAAGCTTTTCTCTTATTTTGTAGGTTGTCTGTTTATTGATAGTTTCATTTGCTGTTTAGAAGCTCTTAAGTTTAATTAGATCCCATTTGTCAATTTTTGTTTTGTTGCAGTTGCTTTTAGTGTCTTTGTCATGAAATCTTTGCCCATTCCTATGTCCTGAATAGTATTACCTAGGTTGTCTTCCAGGGTTTTTATAGTTTTGTGTTTTAAGTCTTCAATCCTTCTTGAGTTAGTTTTGTACAGCTGTAAGGAAAGGATCCAGTTTCAGTCTTCTGCATATGGTTAGCCAGTTATTCGAGCACCATTTATTAAGTAGGGAATCCTTTCTCCATGGCTTGTCTTTGTCAGGTTCGTCAAAAATAGTTGTAGGTGTGCAGCCTCATTTCTGGGTTCTCTATTATGTCCCATTGGTCTATATGTCTGTCTTTGTACTAGTGCTATGCTGTTTTGGTTACTACAACCCTGTAGCATAGTTTGAAGCTGGGTAGTGTGATGCCTCCAGGTTTGTTCTTTTTGTTTAGGAGTGTATTAGCTATTCAGCCTCTCTTTTGGTTCCATATGAATTTTAAAATAGTTTTTTCTAGTTCTGTGAAGAATGGCAGCAAAGTGATTCCTCAAAGAACTAAAAACAGAAATACCATTCAACCCAGCAATCTGATTACTGGGCATATATCCAAAGGAATATAAATCATTCTATTAGACACATGCACACATATATTCATTCCAACACTATTCATAATAGCAAAGACATAGAATCGACCTAAATGTCCATCAACAGTAGATTGGATAAAGAAAATGTGGTACATATACACTACAGAATACTATGCTGCCATAAAAACTAACAAGATCATGTCCTTTGCAGGAAAACAAATGGAGCTGGAAGCCATTATCCTTAGCAAACTAATGTGGGAACAGAAAACCAAATACCACATATTCTTATAAGTGGGAGTTAAATGATGAGAACACATGGACACATAGAGGGGAACAACACACGATGAGGCTGATTGGACAGTGGAGGGCGGGAGGAGGGAGAGGATCTGTAAGGAATAACTAACGGATACTAGGCTTAATACCTGGGAGATGAAATAATCTATACAATGAACCCACATGATAAAAGTTTACCTATATAACAAACCTGTACATTTATCTCAAACTTAAATTTTAAAAAATTTATAAAAAGAATGAAAGCTGAGGTAAGTAATAAAGTAATACCAGTTAAAATGCTTATATAGTATCCCAAATATGAAATTCATTTGAAATGGGGATTATTTGAACTCTGAAATTTCATTATATAACTTTTTATGCATAGTATATGTTTTGTCTTTCCATTGAGACTAAGTTTTAACACAAGGATAGTATATACCTTTTTATCTTCATTATGTCAAACATAGAGTACGCAATATTGTATAAGTACTAGTTGGAAAGAAAAAGAAGGAAAGAGAAGAATCACACAAAAGTAATATTGCAGAAAAGAGTTTCAAGATTGATATTGCTGACTTTCTCAAAATAACACAAAGTATTTGAGTTGGAACTGAAAAGAGGTGCCTAGATCTTTTTTTAAAAAGTGAGATATTTTTCTAAAAGCAGTGTCCGTGGAGAGTTATAACTTAGAATCCAACTACATTGAATGAATGGGGAGGGGAGAAATTGAGGCATTCAGGATAGCCTTTGTTTTCAAAAAGTTTGCTGGTGCTGGAAAAAAAAAAGAAAAATATTATAGTAGCTAGAGAAAACTGTGGTTAAAGTATGTAAAGACTTGAGCACATTTTTAGGCTACAAGGAAGCAGTAAGGAAAAGAATTTAAAGACATGAGAGAAGACTTTATGGAACTAAATCTCAGAAAAGACAGAAAAAATAGTTTTTAAGAAAATGTAGAGATGGTGGCATTAATTATGGAAAGACACAGGAACAATTCTTCTTCCATAAGACAGGAGGAAAATGTAGGTAATATGTGAGAAAATGTTTCTCACTTTACAAAGTTCCATAACAAAGCCTCTGAAATCAAAATGATAAAAATTATTATACGGACGATGACATGTGCTTCTTTGTGGGTCACAAATAAATAGAAGCTAAAATATAGGTAGGTATATGCAGGGTTAAATAAACTGAATCCACATAGTCTCCGTTGTTTAAAATATTTTTTCATTTTGTATACCTTTGCTTTATGGACTTTATGGAAAACTTATTCTCATAAAATAAAGCAGTCAGAGTTTTGTGTTAATATTAGGTCAGCTGACTTTAAAAGGATGTTCTTTTTTACCCTAGATTGTCAAAAATTCTATATAATGAATAAGCTACTACAATATTAAATGCATGGTTAGAAAATATAGGAGAAACATACAAGAACAAAGAGTTCCTGCCTTTGAAGAACTCACAATAGAGAAAGCAGAGTGACAAGTACACAAATTTCTCTATGACAGAGTAGATGGCATAGGATCATTACTAACAAATCCAAGGGGATTCAAACAAGAAGGAAGAAGTGGCATTCAGGTATGGTCCTCAAGATGTCTTCATGAAAGAGCTTACAATTTACATGGAATTGGCAGTTGGACAGGACTTTTAAGAGAAACAATAAAGATAAAGAACACTCTAGTTTTGAGGCAATGACATGAATAAAGGCACAGAGTCAAGAGATTGTGGGAATTGTTCAGAGAAAAGCAAATATCTTAATTAAACTAAAGGGGAGGGGCATGAGGCAAGAGTTAGGAATACTCCTGAAACATCTGGGATAGTAACAAATGAAGTTTTAATCAATGAGTCAATAAATTCAGATCTATGTTTTGAGATGCTTAATCTAGCAGTAATATGCTTTAGAATCCATAAGAAAAAAACAGAGAACACAGTTAGGAGCCTATTGTGGTACTCCAGACCAGTAATGGAACTGTAAGTGGAAACAATGTCCAAATAGAAAGCATTGGTGGGATGTGTGAGGCATTAGAAGGTAAAATCAAAAGGATAAAGCAAACAACTTTGATGTAACGGTGATGAGGGAGAGCTGGGAATCACTCCATAGGTATGTAGCTTTGTTACTTATGCTGCCAAAAATTCTTATAGTTTGAAAAACGGACAGTCTCCAAGAATTACAACATAAGGATAATGCAGTGTTTTGGAAGTGAATGAATACTTCAGAAAATTCCCTCTTTTAACCCTATAGCTATATAATGGCCTAAGTGGGTGGCATGAGCTACGAGGTTCAAAAATCTCCAAAAGATATAATCAACAGAACTTTTTGGAACATGAGCTTCGTCCAAAGATCATGGGAAGCAAGAGGGGGAAAATATTGCTATAGAAGTATTACACTACAGACAGCATAACTAGTAGAATGCCAGTGCTGGGAAATAAAACTGCTGCATAGTAGGTACCAATGGCTAAGTGTGGTCAGCTTTTGTAAAGAAAATGAGTAACTCTTGCCAGGACATTTTGCAGTATCCATTCCTCAACAAAATATTCCTCTGGCTATCAGCTATTAACTCTTCAGGATCAATCATCTCCCCAAGAAATGCCAAAACATCTTTAAAATGCTCCTTATCAGAGAGAACCTGAGAACAGCATAAAGGCATAAAGTTAAAATTATAACAAGCACAAGTCAGCCAATCAGTGTGAGATATATTATTTCTCTCCTCGGTAAAAGATGCAGCAAATAGATGCTCTGTCCTGTCATTCTGCACTTTGAAGTACAAAGACTTGTCTCAAATGAGGCCCTAAGTTATTTCTTTTTCTTTTCCTTAAAGCAGCAAATCTACTACACGGGCTCTCACTGATACTAGAGTTATATGACTCTTAATCCAACGATATAAGAATTATGGCAGTAAATGGCTCTGAAAGTGCCTCTAAAGCAAAATATGGAAATTTCCACCCCACTCTCCCAATAGAACAGGATGAACAGTCATTATTTTTGTGAATTCAGAGACTATCCCTGTGTTCAGAGATAGCATGTATATGTTTGTCTCTTTCTCTTTTTGAAGTTTTGTTGTTGTGGTTGTTTTGTTTTGTTTTTAATATGATACCTCAGACGTACTCAAGGACAGCTTGCCAGCTTGGTCAAGAACACTACAATATCTTCATATTCACTAAGTCATAAATCTTCTGTACTTTGGCTTTGCATATATGACACATGACCCTTATTTCTCCCTAGTGGTTGCTTACTCAGAGACAATAGAGGTCTACGGAAACACATGGCTTCCTTCACAGGTCGTATTTCACATACAGCTTTTTACATCTTTCTACACATCAAAAGGTACAGTCTGGAAGGGTAGTATAACACAAATTGTCCTAAAGAGACTAATTTGGATCAAATAAGAAAGAAATTTTCCCTAAACGTTTGTTAGTATAGTAGTGTTACCTACATGCTTCCAAACATTGCTTATACTTTCTAGGAGCAAATGAACAATCCTGATTTCTTTGAGTATTTGGTTCAATCTGTCTGTCAGACATTATTGAGTTCCTGTAATAGTTCATTCTCACTGATGATAAAGACATACCCAAGACTGGGTAATTTATAAAGAAAAAGAGATTTAATGGACTCACAGTTCCATGCGACTGGGGAGGTCTCATAAACATGGTAGAAGGTGAGGGAAGAACAAAGGTATGTCTTAAACGGCAGGCAAGGCCGGGCGCGGTGGCTCAAGCCTGTAATCCCAGCACTTTGGGAGGCCGAGATGGGTGGATCACGAGGTCAGGAGATCGAGACTATCCTGGCTAACACGGTGAAACCCCGTCTCTACTAAAAAAAAAATACAAAAAACTAGCCGGGCGATGTGGCGGACGCCTGTAGTCCCAGCTACTCGGGAGGCTGAGGCAGGAGAATGGCGTGAACCCGGGAGGCGGAGCTTGCAGTGAGCTGAGATCCGGCCACTGCACTCCAGCCTGGGCGACAGAGCGAGACTCCGTCTCAAAAAAAAACAAAAACAAAAAAAAACAACAAAAAAAAACGGCAGGCAAAACGAGAGAGTGAGAGCCAAGCAAGAAGGGAAATGCCTTCTAAAACCATCAGATCTCATGAGACTTATTCACTACCATGAGCACAGTATAGGAGAAACTGACCCCATGATTCTATTACCTCCCATTGGTCCCCTCCCACAGCACGTGGAAATTATGGGAGCTACAATTCAAGATGAGATTTGGGCGGGGACACAGCCAAACCATATCAGTTCCATAGCAATCTCCCTAATATCTTATGGAAAGCCAGCAAAAGCGATTACAAAGGGAGCTGGATTTCAAAGGGAGCACTTGCCTTGACCAGAAAACTGTCATTAGAAGAAGGTTTAACATTCAGATCCAAAGCTCATTTCTCTTTCTCATTGAAAAACAGATAACCATGTTATGAACATTAGCCATATTACCATTATAACCAAGAGGAAATGTTTGTCACTTTTTTCACTAGTATTCATAAAACAAATAAGCATAGATTCCTTGGGTTTGCTTGAATACTCAAGAAAAATGGCCACATTCAATATGCCAAGGAATTTATGCAAAGTGATTTCCAAACTGTGGGTTCCATTTTTGCTAAAAATGTAACAAGAAAAAATAAAGTACGCATAGTGTTATGACTTCTAACATTTCTTTGAATTATAATGAAATGAATTACAATTTCACTAAATGAACGCCTACCCAAGAAGTGGTTCTCATTTCTCATGTTTCATATATTTCTAATATTTCTTTTTCTCAATTTTTTGGTTCACATTGAGCTAATCAAAGTTCTTATTACAAGTAACAGAAGCCGGGTTTGTCTAACTTAAAACAGAAAATGGATTTGTTGGAAGGATATGTGGAGGCTCACAAAATTGATGGACCTACAGGACAAACAGCCAGGAAAGTACATAGGAACATACAAAGTATGTGTGGGAGGCAACAGTGACCACCACCATATCACACCATTGGGATAGCCCCATCTTCACTCTACTTCAACTCCATGATTAGTCCCTCAACAGGCCCAGCATCTTTGTGTCATCACCTAGATTCAAAATCCCAGGTTGAAGTATCCAATGATAGTACTTCAGATGTCTACAGCTTCACTCACTGAGAATTGGGGGGCACTTAACCTAGCATTGTATTTAGTGAAAAGTGTTGTCTGCCAAGACGCAGGCAAAGGAGACATTCACCCTATCAAGGCTTCACATGCTGTACAAGCAAAAACCATGATGAATATCCATTGCACGTGCTACAAGGAGCGTTACACTTCACATGTCATAATTATGTCTGTGTAGTAAGCATATTAATTTTTAAAATTAATGAGACAGAGGGGAATATATTGAACATTATCTTTTTGAAACTTTATAAGGTATAGACCAATTAATATTTTCTATTATAGAAGATGTGGAAGAAGGATAGTATTTCCTTCATCACTGTTAACCCTCTGCCTTTAAAAAGCATTACTATATTTATTAATGAAAGCCATTTTAACACAATACTAGTGCAGCACAAAGCTACAGCTATGGAGAAGTTAATTTTATCCTTAACATTGTTCTAAGTGTTTCACATGTATTAACTAATTCATTTAACTCTATTGACTCATTTTATTTAGTAGAGCTTCTAGGGGTTTCTGAAATCACCTGGAAAAATAAGTCATTTAAACTTCAAGTAAAGTTACTAGCATCATTAAGCCTCACTAAATGCTAGAAGAATCTTGAACTGCCCAATATCCCATGCTAAAATTTATTCTTTAAAATTTGCATCATTTTCTGTAAAAGAAGTGATTCTTATTTCATGGTGCATGTTTGTTGCCCTAACTCAAAGATGATTGTAATGTGATCAAAATAATACTATAGATATGCAATCTTTATAAATAAAGCATTTATATTAGTTGGGGTTCTATAGAGGGACAGAACTAATAGGATAGATGTATATATAAAGGGGAATTTATTAAGGAGTATTGACTCACATGATCACAAGGTAAGGTCCCACAACAGGCCATCTGCAAGCTGAGGAGCAAGGAAGCCAATCTGAGTCCCAAAACCTCAAAAGTAGGGAAGCCAACAGTGCAACCTTCAGTCTGCAGTCAAAGGTCCAAGAGTCTCAAAGCTGAAGAACTTGGAGTCAGATGCTCAAGGGCAGCAAGCATCCAGCATGGGAGAAAGATGGAGGCCACAGACTAAGCCAGTCTAGTCTTTCCACGTTCCTCTGCCTGCTTT
The DNA here is from genome assembly GCF_003255815.1 of Theropithecus gelada. Lineage (NCBI taxonomy): Eukaryota > Metazoa > Chordata > Mammalia > Primates > Cercopithecidae > Theropithecus > Theropithecus gelada. The sequence continues at coordinate 78,383,521 of NC_037681.1, forward strand.
TATTCTAGCAGCTGATTAGATGGTGCCCACCCAGAATGAGGCCTGCATCTCCCAGTTCACTGACTCAAACGTTAATTTCCTTTGGCAACACCCTCACAGACGCACCCAGGAACAATGTTTCGTATCCTTCAGTCCAATCAAGTTGACACTCAGTGTTAACCATCACAGCATTCCTAGTAAATTTACAAATGGTAACTGAAAAATAACATCCAATTTGGAAATCTTTAGGGTAACATGATTTAATAGGATAAAATTATAGACCAGTTTGTTTTCATCACCACCATTGTATCAAATAAATATAGTCCACATAGTCTACTGTAGAGAATGTATGTCCACATAGTCTACTGTAGAGAAAATCTAAATCACACGTAATCCCAAGACATAGGGCACTGGTTGTCTACACAATATCCATAATCTTCTCGTTTACTAAGAGAACTCCAGTAATGTACCCAGCTAAAAGAAAACATTCTCCAGCCTCACAACAAATTACAGGCAGCAATTATAGGATTGTGTTCTAGGAAAATTATTTTTCCCCTAGTCCTTTTTGGCTCTTTTGGTCATTTCCCCTTTCCTTCCTACTATCTGCCTGAAAGGCATATGTAATGACTAGACCTCTAACAGTCAATTTTGGGCTATAAGATGACACTGAGGATCGAAACCATGAGCTAAAATGTCAGAGCAGAAAGTCAGAAGGAGACTGAGTCCCTGGACAGAGCATAGAGACACTGTATCTACCCTATGCTGCCACCTCTGTTCTTCTTACATATCAAAGTAGATATGTAAATTCTGTTTTGCCTTGATCATTTTAAATAGTCTAATATCTACCTAGCAATTTACCACTGAAAATATTTCCCACATATATTACCTCCTTTCAAAATTCTAATAACCTCAAAAGACAAAACTATCCTCATTTTATAGATGTTGAAGCAGTTTCAGATGTTAATTGACTTGCTCAGGATTATATAACAAGTAAATAGAACACCTTTGATGTGGACTTCAGGCCTCTGAACTCAGATTATATCTCTACTATGGTGTATTGCATTATCTGAGAGATTTCCCACCTGTCCCCCTCCCCACAAGGTTAAATTGCTTAAAATTTATAGTCAGATTTTCAGCCTGTAACAAGTAAACTTATTTACTTATTCTTTTTATTAACAACTCCAATCTAATGAGAAAACATTTTATTCACAACTTAATGGCCATGGGGCAATGAGAAACACAACAGTTTGGAGATGATTTGTTGGGTTACCCGAAGTCTTTGTCAAATTCTCTTTAGAAGGCTTCCAGTTATCTGACTCAGTGGCCCAAAAGAAGCCAATTACAGAGATACAACATGAGTGGAAGGAATTCAAATGACAGGAAGAAATGGAAGTCTTAAGATCCATGATTTACTGGGAATGTAGGTACTATATGGAGACTAAAAGGAAAAGACTTTGTCCGAATATTAATAGTGATATTTTGGTGTAAATTATTTGTATAATTAGATATATAGTCTAAGCTTGGAAGCTTAGAATTTTTTGCTTTTACTTTCTCTATATAAACAAACACTTTGAAGCATGAATTGTGCAGTTTTAGAACAGTCAATTGGTCATGGTTTTATGTATCCATTGGTAGTAGGCAGCCAGTCTCCACTATCTGTATTACATGAGAGAGAGAAAGGTGAAGAATGGGCCCTGGATTCAAACTACAAAGTCAAAAATTGAACTAATGACTAGACTAGCTTAACCATTTTTATTCTGCATAAGTAAAAATCAGTAACTCTAGAAATGAAGAACCATATAAAACAGAGTAAGGTATACCCGCCATAATTAGATATTTAAGTGAATCTTAAAAGAAATGCAAAGAATCTAGTATAGTAAACCAGTAAAAGGTAGATTTTGTTATCAGGAAGACCTAGAATACTGACTTTCCCACTAGTGACTCTATGGCCTTGGGCAAATCACATAACCTCTCTAAGCCTTGCTTTCCTCACCTGTTAAATGAGTTTGATTAAAGTGTCTCAAAAAGTTACTGTGAGCTAGGCATGGTGGCATGCATCTATAGTCCCAGCTACTTAGTAGGCTTAGGTGGAAAGATTCTTGAGCACAGAAGTTTGAGTCCAGCCTGGACAACATAACAAGACCTCATCTCTCTAAAAAAAATTTTTTTAAATTCAAAAATTGTTTTTAAAGTCATTGTGAGTAATTAAAGAGATAAAGCTTGGTGGTAGTGAGATAAGTACTCAAAAAGGTATCATGATTATCATTTTCTAGATATATCATAATTAGAATTATTTTCTAATTTTGGAGTCTTCTCATAGACTTCTTAGGTCAATAAGGATATAATTTACTCAAAGATATCCCCAAATAGTATTACCATAATCGACTTATTTGTATATGTGTGTGCATGAGTATACATGCAAGTATGCCCAAAATATCTTGGTCAAAACTAGTGTGGATTATTTTCATTTGGGGCTTGTTGCTATTGTTTTGTAACTTACCCCAAAATAGACTGTATCCTTCTCTCTCTGAAATACAGAGATTATTTGAGGCAAGAGTAGGTAATACTCAGATGGGATTTTTTTCCCTGAAATCTATCTTTCTGAACCATCATCTATTGAAGTACCAAAAAAAATGATTTATTACAATAAACAGCCTTAAAGATAAAAAAAAATGAGGTTAAATTCTGAATACTAAGGAGAGACATTTCATCTATCTTTCTTGATTTCAACAGGGCTGGAAAAATATCAAATTTGAGATAGGAAAATACACCAAGCATTCTCCCTTCCTTTGGCCACCAAATGTTAGAAGTGTAGCTGTACTGAGGACAGGAGGCATAAGAGAAAGTACACTGCCATACAAAGTGCCTCCTAACCCACTGTTAGATTTTCATAAGGTTGTGGTGATGTTTCTTAGGATTATCCAGATTCCTCCATTAATTGATTGATACATTATATCTAATCAAACTGCCATCTCCTGGTACACAAATTATTTCCTGGATCCTGTTTTGAAGTCTGCTGGAAGTCTCCACTCCTTAATGCCTAGCTGTGTAGTGCCTTTGTAATAAAGACAATGATGCTGCTGCTTTCCAGAAGCACCTCAGCACAGAATGACACCAAGTTACATGTGCAATTTAACCATTGGCTCTGGACCAAGGCATTTAAATGAGAAAACTGAAAATTAAAAACTCATTAATTTAGAATACACTTTTGCTGAGTATGAGGCAGTATGCACAAAACAGAAGACTACCTATGAAAGAAAAGTTGACTGAAGAAATTACAATGACAAACAGGAAGCCGGGGAAATATTTAAGATACTTTATATTCAAGCCTTCAGAAGAATAGATAGGCTGATTACAAATATTTTTAAATCAATTCAACGAAATCTTTTGAAGAACTTTTAAAATGATCTGAATAGCCTAGGTTGACATTATCTCATTCTGAAAATACTAAAATTTGCGTCTTTTAAACTGTTATATAGTGAAGATCACTCTTCTCCAAGTTAATCTGAATATTTTACAATTTTTAAAAAGAAACAGGCAAAAAATTATTGTAATAATATTGTAATAATTGATCAAATATTAAATTTCACATATTTGGAAATGTTTGTGTTCTTTTAAGAATATGTTTATGTATATATACATGCATACATACACATACTCAAGTATACATCTACCCAGAGACACATATGCATATATATGCTGCTTATTTCATTCACTGGATGAACTGAAAAATAAGTGAGGGTCACAGAATCACTTGAGAAACTAAATGCAAATATCAAAGAATACTTTATTAGCAAAAACAAACAGACAAAAGCTTCAAATAGAATAACTGTACACAGAAGGCAACAAAATTTTTAAACAATTTTGGCAGACATATGTAAAATATATGCTGAGAAGGTAAGTCCACCCATCTTTTCAGAAAAAGACAGAGGGGAATCAAATGCACAATACAGACACGAAGTCTTAGAATCCAGAAGTAGATTTGAAGAAGAGAAAAGGATCACAAATCCCAGAGACGTCTTTACATATATTTTGATGTTTTCCTTTTGTGTACGGTATTGATGAGTGTGTCATGTGCTCATTGAGAAACCAGCCCTCAGTAATTGTCAGGGATCTTCATTCTGAGTGCAGACTCTACTGGAAATTAATTGCTTCGGTGCAATCTGAACCACATCATAAATGTCATGTAGAAGTTGCAGGGAGTGAGGAGGCAGTGACAGCTCAATCCGCACTGTTTCATTTAAAGGTGGGTAAAACACACTGCGACAGAAGTGCTCTTCATCAATAATTTAGTCCGCAGTGTAAAGCCAAGCCGTGCCAAAGATGCCAGGGGAGCCGCTGCCTCCCTGGTTTTAATGACACCAGCAGGGAGGGGTTGAGGGGCCAGCTCAAATCAACATTCACTGCACATCTGGGCATGTCGGCAGATGAAGATATCAAGGACTGAGCTGACAGGACAAAGGGTTGAAAAAAGAAGTGTAACCTAGAAAACCTTTACTTTGAATTCTTTGTATAAATTCAAGGGAGATGACAGTTCCTAAGGTCATCTTATATAATAAAACTTCAGTGATCTACATAGAGAATTTTAACCCTTTCTACCATGTAATCAAAGAAGATAAAAGTTTAGTTTCTATCATTCACTCTACGACTCTAAAATATTCCCATTTGTTCCCCCCAATAAGACTTCTGCGATGAGTCAGATGCTAACTGGAATTGCATGATTTCATCTCATGAACCCTAATTATAGCTCCTCAGAAGCCATGCTACAGTTGGAGGTCACTCCAAGATCCTCTTAACCTAGAGGAGTTTAATATCTTGGCTATTTCACAATGTGTTTGCCTGAAACTTAAAATTTAGTTTGGGAGCTCCCATTGTAATATTAAAGATAATGTAAAATGGCACAACCATCCCTTCTTTACTGTACCTACTTAAAAAAAAAAAAAAAAAAAGAGGGAAGTGTACGTGTTCTCACTACCTAAAGAATGCTGCTTGTGGGATTCTAGTGCAAAAGTTTGAATCGAGTTTGAAAATGAGGATTATATGAATTATATGAGTGGCAATTTTGTCCTGCTCTTTTGAGGACACCAGCATTCCCAGGTTGTGCTATTCTTGGAACCCCAGAGACCAAATTCAATTATCTCATCCTGTGTTTTGTATATTTAGAGGACATCACAGCCTCACAAAGGGCTGATTGGATTCTCATTCTCACACTAAGGAGAGTCAGCCCTCATTGAAGGAAATTTACTGAGTTTCCATTTTCCCCCAATGGTTTTCATTATAAAAACTGAAATTAGTAACATTATTAATGGTAATCAGAGTTAAAAGTTTAAAATATTTAGCTATATAAATGAAAAATAAAAGACAATCGGTATATGTGATTTATAAAGAAAAAACATAAGAGCACGAAATGAATTTCAAATGTACTATTCTGATAATATTTAGCCTCCTTCAGGTGACTAGTATTCAGGTTTTTATTCAAAATGAAGAATGTGTGAGAAAGTGGTAGCCATACTAGTTTGAAAGTGTGGGTTCATGGGATAGTATATCCTATTAAGCTAATAAATATAAATTCCCAAGAATTCCTAAGCACGACCAGTCCATCTTGAAGTCAACGTAGAAAGTATTGACACAACTGAGAGTACATTTCCAAAATGCCTTATAGGAATCAGTGTACCCACTGCTAGCTATAACATTCCGGAACAACACACAAGAACTTTAAATCATTACTGCAGATCACTTCATCACAGTATATCCCTTCAGTCTAAATTTCTGGTGTCGAGCAAAGGTTTTAGAGCTCACCATCAATATGCTAATTTTTCTACAAACTTAAGAGGAAGATTGCCAAAAATATCAAAGATATACAGGTAGACAATTCTCTAGGATTTACATTTGACTGGCTGAACAGACACAATTCAACCCAACTCTTGAGATGGGGTTTACCAGTGGAAGAAAATCCCATGCAAGTCTGTGAAAGGTCTTTCCAGAAAGAAACCTGACTTTGATATCAAATCCTCATCTAAAGTATGTAATAGAGTCTGTAATTAGATTAATAATTGTCAAAACAAAAAACTTGTTTTAGCGCAAGTAAATTTTCCACTTTTGTAGCCGATAAAATAGACACAATTAATCAATAAAAGTCATATTTTACTTCAGTTAGACCGATCCCACCATTTTTGGCTTTCTTCATTGCATTACTATAGTTAAGGTAGAAAAATGATTTAATTCAATTTTTAAAAAACAAAAACATTCTTATTTACCAAGAAGATACATCAAGGAGAAGGCTATGTCTTCAAATGTATTAAGTTGAACATACAAAATTGTTGATGCTTGAGTTCTTTACCTACAAAAATGCAGTTTTATATGGCTTAACCTAGTAATTCTTCACCTAATAAAAACTTCATAAAAACTTCACTTAAATAAAAATCCTAATGGAGTGTTTAACTATTTGTAAAACCATCCATTCAACAACACTTGAAAACATTTGAAGCCCTACTATGCATCAAGCACTGTCTTTGGTACTGTTTTGTTTTTGTTTCTGTTTTTGCTTTTGTAAAAAATGCAACTAGTAATGAGAATGCTTGCTTCTTAGAAACAAATTGAGAGAGATTAGGAAATGAACGAATTTAATGCTGTTTGGATTTTTGTTAAATGACAATTAATAGGAAATGAGCAAATAGTGTCATTGAAATTATCTCAGTTTACAGGAAAGAAAATGTGAGTGATAATGATTTTTCTACTTTTATATTTTTAGTGTCCATAAAAGCACAATCATGAGGCCAATTTATATAGAAAACTGCCACAACCTGCTAGTGGCAAAAAAGACCTGGTGAGAGGATATTTCAGATAAGCTATTTAAACTAAAATAAAAATGGCAGTTGTCACAAATTTCAAATTAATGTCCACTTTCTAAACCGAAGATGCTCAACTGTCTCTCCATATTCACATGTATGAGTCCCCTGAACTCCAGATGGAAACGGATGTTATAATTATCACTGGATTGTTGTAGTCTTAAATGGGAATGGAAGATAATCATGCTGAAGTGTCAGATCCAAAGGATGGCTGCTTTTAAAAAGCCCATTAAACAATATTATTCAATTTTAATGGTAGCATTATCAGAAGGTCTTTGATAATGTAGCTGCCAATTGTGCTCCCTTGATTTGTAACTTTCTTTGAGGGCTTGGGGAACATGAGCTGTTTAAAGCACCTTTTTAAAAAGCTCCTAATTCCTTTCTGACTTTGAATATTCTCTTTTTCACTGAGGAACTGAATAGAACCTGTAACTCTGCTTAAAATGAACTTAGAATATACAGAAGGCCTGCCTTACAATTATACATGTACCAAGATTAAAACTCAGAGATCTTGTAGTCAACAGTAACAGGCTAAGTGGTAGGTAATAGAACTTTCATTCGAAACTTTAGAAAAAAGCAGAATGAGTATAGCCTTTATGGAGGGGTAGATAAAATACTTCAGAGGAGCAAATTTCTAACAGATAATTCTTTGCAGAAAAGTCACAACCATTCTAACATAACTAGCTATTTTAATAGTAGGGTGAGGAGTTTCCCACCTAAGTATTGCCCAAGACATATGACTGTGTATTACTGATGGTAGCAGATACATTTTAAATTAAATCTTCTTTTATTTAGAGCATTATGTAACATCCCATTAACTTTTCCCAGAAGCAAGTAGAGGCACTCATTGTTCTTTGTTTTGGATTCTTACAAGTAGAGTGATTGTATTCTTTCCTTCAATTATTGGAGTCAGTCATTAAACTGCAACCTTTCCTAAGCCTTCTGTGTTGGTATTTAAGTGTGTAATATGGAAAAATGGCAGATTTATAATTTTTCCTCTGTTCATCTTTTAGCACAAAATTTAAAACTTTTACATCACTAAAAGAAAATATTTGCTGAAAAACTAAAATTACATCTTTATATCATATAATGTTTATCTAAAATTACAAACTCATCCTAACTTTACCTACAAAAGCTAATAAAAGACTCTAACCCCAGGGAGACTATATAGTAATCAATATTATATCTCATATATATTTTCATAAATATTACATATATTTCATACATATGAGATACATATAATAATTGCTGTTAGTATGACCATGTGAGTGACAGAATATTAGGAGGAGTTATCTTAAGCCAGTACTTTTGTGATTCAATATGAAAGTCTCAAAGGAATAAATAAGGACTTTAGAAAGAAACCTTTCTGGCCGGGAACAGTGCCCCACGCCTGTAATCCCAGCACTTTGGGAGGCCGAGGTGGGTGGATCACTTGAGCTCAGGAGTTCACATCAGCCTGGCAAAAATGGTGAAACCCCGTCTCTATTAAAAATACAAAAATTAGCTAGGCATGGTGGTGTGCACCTATAATCCCAGTTACTCGGGAGGCTGAGGCAGAAGAATCGCTTGAAACCCAGGAGGCAGAGGTTGCAGTGAGCCAAGATCTCACCACTGCACTCCAACCTGGGTGACAGGGTGAGACTCCGTAAAAAGAAGAAAAAAAAAAAAGAAAGAAAGAAAGAAAGAAAGAAACCTTTTCCAGGGTGTGGATATTTTCAGCCAATGAAATAATAGCTATGTAGGCAGTGATAGATGAAGTGAACAACTTCATTCTAAGTCAACTCTTTATTCATTTAATCTCAACCTCCATGTAGAATCACAGGATGTACCGTAAGAGTAGGCTTTCCTGCCAGGCCTGTTAGGGTTGAGAAGTAACACTGCTCTGGTCCCACCAGGCGTCCACTCTACACACCAGGAAATTTAATTTGTCCTAAAGTGAAATATTTCCCACTAGAGGAAAACATTCACCTGGACATTTTTTCCTTGCCATCCTCTTCTGTACTCATAATGTAATATTCATGGTTATTACGGGATAGGGGATGGGAAGAGGGCTTGTTCATAGAAAGTAAAAGAAAAGATGTAATTAAAACATGGTAAACATCTCAAGTCTCAGTTACCTTGACCAGTTTATGAGATCTGGGGGAAAAGAAGGTGCTCTGGAGATCTGCAGAAAGGTCAGAGGAGAATATGATGTGGGCAAGGGGTGAAGGGTATTTTAGAGGAGCCAGGGAAGCAACATTTCAAATAGGCTTTTAAAATTCACTTGGGTTTGTACTATATGTCTCTTGAAAGAGTTAGAAGCCCAATATATAAAAAGCTGACTATTTATATATTTGATTCCTTAAAAGCAATTAGGAATACAAAGCAGATGGTCCAGCATTGTAGATTTCCCTTTTCATATTGCTTAAACACTAGAGATCAATAAGTCTAATATAAACAGATGATTTCCATAGCAGGGTTTATAATTAGCTGGCACTGAATGTGTCCAAACTCTAAAATAATTAGCAGAAGCATGTGGCACACCATTAAAACCTTGTGGCTTGTCTGCATTTACATTTATAATTATTAAAGTTAATTATGATGCTTGTGTTATGGTTCCAAGCTCCTTTACAACTTAGATTAAATATTTTTTTTAGTCCCATAACTTCCTTTCTAACCTTCCTGGAGCCTCTGGAAAACATACAAAATTAGGAATGTATAGCTGCAGTTTTTTTGCTCCAAAGGGTACAAGTCTGTCCCTACCATGAAAGAGCTGGCAGCTTTCTCAACTGATAACAATATTTCGATCTTGAATTTTAATTTGTTTGTAATGATGGGACAGGCAGAATAACACTGCTTACAAGTCTTTGGAGTGAAAGCTGTCATTTTTTAGAGCTAAATGAACGGCAAGTTAGTGTCAGTATAGGATCCTCAATTTATTATATAGTGAAAGAGAATTTTAAAATAACATACATAATGTGCTTGGTTCAAGGTCTAAAGATACTCTACATTATTTTAGAGTGCAGCTGATATTTCACAAGAAAGGAGCAAACAGTTCCCCTTTATATTTAAAGTCCACATCCCCTGAAAAGGCTATTTAGCAAAGCCCTCCACTGTATTGGGAACCTTGGATACAACAAAGCACATAACACAGACTTTGCCTCCTCAGCCAGAACAATGACAGTCTTAGTCCCACCAACAGTCATACGAACCACAAGAGCATATTTCTTTAAAATTTGCCTCAAGAAATATGATGACATGTTGTTTTTGTTGACCTTATACTCAGGTGTCATCTATTGTCATTGCAACAACTGGCCAGTGTTCTTAACAAAAATCTCATTAAATCTGGAAATTTTTTCATCTTTGGTCAAGAACATTTTAGGAAGTTTGCATTTTATATGCTATCTAACGTGCCAGGTCATATTTAAAGACACAATTTTTAACATATTTACAAATCAGTAAATCAGAAAAGGAATATTAAATACCTTATTTGTCAGATCTGCTCACATAGATCTCTGTTACTATATTCAAGTTATCTGTAATCAATAAGTCCAACAAATGTGCTTTCTTTATAAAAGAATCCATTGACTTACATAGTTTAAAGTGATTTATTAATATTTATTTTCTGGTTCTTTCCATTTGCTAGAATTTTACATAAGTACCATACACAGTTGGCATCCTACAAAACAAAAACTCTGCTTTTAGTTATTGTGCTTTTCAGATCATTTCTACTCAATTTTTACATGAGTTTAAATACAGTACACTCATTTACCTACAAATTGTAAAAGACATAGCTATAAAATATCTAACTTCCAGTCTCATTTTTACTACATAGCTGAGAGAGATTTTATTTAATAAAAATGACCACATTTTTTATAATAAAGAAAAATCTTTTGTTTCATCACTTCTCCTGATGTATCATTTAGAGGTTAAAAAATTAAAATATACTTTACTCAAGCTATTAATATTAGAATGAAATTCATATTAATTTCATTGCTAATGAAATATGTAGAGACATAAAGACACTGTCATTTTAATGTAGCAGATAAAAAGAAAAGGATATAGTATCAGCAGGATGGTTTTTAAATTACTTATTATTTTAATAAAACTATTAAATAATTATGTCCAATAAAATTTTACAGTCACTACTCTTTAAGAGATAAGAGAGGAACAGAAATTGAAGAAAAGATGGAAGTTAGAATGAGACGGATTAAGGTAAGAAAAATCTCAAGATTGGAATGGTAAAAGAAAAGACACAAGAAAAGGTGTACATAGAAAGGGTCAAGGAGAAGATTAAGACTGTGGAATCCAGGTATTGAAAGTATCTGCCCGCTGGAAAAGATCATGAATTTTCCTCCTGCCCATGCTCATACTTGAATAGGGCTTCAACAATCAGTACAGTAATTTTCCTCCAGAGCAAATATTCATACAACGTGCCTAGTATCACTGTAATAGAAATATGTATTATTACTTATAGTCTATGTTGTATTTATGCTATGTATGTGTTTATCTGTGTATGGCATATATTTATGCTCTGTGCTTCTCAAAATTTCCTGAGGGTACCTGCATTGAACTGTTAGTCATGTATTACTTTTCCTAGAAAAACCTAATGCACATAATAATCTTTCTTAATCACAGCATCCCAGGGAGAAAAACAAAAGCAAGTTTTTTTAAAGTTCTTCATATTAAGATAAAGAGGACATATTTATAAGAAATCTTGTGATTTTAATACTTTGCATTCCCTACAAATATCCATGTCATCATTCACAGAATTTAATTACAGAAACATGAATTATACCATTCTTCATCTATATTATCAATAAATTGTACTTTCTGGGTGTTTTATGTGTTTGAGGCATTTTATTATATACTGGAGTCACTAAAATTAACCTCAAGTGACTGGTAGCCTGATGTGGGACATGCAAAATGTCATGAGCAATACGAGATGGTGCCTGCTCTGTAAGAAATGGACAACATAAACCGTATGTAATAGACATTCAGAAAGAAAAATAATCACCCAGGAAACATTCACTGAAATCATGAAACTTGCAATATGTTTTTATACGACAGGATATCAAAGAGCCCAGATCCTGTGATATTGGGACAGGATTTTTCAAGCCAAATTTCTTAAAGGCATGGGTTAATGTATATAATATATTCAAAGAAAAAAGATAAGCCTATTTGGAGAACTAGGTAGATGTCACCTTTAAAAAGGTCTACAAGGAGTTTGTATTTCAATAATCAGGCAATGGAATTTTTTTTTTCCTCACAACATACATTATACAACAACAAAAATAAATCAGCACAGTATTCAATTCCATTTTGTTTTTGTCAATATATCCTTGCCTATAGAGAACAAAACTGAGGTCACAGTCTCCCTGCAGCTCAAGTTTTTTCATCTCTCAAATCTCCAATAAAAGACACTCATATTCCTTTCTCAGAAAATCCACATTCTTCTCTCAACTATTTAAGTCTACTCCGTGTCCATCATACACATTCTGGCCCACACTGTACTTTCCTCTGGCTCAGGCCAGACCAGGAGATGTCTGGAATATGACAAGGTAGTATGAGCCTGCCAGCTCTATTCTGTTAGCAAATTTATTTTCTTCTCTTAGACGGATGATAAAAATGTCACGGTGTGATGCTTTAGCAGGCCCAGGAGCTCCCACCTACAGCTGTGGGGCTTGAGTGGGACCTGAAGCCAAGAATGCCATAAGGAGCACAGACAGCAACTCCACCATCACTGCTCCTCCTGCATTGCTCATTCTCCTGCTAAATGATGCAATGGGACCCCCTCAGGGATTCTGAGTCTGATCATGTTTTTCTTGCTATTTTTTTACTTCCATCTTCCCTTCACTAAAGCAGCCCAAACTACTGAATTTTTCATGAAACAGATAATATCATTGTACACAAGATAATGGCATTCAAATACATCCATCTGCTTGTTAGCTCTGACTACATTGATTGCAATTCTACTGAAAGAATATTTACCAAAAAAGTGATTTTTTCTGCTTTTATGGTATTAAAAAAATGCACAGTTTCATAAGGGAACTATAGAGGGACTGGTATATATACACAACCTAAAAGGGGAAAATGATCTGAGAAATTAAGCAGTGGTCCCTGGGGCGCATCCAAGAACAACAGTTTACATTTTCTCAAAGACGGATTTGAAATCCAGATGAGTTTTATGACTCAATGATTTTGTTCTTCCATCAACTGAAGAATGGTTGGTGGAAAACTGTATTTCACTGGCATGAGAGACATGGCCCAGGCAGTTCCCCTAAAGGTTGGAAAATACACAGTCATGTCATTGTTCATCCTATCTAGAGTGGCCGTGACTGGATGGAGCAGGATGGGAGAACAAGGCTTCAAGCTCCAAGATTCTCCCGGTCTCCAAGGGTGTTGAAGTGATAGGAAAGATGAAGAGAAGATCAGAGTGGAAGTGAGAAAAGGAAAAGGCAAAGAAGTGTGTCCTTCTGATCTGGCCTTTCATGGCCTCGAGTTTGGTTTCTGATCCTACGATGAATAATCATCAATCTGATTCAGATGAGGAGAGTTCACTACATTTTTTCACATCTCAGCTCAAAGGCAGAGTTTCTTTCTGTCTATATCATGAAATGTTACTCAAGAATTCCTAAACACTATCTCAATCTTCCTATTCACAAATGATACATTTATTCATTTATTTACTTTGCTACTCTAATTGCCATTCTTATATTCATAAGTCAAATGGAAAATTAATTCAGCATGTTGGTGTATGTGTAACCATTATGTCATAAGATGTTGTTTCTTCCATACTTTTCTTTGTCCTATTCAACCACAGTCATGTCATATTAACTGGCTTGGATTCTTATTTGAATAATTGCTAAGACATTTTCTAACTGGCATGAGATTTTTAATTGAATGTTCAATTAATTCAATTACCCCTAGCTTCCCTAAATTCTAGACAATTACCCTAGCATCCTTAAATTTTAGACAAAGATTTTTTATCCAGTATGTAAATAAAACAAGTTTATTTCATTCCGTATTGTCTTCAATTTTCTAAGCCAAAAGAAATGACACATTGCACTTAACCTAAACATTTTATAACAAAACAAAAAAAGCTCTATCATTCTTTAATACCTACAACACTTGTAGACAGAAACTCATATAGGACATCCAGGAAATGTTTTAAAGACTCAGTCAGAAATTCCTTCACTATAAAGAGGTAATTTAATTGAAAAACTTAAGATGTATTGCTATAATAAACACATATACACACACCATGCACAGCCCCATCTTTTGAATGATACCCAGATTGGGCAAGAATGTGTAGGTATACAGAAGGGTCTTGTGGGTATATCTTATGGAGTGTTATTTTCACAGACTAAGGGATACATTCAGCTTCCTGGGATCTGGGTAATTTCTTCTATGTGCTCTGGACCATATGCGGAAACTTGTGTGAACCCAACAAGTGCAGTTCACCCTTGAGCAATGTAGAGGTTAAAGGTACCAACTCCCCATGCAGTCAAAAATCCAACTTATAAATTTTGTATCCCCAGAACTTAACAACTAACAGCGTACTGCTGACCAGAAGCCTCACCAATAACATCAACAGTACATTAACACATATTTTGAATGTTATATGTATTATATGCTGTATTCTACAATAAATTAAGCTAGATAAAAGAAAATGTTATTAAGAAAATCATGAGAGAAAATGTGTTTGCTATTCATTAAATGGAAATGGATCATCATAAAGGTCTTCAGGTTGGTCTTGCCTTCTCACGAATGGCCAAAGGGGAAAAAGTCCACAAACAAGTGGACTTGAAAAGTTCAAATCTGTGTTGTTCACAGATAACTGGAATTAAAAATGAAGTTAAATGTACATTTTTATTATTTATTGGTAGGTATTTCAGGTCATTGCTGAGTCAAAAAAGCAACTTCTGCTTGAGCATGTGAAAATTCCTTTTCTTCTTAAAACATTTTACCATTTGTGAAACAGAGGTATACAAATTGCTGTCAATCCTTGATATTCTTGAAATTAATAAAAGGTATTAGTGTAGTATTCTGTATTTTCAAACCTTCCCATTTAATGAGTCTATCTCTTGATGTTGTATGTAGTTCAAATAACTACCACTCCTGCATGCCAATGCTTTAGCTAGTCATTTGGCTAATAAGTTATACTTATTTCTAACACCCTAATAAACAGCCATGATCTCTAAATCAGATAACAAAGGTACCACAAGAGCAATAAAATGATCTTCCTCATTTTAAATATCAATGAGAAAAAGGTAGTAACAATAACTGCATAAATAAACCTCATTCACACTTTCTTCCAATGGTTAAATCGCTAAAAATGAAATAACCAGGAAGGAAAGTGAATGAGAGAGTGGTCCATTCTGGCTCCATCAAATGGGGTAAAAGAAAGACCTATATATTTTGTATTTTTCTAATCAACCTTGAAGTATATTGGAGGAAATCAATAAATATTAACATCAGCTGACAATTCCATCATAAGTCAATGGGTTTTCTTCGTACACAGTGTTGTACAAAGCATTACCTTGTATTTTCTCTCTAATATAATAAGAATTAAACATTTTGGTCTGACTTAAGCATATACATGTTAGATTTCCAATATGAATCTATCATCTCCATGGATGTTTCTGCAATTTCTTCCTATTCAAGCAAGATAACCCATTCACTGCATCCTCTAATTTATCTTCTTAAGACTAATGTTTATGTCAGTCTACTTCCTGTCTGTGTCCATGTAAATCTGTCAACTACAGTGGCTTTTCCTAATAAAGCATAACTGCTTTTACATAAATGCAAATAATATTGGGTTCAGGTCCTTTCAGGACATGTGGGACAATTGTTTATAAGTCCTACAAGTTCCATAATAATAAAAACAAACAAAGATAATTACTTAGTGCAATTTCAAACACAACTGTGTTCAGATATGAAAAGGAAAAATAGAGCTTTTACTCTCAGGGACCTAGATTTAAAAATAATAAAGAAGAACAAATAATAGTATCACATATACAAAACAAGCACCAGCATATAATCTATGATTACATTCCAATGGTATGGAATTCAGAGGAAGGAGGAGGTAATTTGGGCAAGAGTGGTAAGGGAAGGCTGTGTTCAGTGAATATAATGAGGAACAAATTGAATGATAGGCAAATAAGAAAGGAAAGTAGGGAGAGAGGAAGGGAATGACCTTAGAAATCATACAAACCAACTTTCTCCTATCATACAGCAGTAACATAACTTTCTTAAGTTGGAAGAGAGAAGTGATAGGAATGCAAAGAGAATTCAAGTTCCGACTACCAAGGTATTTTCCCCCTATGATAGGAGACTACATTATTTTCCAATTTTCAGTAACCAACCACATTCAAGAAAAGTGGAGAGTGGGATCCTAAGATCAATAAAAGACAACCTTTGATAGGGGTTGGCAAACTTTTTCTGAAGGGCCAATGAGAGAACAAATATTTTAAGCTTTGTGGACCATGTGGTCTCTTACAGCTACTCAGTTCTGTCTTGGTAGGGTGACAGCAGTCATATACAATATGTGCGCAAGTAAACATAACTGAATTCCAACAAACTTTATTTACAAAAACAGGAAACAAACTGAATTTGGTCCATGAGTCAAAGTTAGCCAGATCCTGTTGTATGAGTATATTAAATTAAAAATAAGACATATACTTAAATTCAATTTAATCCAATCCCAATTACACTGTTAGAAAATATAAATTTGAACCCAGTTTTGCCAGAATATGTTCTCTTAACTATTGTTGTTTCTGTTAGAAACGAAGGCAATACCTTACTTTATCTCTCAAGATTTTTCTGTTCAAAATAGCTTTAGAAGTTAAAGAGGTAAGTTAACTGCTGTTCTACTAGAAAATGGTGGATTTTTTCTCACAGTCCGCATTATTCAATAAGTAAAACCTAGGTAGGAATTAAATTGGTACTCTGAGTATTAAGCTAATAAAATCAAGATTTGCAGAAAAGTTAAATTTTGAACCTAATTTGCATGGATTACATTTGTATTATTTGCATGGCTTTCATAATCTCCAATTCAGAGTAATCTTACCTATTATTTTGGCCCTGCATTCTCCCGAAACTTTCAATTCACATTTCTATGAAAGTTAGAAACCCACTCCGAGAAACTTTCATTTCCTTAAGGGAATGTACTGTTGTGTCTTCAACCTTCAGAAAGGTTGCTGAAAGCATCATATATTAATGACACGTTGCTGAATTTTAGAAATAGATTTATATAATATAAAACCTAGGATGTCAGAAGGAAAAGTAGAGTAATACAACGTCCACATGCAGATCTAACTCTGTCACTTCTACCGCCTGACCTCTCTGATAAGTCAAGAATCTTCTCTACTTGAGCACCACCAGACCCAGAAAGAGGTGCTTACGGAGTCCAGCCAATTCAACCATTTCTGATTAATGGTTGGGAGTTCATTTACTTTCAAACGTAAAGCAAAAAAGATTATTTGAAACTAATTCAGCTTAAGTAAACCTGTGGCCAAATGTATTATACAGTTAAAGTTCTGTAATTAATCACAGATATATCTTCTATCACAAAAAGTAAAAATTATACAAATATGATTATGTTAGATATTTATACTATATCAATATTGTATATAATACTAAATATATTACAATATTGCATATCATATATTAAATATTATAATATGCAAAAGAATCTATTCCTTTAAAAGATTTACAAATATTTTGCTAGAGTAGGAGGGCCTACATGTGCAGGAAGGTCCTTCATGTCCAGTTAGTACTGACTCATCATCATATTCTCATTTTCCTCATTTGTTCTGAAAGTTGAACTAATGAAAACCACTTTAAATAGGGGTTTATGAGAGTATTGTCCAAGTGGCTAAGGGTACAGCCTTCTAAGGCCAAAACTTGGATGAGTGAATTTCAAGTGGCCAGAGGGTCACTTTTCTCCAGTTGTTTAGATGGCCCTGAAAGTCAAAGCCAGAGAAACAAAGGAAACTAGAAGACTTGGACGTGGGAGAGGAAAAACCTAGGATAGATGAAGTAAATGTAAAAGTCTCCAACTGCTTGTAAGTGACTACTGGCATGGCAGCCTGGTTTAGAGAGTGCATGAAACAGTTGGGGCATGTTCTATACTCTAAATGGAAAACCTTTTTCTTCTTCCTCAAAAGCAACTAAATAATATTCTGAGACCCTTTGCAATTCATGCCTTTTGGAAAACTAAATAGGGATACACATATATTGTTTTTCTTTTTCATGTATTTTTTGGTATTGCATGTAGTCAGGCTGCAAACATTTCACTAGATTTAATATTTTTAAAAAATTCAAAGTGAAAAAGAATTTTGACATTGAATATCCAAAATGTTTTGAAAATTATAAATCAGGATGTAGATATTATATGTGCTAGAATTATATAAATCATAAAATATTATAGAGCCGATATATGAATACAATGCAGAATATGTGTGGAGGTGTTTTATTTCTTTCTTTTCTCTGCCCAAGGCAAAGCTGGGTACCACTGTCAGTGCCCTGCTCTATAGTTAAACAAAACTTCACTTCTCAACAGTATGACAAAAGAGTGTACATTCATCTGGAAAATCCTCAGGCCTGGACAGAAGAATCCCTATTGCTATTCAAACCCTTATGATAATCTAATCTAGAGAGAGATTTTTCCTAATGGATGAAAATGGCTTCAAATGACTATAAACCTATGTTAAATTAGCACCCTGTTAACTTAATATAAATAGCATTTTAAGCCAACTGAAATTAAATGATCCCTAAGAAAGATGATTTTGAGACCTCCCAGTCTTTATCTAACTAAAAAGAATTTTTATTTCAAGTGATATATAAATATCATTTAACATATTATCTGATGATGAAACTTCAAGCAATCTGACTTACCTAGAATACTACTTCAAATATAGAAATTCACTTTTTTAAAAAAATCTCTAAATGGCAAATTGCCATCAAAGGAAGGAAGGAAGGAAGGAAAGAAGGAAGGAAGGAAGAAAGGAAGGCAGGCTTACAATCGTGTTCTGCTCAGGTAACCTGAGGCCCCCCCCATACAGCTGGCTGGAAAAGAAATCCAGTAGGTAAAACCTCAGAACTGGGAGACACTGCAGGTGCCATCAGCAGGAAAAGACAAAAAACTATGCAAATCAGGCAAAGCTATAAAAGCAAAGACCTTTAGCATTATTTGTGTGGAAATGAACTGTCCATTGATTTAAATCAAACATGTTTATAACATATTTGTTTGAGTGTTTGAGTGTTAGAGCATAAGAAGATGAACTTTAGGAAGTTAAGAAAGTGATTCTTAACTTCAGCATGGATCAGAATCACCTGGAGGACTTGTTGAAACACAGAATGCTGAGCTCCGCCCCAAATTTCTGATTCAGTAGTTCAGGGGTGAGGGCCAAGAATTTGCATTTCTACCAGGTGCTCATGTAATGCTGATGCTACTTTTCCAGGAACTGCTCTTTGGGAACCTTCTAGTAGGATACAAAACTGCATTCTTTAATGAAGAATCAGAAAAACTGAGAGGCAAACAAAGGGACTCACTCAAAATGAGACAAGGTAAGACAATGTTAGATCCTATATGACCCTATTAAACAAAGGCTCATCCTAAAGTGTCCAGCGGTGAGATACTATTCTCATTGTTATTTCAAACCCAGCTTCTTACATGGATATCTAAACTCCCTGGAACCCATTTTTCTAAGCATGTAGAGCCTTCCTAAAATCAGAAATTCACTTGTGACTTTGTAATGCATTGGCATTATTATCCAACTCAATCTGAGTTGTGGTATCAACTTGTAAGTATATATACCTTGCTCTATGAACAAGTTGATAAGCTATGACTTCCTTAAAAAACTGTTTGTGGGATTGTTTTCACTGTTTTTGTTTGTTTTTTGTTTTTCTGGCTGTACTTAGTTTAGTACATCGAACCATATTTAAAATGTACAAAGGGACTTCTATTTAAAGGAAATATACAGAAAATCTTTTTCTAATGTGAATGACTATTGCACACAAATTTTTCTCTCTGATAAGCTGTATTTTTATGTACCAGTTTTGGTAAAAAGCAAACTTGTCAACACATTGCTCTAACAATTTTAGATTCGGAAAATTGCTTTTACCTTTTTGTTTCTCTCTTGAGGTAATTCTCCTACTTCAAGTTAGCCTCATAAGTAAAATTTTCACATGTGTTACTTTTAATTTCTTTTCATCCTTGAGAAAATGAAAGTATCAAGAGATTCTTGCTTTAGAGTGAAGGGCTTGTTTGAAACTCCAATGCTCCAAAGCAATGCCCTAAGTAGGTCAAATTTCCAAGCTGTAATTTCAGCAGACAAATTTGCCTGATTCCCCAAGACAATAAAAGAAGATACTTAATTCAAAAGCATTCAGCTGTCCAATCTTGACCTTCAGGGTCTTTGTGGTCTGGCTCAACCTAATCCAATAGCCTATGACAAGTAAACATTAGCTTCAGCAGGGATACTCATTCCAAAATTCCAAACTGTACTTACCTATTTCTCTATTCTGAATATCCTCTGTCTTCCTATGTGCATTCTATCCATTCATCTTCAAGTCCTACTCTACAAGGCTTTCTTCAAACACTCCGCCTCCCAACACTCTCCATTTTCTACATTCCTCAAAAATTTATTTTCTATAAGGCTCTTTATGGAAATTTAAGATCAAATTTAAGAACACATACTGTCTTGTGAAGGAATGTATTTCACATGTCTGCTTTTATCCTTAACTATAGAATCAGTTCTTAGATATTATGAAACAGTTTATCCAGCACTGGTTTCAATAGCAATTACTTAACATATATGTCTTGAATATTATATGAACAAGTATTCATTTAGTGCTTATTATTACGTGTCTAGACACATATATTATAGTCCTCATACTCCGGTCCAGTTAACCCCCGAATGAGCTCCCTGAAATGGTTCCCTTCAGAAACTTCCATATTTCTGGAGATCACTTCACCTCAACAAGAAAGATATATATGGGTTATTTCTTTGCCACAACAGAAGGTAAACTAAATACTAACACCTTGTAGCTCTTCTCTTATTATTTGTTGGCCTTTTCTCGGAGATCAATTTCTATCCATATTTCCATTGAAAATATTTTGTGCACCAAATAATTGAAAGTGTCTATGGTGATACGACAATGGGTTCCAATATTATAAAGTAAGCACTATATCTCTTCATAAACAGTGTTAAGTGTGATGTTTACTTTGATAACATATCCACAATGAACATTACCAAGCATGTTGGTTAAGAGTCTGGGCTGTGGAATCAGAGATCCAGATTTGAAGAGCTACTGCCCTTTACTGATGTTTTGATTTAGGACTAGTTACAAATCTATCCTTGGGTGCCAAATAAACATGAGATCAGAATGACCAGCTTATATATAAGGCAGCTTTAAAGAATCAGTATATCGCTACCACATAGCTACCATCAATCAATCAATCCCTGCAAAGCAATTAGCAATATGTGGTACAAAATAATTAATAAGTGGTGGTTATAATTCTTATTGAAGAAATTTTAGCCCAACAAAGTATAGCTCACACATATGGACTGCTGAAGCACACATACACACATACATACACACACACACACACACACACACACACACAAAAGTAAGAAAAGTAGCTAAATCCAGAGAGCTACCTGGAAACATTGGGCTCTTAATCACAAGCTGCTGAGTTGCCCGGTCTTAGGGACAACCAGAAATCCTTTTGTTGGTTTTTAAAAGACAAAATAGCCCTGTGAGAGATATGGAGAGGGTGCATTCTCCTGCCGAGTAGGCTGCTGAGTAAATATACTTTAAGCCAATCATGGATGCCATATCTCCTATAGGATTCATAGCGACAGCTTTCATTTTCTTCTGTTTTTCCTTTTCATTCTTTTCCTCGCCTGATTTGCTCTTTCCCCCTCTATCACTGGCCCTAATCAATGCAGCAGGTCAGGTTGAAAGAATGGACAGCCTCTGCGCCACATACATTTAAACCATTTTAATGCAAATATTGATCGTAGGAGCATAGACACAGGCCGGGCTGCATTTTTTTAATGGACATGCTTTTTTTCTGGGGCTGTGCTACCCATGATAAAATACATCACCATAGATCAGTATTCTACCATCTTTCTATGCATAGGAATGCATAAGCAAATCCAAAACGTGGGCCAGATTCCATGCCAAGCTTATGAGCCTCCTAAGCAGGTACTTCAGTAGTCTACTGGACCACATTTGTTTAACCACTTACACTTCCCTCCTCATGCTTTCTAGATGAGTTATTTTGGTGCACACAGAGACAGACTATCAGAATGGATGTGGTACCTTAGGTCACAAGAATAGTTGTACCACAACAATGTCTACTATGCTAAGACACTTAATTCCTGTGTACACAAGATTATCAAAGCATTGTATCAGAGAACTACTGTCCAAAACATATTTAGCAACAGAATCTAAGTCTGACTTGAAATTCAAAAGGAGAGATCAAGGACAGGAAGAAATTCTAAGGGCCACTTTGAAATGTGATACTAAAAAGATTTGATATCCCATCTGTAGGCATTTTTAGGCTGGACTGGAGAGGGGAAAAAAAAGAAAGAAAAAGAAAACCTGTTTGTACTAAGAAAATTTTCTTGGCCTATTGCCAAGAAAGGAAGTATCACAAACTGGGTACAAATTAACCTAAAACCAAAGAAAGGAGCAAGAAAGCAAGTGGACTCAACAGCCTCAAACCACACCAGTTGCTTCAAAGCAATACTGTTGCTTTCAGATGTTTCTCCTTCGATTCTTTTCATAGGTCTGTGGTTGTTGTTGCTTATTATAACTCTAAAGCAAAATGTACTATTACATTTAGTGAGATGTCTGTGGAGACGGAAATGAGACCATCACAATTCTCACCATCATATGAAGTCGTTTTTTTCTTCTTTTCCAGAGATCAGCTGGCCCCCACATCTTTATGCAAAGGGGTAAATGTCATCGTAAAGAGGGACAAGCAAGACGTGTACACCAGGTGCACAGAATGTTCTCTGTGGGCGGATCAGCCTAAAAGGTGGAGATAACTGGAGGTGAAGGGGAAGCTGAGTGGTATGCAAAGTGGGAGGGAGGCTAGACAGAATGAAGCCTTTGACCTTGGAAGAGCTGAGTACTAGAGAAGTAGAGGGAGCGGGAGGGAGAACAGAATGCGGAATTCCTTGCTGTAATATATTCGGGTAAAAATGGGGCTGTCATCTTGAGCTACAAGTTAGAAAGTTATTACTTTTAATATGCCACAACCTTAGGCCTATACTGTTATGTAAAAGAAAAATAACCTTGTGTGACAGTTTAACATTGATCGATGTGCCTGCCAAATGCAAAGAGATAAATAAGCAGGTGATGAATAAACAGCACTTCAAGTAAAGACATTACGCTGCATGCATAAAACGGCGCCAGGCACCTAGGAGCTGTGGGTGGCCGAAGGTTGGCCATTTCATGCCCACTCAGTAAAGCAGACTTAATCGCTTCCAATATTTTCTGTTAAAAAGCACGCTTAATGAGCCAATTTCACAAGCCCAGAGAAACTGATTATTATCTCTGAGTTCCAACAGAGTTGGTTGTTTTCCAAGAGCCAGGTTTTTTTCTTTCTTTTTTTTTTTTTCTTGACGGGATAAAAAAAACCTTTTTTAGAAAGAGAGAGAGGGGCGTAGGAGAGAGAGCAAGAGAGGAAGGGAGAGAGGGGGAAGAGAGGGAACGACCGAGCCAGCAAGAGGGCACTGAGAGCCGGCTGGCAGGGGAGAGATGGCCACTAGATGGCAGTGTTACCCCGCCGTCAGCACCCGGCCCGGGCTGGGAACTGGACAGGCGCATTTGGTGGAAACGTGGCACGGTGAATAACGCTGAGAGCTGCGCCTCGAGAGTTCAGACCCGACCCTCCGCCCTCCTCGGGCCTTTTGTCCACAATTTTTCCATCCTCCAGCCCATACAAGGCGAGGAGACAAAAGGGGCAGTCCCCGAATGGCCTCCCTCTGACAGCCCAGGGCTCTGATTCTTCTATGCAGCCTTCTTTCACAAAGTACAGGGGTCCCTTCGTCTGAGTTCTTCCTGAATTTTTTTTCTTTTTCTTCTTTTTTTTTTTTTTTTTTTTTTTTTACCCTGGGAGGCTTGCAATCTCTGCATCCCTCACAGGACTAAGCACGTGCTTCTCAAGGCATGGAAAATTCTAAGAGGATGAACCTATCTATTTTTTCACCATGTATTTACTTTAGGGCAGGTTCTTTTTTTCTTGCCTCATATTTTGCACACTTTTTTTTTTTTTCACTTTCAGTAAAAAGTGTGAACAAAAGGAATTTACCCCCAAAGGAAAAGATTGGGAGTAGGGAAAGGGAGAGAGCACCCCTTAGGAAGCCAGCTGTCCTTCAAAGAGTGTCATTATGTATCTTCCTCCAGCTACACAGCAATGTGGTGAACGCCACAGAAACACAGGGTTATTGTCACCAACTGAAGTTATTCAATTGCCACTAGGAGAGAGGACCCAGCAAGGAGACCTCAGCATATAATTAACTCGGATATTTTTTAAAAATTGAAATGAACTGTTGTTAGGTTCTAAATTGAGATGCAAGTTAATTATTTATGAATATTCATAGAAAACTTGAACAATTTCCAAACTTGGCCGTTAGTTTCTCATCAGTTCACCAAATAGTTGATGTGTATTTTCTTCTGTAAGATAATTTTCTCTTAATGTGCACTGGAACTACCAACTTCATTAAGATTTTTGAGATTCATTTTGTCTTGTGATGAATCAAAAGGGAATGGACTTTGTAACAGAAAATAAAATGTTCATCTCTTATCTTTTACTTACAGTCATACATAAGAGAAGAATGAAATGACACTCCGCAAAGGTTGGTCAGTTATGGTAAAAAAAAAAAAAAAAAAAATTAGCATATTTGAGGAACTTTCAGAAGAAGCAGATCAATGTTCTGTATGTGTATGGGGGGAAAAGGAGGAGGGGAAGGGAGTGTTTGGGGAGTGGAAGGTGGCCACAGACATGAAACCACTGAAAGAAGGAAGGTATCCAACTCCCAAGAACTTATTACAGGTAATCGTGTACCTGTGATGGGTTCAGGATATGCTTCTCCCAAATATGGCACCTTGGCATTTGAGAAGCAGGACAATCGCCCGTACTTTCCTCTCACCTTTCTCCCTTAGAGCAGGTCATAAAACCTAGGAAGCTCACTCTCTAACCTTCTCCCACACTTCTCGTCTGAAACAGAATATAAGACCCTAATTCCAAAAGTATCCTCCCTTGACCTGGAGGAAAGGAACATTCTTATTCCTGGAGACAGAGGGACACAGAGAAGGACCAGAACAAACAGGCCTTGCTAAGTTCCCCCCAGTTTATTACCATTAGGTCATATTTCCTTTGTCTATGCATACTTCCTCACAACTGTTCACTCTTCATCAAACCTAAGCACACAAATTTACAAGTTTACCTGTTTCTCTGGGCATTTTCCTTATGAAGGGTCCCATGTCACACAAAACTTATATTAAGCAAATTTGTATGCTTGTATCTCATTAATCAATCTTTTGGTGTAGGAGTCTCAGCCATGAAAAGAAATGTCTTTTGCGCTAAAGTGGCTACTATTCTCACTCACTCACTCAGAACAGAAAGCTCCTATATGTCCACAAGTTCTAGCTCCCACTACCCCTTCCTCACCAAGGGGCCCAGTCCACTCTCCACATTTATACCTCTTCCATGCCCCTGCCACAAAGCCAGCTATCGAACCGGACAAACTCATCTCTGCTGAAATAGTAACCAACCGCCACTCTGGATTTTCAACTGACTGAAGCACTTCATCCCTAAAGAACAGCCAGCTATTCATTAGGGCCTCTCAAAAGGAAAGTTAAAATTAAGGACACACTGGATACCTCAGTTACGTCTGCCATTAAAGACAAAATGCAGCAAAACAAATACTAGGATTTACAAGACATTTTCACAGATACAATTAACTGACAAAAAACTGTTCCATTACATGCCAGGGACTGTACTGGACACTGCAGGCAGAGCGCTAAGGGTCATGTGTTGCCCTCAAGTAGCTCACTGGCTGGTGGCTTTCACATGGCAATAGAACAGAGAAGCACATGGTGCCCAGAAGTTGATCCCCACCCTGACCTGTGGGAGGTTGGTCCTGAAGGCTTTTTTTTTTTTTTTTTGAGATGGAGTCTCACTCTGTCCCTCAGACTGGAGTGCAGTGGCATGATCTCAGATCACTGCAACCTCCACCTCCCAGGTTCAAGAAACTCTCCTGCCTCAGCCTCCCGAGTAGCTGGGACTACAGGCACGTGCCACCACACCTGGGTAATTTTTTGTGTTTTAGTAGAAACGGGGTTCCACCATGTTATCCAGGTTGGTGGCGAACTCCTGAGCTCAGGCAGTCCACCCGCCTTGGCCTCCCAAAGTGCTGGGATTACAGGCGTGAGCCACCACGCCCTGCCCCTGAAGGCTCTTTCAATTGGGAGAAAATTGAGAGAGGGTAACTTAGTGCCTTAGGGCTGCCTTTAAAAATCACCATGTACTGGTTGGCTTTAAACAAAAACAATTTATTATTTCCCAGTTCTGAAGGTTATACATCTGAAATCAAAGCATTGGCAGAGTTGGCTCTTTCTCCAGGCTCTTCTCTGACAGAATCTACTGCATGCGTCTCTCCTAGCTTCTGGTGGTTGCTGGTGATCCTTGGCATTCCTTGGCTTGTGCATACCTCACTCCAGTCGCTGCATCTGCCTTCACTTGGCCTTTTTCCTGACACACAGGGTCTCTGTGTCTCTTTTCCTTTCCTTATAAGTCACCAGTGATACTGCATTTAGGGCCCACCCTAATCCAGCATGATTTCCCCTTAACTGATTACATCTGCAAAGTGTCCATCAATGAATGAATGGATAAACTGTGATATCTATATATGTATGAATGTAAACACACACAGGCATATACCCAATGGAATATTATTTAGCCTTTAAAAAGAAAATGATGCCATTTGCAATAACATCAGTGAACCTGGAGGACATTATGCTAAGTGAAATAATTCAAACACAGAAAGACAAATACTACATGATCTCACATGCGGATTTTTTTTTTTTTTTTTTTTTTTTGAGTACATAGAAACAGAGAAAAACAGAAAGGGTGGTTACCAGAAGCAAAGAGAGAGAGGAAATTGGAAGAAGTAGCTCAAAGGGTACAATGTTGCAATGATGTAGGGTAAGTCTAGAGATCTAATGGATAGGATGAGGACTAGAGTTAATAATGTCGTATTGTGTGCTGTAAACTTGCTAAGAGAGATTTCAGGTACTTTGCCTTACACACACAACAAAGGAATTATTTGAGGTGATGGATGTGTTCATTTGCTTGACTGTGATAATCATTTCACTATGTGTATCAAAATATCCTGTCGCACACCTTAAACATATGCAATTTAAACAAGACCTATTTCCTAATGAAGTAACATTCGGAGGTGCCTAACATACATGAATTCTGGAAAGATGCTTATTAACCCAGTTTAGGGACCTTTCAAGCAAGGATACCAGATGACAGAATATTGTAAGAACTTCAGGTGGTTCTTTGCAGTTACAGGGTAATATGCAAGGGAAATGAGAAAGATAGCGTTGGAAGGAGGCTAAAACAAATCAAAAAGTAGCTCTTGTTAGGTATTAAAGACTATGGATTTTCCACTGAAAGGTGGTAAGAAAAAAATAGTGGGTTTTAAGCAGGTAAGTGTTAGAAACATCACTACCACTCTGGCAGGAGTATAGATATTTGGAAAGAAGTGAAATTAGAAGCAAAGATACCACTTAGAACATTGCTGCAGTAATGCAAGCAAGGTACGACTTTATAATAACATAGTGGCTGTGAGGATGAAACGAGGAAATACATTCGAATTTTTAAAAAAATTGTCATTGACAGGATTTGAGTGGATAAGATTAACAAAACATGTGTTGTTGAAGAATAAACATGGTGAAAGCTGATGAGATTCCCAGACTTGACCCAGAAATCTGGCCTGAGCAACAAGGTTGATCATCATGTCATTAAGGAAAGTGGGTAATCCATTTTTACAAGGAAGCTGACTTGAATATATTAGAAATTGGTGTGTGTGTATGTGTGTGTAAGTTCTGTATGATTTTGTATAAGAGAGGCTGGGACAGAAATACAATTTTGGAGGAAGAACCCTCAAATTAGATTGAGCAGGAGCTCCCTGAAAAAGGTGAGAGTAGCTGCCCAAGATGGAAGAGAGAGCTGGAAGAAGCAAGGGATGGATCTCAGTGCCAGCACTGAAGAGAATTCACAACGGGACTGAGAAATTCAAGGAGGGAATGAAAGGGAGATTTCACACAGTGACTGAGGCCCCCTCTCCTGACACTTGGCTGTGAAGGGCAATGGAGGCACAGGGCTGGTTGTATTGGGAATATTGGGGGGAAAACAGAAGAATGCTATTGAAGAATAGGATGATGTTTTTGTTCCCTTGTTTAAAACAAGAGTGAGTTAAGCCTTTTTATGTTACAGGTATGAAAAGCCTTCATAGAGGAAGAGGATGAAGGGACAGGATAAAAAGGAATAGTCAAGAATGTAAGAGAAGGAAATCAAGAACAAGAGCTGAGCCTTTCTCTATGCCTCTAAAACAAGTCCAGCAGTGGGGCCCTGGTTATCTATCTAAAAGTTGTTGGAAGGAAAGCATAAGATAATGATGTGGCTCACTCACTGCAAATGGTCTACCTTCCACCTCCCTGCTCCTCCACCAATCTCAATGAAAGAAAAGATTGCTGGCTCATCACTGACAGTGACTCCAGCATGTGCAAAGCTGCCTTTGCTGGGGAGGATGCTCCCTGAGCCATGTTTCTCTCCATCATCAGGTGCCCCTGGCACCACGGTGTGAAAATGGGCATGAGCCAGAAGGACTCATACATGGGTGACGAGATCCAGAGCAAGCCAGATGCTGACCCTGAAGTACGCCATCCAGCACTGCATGGACACCAACTGGGGCAACATGGAGAAAATCTAGTACCATACCTTCTACAACAAGCTGCACATGGCCCTGGAGGAGCACCCAGTGCTGCTGAGGCCTCCCTGAACCCCAAGGCCAATAGAAAGAAGATGACTCAGATCGTGTTTGAGACCTTCAATACCCTGGCCAGGCCTGTGGGCTTCCAAGCAGTAATGTCCCTCTATGCCTCTGGGTGCACCACTGGTATTGTCATGGATGCTGGAGATGGGGTCACAGTGCCCATCTATGAGGGCTACACCCTCCACCAGCCATCCTGTGTCTGGACCTGGCTGGCCGGGACCTGTCCAACAACTTCATGAAGATCCTCACGGAGCACAGCTACAGCTTCACCAACACAGTTGAGAGGGAGATCGTGCGTGACATCAAGAGAAGCTATGGTATGTTACCCTGGACTTTGAGCAGGAGATGGCCACTGCTGCATCTTTCTTCTCCTGAAGAAGATCTACCAGCTGTCCAACGGCCTGATGATCACCATCAGCAATGAGTGGTTCTGATGTCTGGAGGCACTGTTCCAGCCCTCTTTCCTGGACGTGAAATCTTGAGGCATCCATGAGACCACCTTCAACTCCACCATGAAGTATGATGTGGACATCCACAAGGACGTGTATGCCAACATGGTGCTGTCCAATGGCACCACCGCGTACCCAGGCATCATGGGCAGGTTGCGTAAGGAGATCACCACCCTGATACCCAGCACCAAGAAGATCAAAATCACCTCCCCACTGAGTGCAAATACTCGGTGTGCATCTGTGGCTCCATCCTGACCTCGCTGTCCACTTTCCAGTAGATGTAGATTAGGAAGCAGGAGTACCACGAGTCAGGCCCCTCCATCATCCACCACAAATGCTTCTAAATGGACTGTGGGCAGTTACTTGTAGCATTTGCTGCATGGGTTAATTCAGAAGTATAAATTTGCCCCTGGCACCTGTATACACCTCATGAAATGGTAATAAGCCTTTGAAAAGAAATTTGTCCTTGAAGCTTTTATCTGATAGCAAGACTGGATTGTAGAACTTGTTGATTTTAACCTTGTATTGAAGTTAATTCTTCCCGAGTCATTGGTTTAAGACCCTGTACATACCTTTGATTTCAACCTTTACTACATGTGGCTGGGTCACTTAGTGGCTGAGGAAAGAACATGCTTGTCAGAGACAAGTCCATGGCTTGGTGAGCCTGAGTAGCCAGTAGTCTCTGGGATCTGCACAGGGTGTTAAAGTGTCATGGCTGAGTGTCATGGGATTTCTCTAGAGGCTGGCAAGGGCTCCTGAACCAGTTGTAATTTCTATCTTGCCGGTCTCTCAGGGTTGGAAAAGTCCAAGCTGTAGGATCCTGCTTCCTTTCTTACCTGATGTTTTCCTGCCAGAACACCATGGACTGTTACTTGCCTTGAGTTGGAAGCAGTTTGCATTTACACCTGTAAATTTATTCATCCTTTAAATTTATGTGACCGTTTTTTGTACACAATTCTCAATTCTTTAAGACATGACAACAGACTTTGGTTTTCTCCTGTTATGTGAGAACATGAGGCCCCAGCAACACATCATTGTGTAAGAAAAAATGAAAATGCTGCCAAAACTAGAAAAAAAAAAAGATAATGATGTGAAACCACTTTGAAAAGTGGATTCAAATTTGGAATAATGAAAATGCAGTTACTATTAAAACAATGTTTTCAGTGATGTGCTGTTAGGTGTGTGTTAGGTTATTTTTATTTTATTAAGTTAGCATAATCTGCAGAACTAGGATGGCAAATTTAAGCCTGCTCAGGCTAGGTGTGGCTATTCTGAGACTCATCGTGCCCCAAACTGATCCCACACAGTAAGATTTTTTTTTCCCACAGGGAAAAGGAAAGCATTTGCAGCTCTGGCGTGCTTCAACCAGTTTTCATTTCTGCAATATGGAAATCATGGCATATGATACCAAAATTGTATTATCCAAACCCCATTGCAAATATGTTCTCCATATTTTTATCAGAAATATTAAAGTTTCACAAACCCACAAAGTAGTACAACGGATCGACATTCCTCTTCCTCTTTCATATTAATGGATTTTACTCTGTCCTATCATAATAAACAAAACACCAATATAATACTTAATTAATAACTAAGCTTAGGCCTTCACCCTTTTCCAAGATCTCTAAACAATGAAGATACAGCCACAGACAGGAATTTGACCTACTAAAGAGATTTTGAAGAGGGATAAAAAGAGCAGTATTTTCACTTTAGACAAAACACTTCATTAAAAACAATCCTCAATAAATACTAAAACAAAGGTACTTCTTTCTCATTTATCAGCAACCCCTCACCTTTCACTCATTGGTATGTTCAATGGCTAGTGTGTTTACAGTACTTATACCTACTCATGTTCTTTCTTAAGTGCTCAAAAAGATGACCACAGAACAAGGTCCTCAATTACAATAAACAGAACACTACACATTTAGTACATTCCAGAACAAATGGACTGTAATATTAAATCAAATGAGATCAAAATTCAATTCAGTTCAGAAAAAAAAAATGAAGCACCAAGCTAAGCATCAGCTCTATTATTTTGCCAGTGTGTAAAAGCTGTATGTTGATAATTAATGAATGCATGAGGAAAGTTTGTACCAAAATACTAAAGGAAGGTTTGTATAATGCACATGGTTCTTATCAATGCAAAAACAGCAGAAACTCTTACATGTTTCATCAAAGCTCAAAACGTTTTACAACATTCTCGAACTAGTCTAAATAGATTCCCTCTTTTTGGTGTAAATTCAGAAAGAAGTTACTTCTTAGATCTAAGATTTAAACTACTTTGGAAATAAAACATGAAGGTAAGAGGGTTGCCAAAAGTGCATTTTTATATAGGAAAAGACAGACAGCTGCCACTCTCATTGCCCATTAATCTTACACATTCTATATATAAATATAGAAAAACTCAGTCTCTTTGGCATTTGGAAAATTCTAATAATGGATATAATTAGAAAGAAAAAGGTAAAGTAACTTAAGGGTGGCCACAGAACAATCTTCTTCTTCTCCTTCTCCTTATTATTATTTTTAGACAGTGTCTTGCTCTGTCACCCAGGCTGGAGTGCAGTGGCGTGATCTCGGCTCACTGCAACCTCCGCCACCTGGGTTCAAGCAATTCTGCTGCCTCAGCCTCCCAAGTAGCTGGGACTACAGGCGTGTGCCACCACACCCAGCTAGTTTTTGTATTTTTAGTAGAGATAGGGTTTCACCATGTTGGCCAGGCTGGTCAATTT
The DNA here is from genome assembly GCF_003255815.1 of Theropithecus gelada. Taxonomy (NCBI): domain Eukaryota; kingdom Metazoa; phylum Chordata; class Mammalia; order Primates; family Cercopithecidae; genus Theropithecus; species Theropithecus gelada. The sequence continues at coordinate 78,415,596 of NC_037681.1, forward strand.
TCAAAAACTACAAACATATACAATAGATTTACCACTCGGATTTCTCAAATGGAGACTTCTTGAAATTTTGAATTACAAGAAATTCCTCCAATTATTGAGAATGATTACTCATGATTTTTTTTTATTATTATACTTTAAGTTCTAGGGTACATGTGCACAACATGCAGGTTTGTTACAGATGTATACATGTGCCATGTTGGTGTGCTGCACCCATTAACTCGTCATTTACATTACGTATATCTCCTAATGCTATCTCTCCTCCTCTCCCCTCCCCACAATAGGCCCCGGTGTGTGATGTTCCCCTTCCTGTGTCCATGTGATCTCATTGTTCAATTCACACCTATGAGTGAGAACATGCGGTGTTTGGTTTTCTGTTCTTGCAATAGTTTGCTGAGAATGAAATCCACGAAGTGAACAGATGCTGTTTTCACATTTTTATAGAATTATTAGAATAGAGATAAGTAAAATTGGTCAAAAGATTGCATCCCTTATATTGGAATAAAGACTATAATGGGAAGTCTATGTTAAGGGTCATGACAATCAAAATAATATCTCAGTTAATATCTTTGGGAAACAAAACAAACAGGACTGTCAGTATGCTATTGCACTCTTATGTGAATATCATGATTCTTTCTGAAGTACGTTGGTAGAACTGCCAATATTTCAATATTTAATGTATTCTTAAACAGTCCAAATTAAAATATATATTTTAAAGATTATATATAATATGTGTGTGTGCATGTGAGTATGTGTGTGTGTCCCTCAGGAAGTAGGGAGTACAGGCTATGCCTTGTTTTCCCAAATAACTTACTTTGTGCCTGTGTTTTCAGTTCTTACTCTTTCACTTCATAGATGATTAAGCACTAAAGTTTAAGAGTGGAAGGGTGCAATGCACCAATACTAATCTGGGCTGAACTTACCATTATATCTATATCCATATAAAATGTTTTAAAGTCCATCTTATTTTTTAAAAATTAAAGGATCTATTTTGAGACTGTTTACCAAGTTGATATCCTGGCACATAATAGGTGCTCAACAAAAGCAAGGAAATGAACATGCCAACCCCAAAGAGTCACCTCTTCATTGAAATGCTGACCTATTTAGGTTGCATTCTTCCTTTCTTGGACCCTCCCTTCTTTCTTATCAGTTGGTGAATTCCACTCTAGACTTTACTACATGTTTGTTAATAAATAGTCCTTGAAGTAAAAAACAAAAAACAACTAGCTGACAAAGTAACCCAAATGGTGGTATCAAAGGATCTGTGGAGTCCATCTGGAATAACAACAAAGAGCCAGGTGACCCTTATCCACCCCAGATGTCATCTCTTGTGCTCCACTATGCTAAAAACCGCACCTAGCAGAGAGAGTCAAGAGAAAAGTGATGCCATCACTGCAGCAGGCCATGTAGCAGGTTTAGGTATCTCTTATCAATTCCTGTCTAAGTAAAATAATTTTTATGTTTCAAACTTTATTTTAATGAAAATATTTTGGAAACTGGAAAACAAGTATCAAAATAATAGATTATATAATTTTTAGTTTTACAGTATGGTAATAGCAAAATGTTTTACCAGTATACTTTACTCTGAGCAAATAAACACCCTAGTAAAAGGGTCAGATTGCTACAAGGTACCAGGAGGTCTACCGGAAGCCCAAATGCCCTTGGCTTGATTTTCAGCTCCAGCTGTTACATGCTGCAAACTGTGTCTGTTTCATTACCCCTAAAGCAGACATACAAGTCAACCTCAAAAGTCTGTACCGAGAATTCTAAGGGTAATGTATTTAGCTTAATCCAGATATCCTACAAATGTTAGACTCCTTTTCCTTGACCCTGTCTCATTCAACACACACACACACACGTGCGCACACACACACACACACACACACAGAGTATACTTCACTTTCTTCTTAAACAAGATACAAATAACAAAACTAATTTCCCTTGGCTTTTCCAGCGAAGCTATAGTAATATATTATTTATGATATATAACCATAAAATAGTATACGCTTTGTTCACATGTTGAAACTTTACTTGTATAGAACACATAAAATTTTTGTTTTCATCATTTAGGGAGAAAAGCTTTCTGAACTACATTTTTTCTTTCCCTAATTTTTAATGATATTATAACTCTGATAAAATGTATGCATACGTATTGCAGAAATTTGAATATACAATAAAGCACAAAGAAAAAAATGAAGAAAATTAATTCCCTAACTCAGAAACAATTATTACTAATCTTGATTTCCTTTCTATGCATTTGAATGGGATTATCTGCTACATCCTGTTTTGTAACCTTTTTATACTTATTAATGTTCTATGAATATTCTGAATGTTTATTTTCAAACATTCTATATAATATAAATATCATTTTAATGGCTGCATATTATTTTATCTTGTGGTTATACCATAAATTATTTAATCAAAGCCATATTGTTGGACATTTGAGGTTGTTGCTGTGGCCATTGTTTTTAAGCAATACTGCTACAATTAACTGCCATGACCCAGCTTCAACAATTATCAACTCACGGCCAGTCTTGTTTTATCTGTACCCTTACGTATTCCCCATACCACCCTCAGATTACTTTGAAACAAATCCACTCATTATTTCATCTACACATATTTCACTGCGTGCCTTTAAATTAGGTAGTGTTAAAAATCCTTCATCTTTACACTCCTCCTTTCTCCTTCTTCCCTTTCCTTCACCAGACTGTTAATATCACCATCCAAATAAGATCCATACACTGCAAATAGTTAAGAGGTTCCTTTCTGTGTTTTTCCCCTAGAAATTTATTTGTTAGGAAAAACACAAAGAAAAACCAACAAAAATAGGCCAATGAATCTATAGTATTTCCCATGTTTTGGATCAGTGTCATTTACCATGCTCCTCTATCAACTGTATTTCCTAGAAATAGAATCTTAGATCTAGAATTTTGTTCAAATTTAGAATCTATGTTTTGGCAAGAATATTTCATAGGTAGTATGGTATACTACCCTCAGGTGGTACATAATATCGGATTGTTTACTTTTTTCTGATGTTAGCAGCCATTGATGATCCATGCCTAGATCCATTAATTTATCAGCATTGTACAATGGTGATATAACAGTTTTGCTAATATAAATAACACTACATAACTAAAATATTATAGCTGAATATCTGGGCACATCTATATATATGTTTATTTTTTAAAAACCCTAAAAAGTATCTGAATCAAAGTAAATCAACATTTGGAAATTTACATTACTATACATATTGTCCAACTATCCTCTTAGGAAGTTACACTAACCACCATCTCAATGTTGGCCATTAGTATTGTTTTAATGTTTGTTCATTGCCAAGAATAAATTCATTGTGGTTCATTTTCAAATACTTTGCTTATGAATAGGGTTAAACATACTTTCTTTAAATTTAAATTTTATTTCTTTTGTGAATCAGCACCCTTGTTCTTTGATCATTTTTCTGTTAGGTGTCTTTCTTTTTCTTTTCTTTTTCTTGGTTCCCTTACGATATTTAATTAAGTGTTCTGGAAACTATCTCTTATGAGTGAGATCTATTGTGATATACAAACACATACCTGTAACATTCAAGTACTCTGTATGCTATGTTTGCCCAGCCTAACATTTTATCCAAGATTCTGGTTGAAAATGGCGAAGCAAATATCTGCAAAACATGCTGAACATAACTTTCATACTATTAGGAAAAGAACTTTAATATGCTACAAAGAGGGACTGAGGTACCCGGGCTAGTCTACCATTACGCTCAGCAAAGGATTCGTTTTGCTCTTATAATTTAAACATTAAGCCCATTAATTTTCTAATGGTATTATGATTAAGAAATACTGAATACTGTGGCCATAAAAAGTTGTTATATTCCCATATAAAAATTATAGATTCATTTATCTCTAGCTTTTGTGAATATTTTTTCCACAAATAAAAAAATTGCAATTTTTATTACGAAGCAATTAAAAGGTAATAAGGAAGCTATCACAGTCAAAAATATTATTGATATATAGGCTGACTTTTGTCATTTAAGAGTCCTGTACCTAAACATACCATGTGCCTTAGAATAGGCTTTATGCTGGAATAAATGCTTATAGATGCAGTCATGCATATTCAGTCCAATTTTCTGAATACATTTCTCTAAAAAGGAATTACAAATAATTGAAAGTCTATAACTGACATATGCTTTATATAATCTAAGTCCAAATATAAAATTTTATAAGTAATATTTGTAGGAGAGGTAGAATGTAGAGCCTACATCAGTGGGGGAAACATAATATTTATAATTGAATCAAATAGCTAACAAACACAATTAGGTATCTGCCACATCAGTATTCACATTTGTGCATTAAGATCATGCAAATGGAATTAATTATTGCTCAAGTCATTTATTTATAAGCAGTAGCTAAACTCAACAGTTTCCAATTTCAAGCATATGTAATATGTAATAGAAATAGTACAGTTCGTAATGAAGAATGGAAAGAGAAGAAAAGTGGGAGAGAAGAGGAAAAAAAGGGAAGACCAGAAGAAAAAGGGGAGAGAATAAGGAAGGAAAATTTGCCGAGAAAATACTTTTCATTTCATAGAAATTCATTTTTCCATTATAATAATCACAATGCCTATTTTACTATAATCAGTTCCATAACTGTCTTTTCAGTTAAATGCCAAATAAGTTCACATTTGAATTTTAAGATAATTCTTGTGTAGTGTTTAAGTAAAACCCAAATATTTTACATTAATTTCCTCAATAGACCACAAATTGACACAATTTAAAATGTAATCAACATTCAAAACTATTGCAGATCATGAGGTCAAGAGATCGAGACCATCCTGGCCAACATGGTGAAACCCCGTCTCTACTAAAAATACAAAAAATTAGCTGGGTATGGTGGTGCTCGCCTGTAGTCCCAGCTACTCGGGAAGCTGAGACAGGAGAATAGCTTGAATCCGGGAGGCAGAGGTTGCAATGAGCTGAGACTGCACCATTGCACTCCAGCCTGGATACAGAGCAAGACTTCACCTCAAAAAAAAAAAAAAAAAAAAAAAAGCACAAAGTTTTCACCTTCTTAGAAATACAAAATCTTCAAGGAGGGTTATTTTATTTAAAGTTCTATCAAATGGAGTCAGGAAGGCTTAACTAGGCCTTTATATAAATGTGGGCATTATTTAAACTTTCTAAACTCCCGAGAGAGTAACAACAGGGCCTACCTCACAGAACTGCTATACCTTCATACAGTGATGACATAGATAAACTTAGTGAATATTAATTATTGCTGTCATCTCAATGATCATCATCATTATGTCATCAAAAGTATCTGGGAATTTATATATCAAAAGATTTTCCCATAAAAATAATTAACCTGTAAAAAACTTCCACTCCCCTGGCAAGGATGTCTTATTATACAATATATCTGTTTTAAAGTAAATTTTTCAAATGACGGCCAGTGAGATCAGTGATTCTCAGTAAGGGGACAAGTTTGACCCCCAGGGGATAATTGTTAATGTCTGCAGACATTTGTATAGCGGTAGAGGGTAGGGATAGAGGGCCTGGGGAGACTACTGGCATCTTGTAGGTAGAGGTCAGGGATGCTGCTAAACATTCTACAATGCACAGGACAGTCCCACTGCAACAAAGAATGATCAGGCCCAAATTTTAATAGTGCCAAGGCGAAGAAACCCTGCAGTAGGATCACCATATTCCTAATAAAGACATTTACCAAAAAATATTCAGGCCTTCTCTAAAACAAATCATCTTGAAAGTCTCCAATATATCTTCCGAATTTATATTTAATACCAATTGCATTAAAATCTACTGTTTCACAAAGCTTAGTTCCATAATCATAGTTGTATTGACCACAAAGAGCATTCACTTAAAAATCCATGAAGTTATCATTCCTTTCCTGTATAATCTAGTAGCTTTTTTATACTTTTTGGGGAAATTCTTAAGAGGCACTAGTAATTTTCTACATTTGATATTTTAATATCTAGAATGTATAATTTTATCTTATTTCACTAGGAGAAAAATACACCATGAATACATGTTAGCCATATGGAAAAGACAATGAGGTTTAGTAATTAAAATTGAAAAGGTAAAGAACTATGCAGTAATTAGAACACTGATTAATCAGCTGATAATTTTATCTTGATTAATGTTGCTGGTTTCTGTTCTTATTGACCTAGGTAAAGTAGGTTTAGACCAATTAAATATAAATTATTCTCCTCTTTTTACATTCTGGGCAGCTTCCCGTATTGTAAGTCATACTACATTTAAGAAGTACCATTGAAATGCTTTTACTAAATTGGGTAGTTCAACAAAAGATAGAATTAAGTTTGTGTTCCAAATATACTGATGCTTTTATCTCAGGCTAAATTATACAGAGCTGGTTTATTTCAATATTATCTAGGGAATATTAAAATTAGAATAAATTGTTATTTTTGAAAAATTCTCTGAAAACACTCAGTAAAATATATACCTAGCTGTTTAACTAAGTCTAACATGAGAAATCAGAAGGATTGAAATTAAGGAATATAATTAGTATCACATGTAGGGTCTCACGTCATGAAAGTCTGCAGCTATGCTAGTTAATAGAACAAATTCTGGTATTAAGAAAATAACAATCATTAATTCTTAGCCAATCAGTTTTCTAGAAGAGATCCCCCCTAAAAAATATATAGAGAGAACTATTGTTGGAGATTCCTGAATTCCATAAATGTGTATCATCAGTAACGCCCATTTTTAAAAATCCTAAGACAAAAAAAAAAAAAAAACCAGCTTGAGCTACTAAACGAAAATTATGATTTATAAAGAATAAAATCTCTCTTCTCATCAATTAAGTTGATTACACTCGGGTAACAAAGACATTTTGATAAAGCCAAGCAGTTGAGATATTGTTGCAGTCTGTAATTTGATGCATCTTGGCCTCATCTTCTAATGCAGAATCCAGTCTCACCCAACTAGCACTTCTTTGATAGATCACCTGGTAGAAAACCAGCTTCCTCTATTCTTTTCTGCTATCCCCTTTCCCTATGTGTCTGGCCCCACATCTCCAACTACTGCTGAAGCTCTGGAGGTGATAAAGCCACCCGGTTTTCAATAGATGAATGTCTTCATAGGTTACTGCTTGAGAGGGAGATGTCAAAGCAGGGCTTCATGTACTGAATCTTAGAAAATCTCCTTTACATATGTCTATCACATATGTATGATTATATATAATTTAGTGTTTCTTTAAGGCCTCAGAAGGCACATGAAGATGATTATAACAAAAGGAGCAACCACAAACAACAGCATCACCTAACAGTATACGGGCACTTGCTCTGAGGCAGGAACTTTGACAAAGGCTGACATTTATTGAATCATTAATCCTCAAACAGTCCAATGAGCTAGTATCTATTTTAGCCTCCTTTTGTAGTTGAGGACTAAGCCAAAGAAGGATAAAAAAGTAGAACGCAGGATTGATGGGAATTGAACTCAAGGATTCTGACTCCCCTGTCCTGACTTCCCTGGCTCTGATTTTTGGTGGTTTGGACTCTGGATTTCAGCAACATACATATCATATGAGAAGAGGGAGTTATTTATCCATTTTATAAGTAAGTATAGGTCAGCATATGTTCAATAGGTATATATTTATGACTAATAGTGATTTAAATAACAATGGCTAATGTAATTATTGATAATGCTTTACTGTTTGTAAGTACATAAAATACATCCAGGAGCCCAGTGAGATTTCACAGTCATTGTTAATGATAGGAAGGTTGATACAGAAAGGGCTTCCCCCATTAAATGCTCAGGTGCAAGACGGCTTTTAAAATTCTTTCTTGGCTTTTTTTTTCACACAAGGGCCATCCATTTAATAAGTTTATTCAATATATCTAGCCTCTTGCCAACCCCTGTTCAAGTTGCTATATTTGATACTAATGGTTATCTGTTCATTCACACATTTGACAATTCCAGAAGATAACAGCAATGAATAAAACTGTCCTCAAGGAGCTTACAGACTAATTACATAAAATAAGAGCTAAAACTGATGACACAGTAAAAAACGAGGAGCATTTCATATTTAAGTTCTTTATAGAAGTCAGGGAGTTGGTGTCTGAACTGAAATGTTTCAACAATTTCAACTTCAACATTTTGAGAACTTTTTAAACTATTACAGTTAATCTAACACGTGGATAGCACTTAGTAATTAACAAAGTACTGGCTTTGTCCCCAAATCTCTGTGATTTAGGTCAAATTTTTGTCACTGTTTTATAGAGGAAGAAACTGTGGCTCAAAGAAAATAAGCTACTTTCCCAAAAATATGAAATGAGTAGAAAATCTAGAACTGAAAATTTCAGATGTGCTGGGCAAACCACACAAATAAATACTAACAATAAACACACATGCACAAGATTATATGATAAGGAGGCATGTGAACAAAGCTCATTTATTCTACAAATGTTTACTCTGTCTAGTAAGCAGCCACATGTAATATGTGGCCTTCTATCTGCACCATGATGATTGAGTCAATACTCAAATGCATACAGAAGTGAACAAAAAAAAGGCAATGCACAGTTACAGCATTACAAACCAAGACAAGGTGTGAACTCATGAAAGTATCTAATACACCTAAGGAATTATGACTATTGAGGGTTACTAAAGCATAGGGTCAGTGAGGAGGAAACGTTAAATGAGAGTCAGGACTGTATACTAAAGGATCTATGGGAACTATGCAATGAATATGTACTTAATTTTGTAGGCTGTGTGGAACCATTAAAGGTTTTAAATGGGAGATGTGAATTTTGTGTGATATGATTAATATTGCAGGAAATTAACACTGTCAGCACAATGAAGGAAGGATTGGCAAGGTAAAAGCTCTTCAATTTGCTTATCTCCTCCAAGGCTCACAGTGTGTGTGTGAAGAACAGATAATAAGTCCACATGGCTGAAGGGGAGAGCAACTGGAAGACAAACACAGGAAGGACAGACTGGAAAGTTAGATTAGGTCAAGACTCTGCAGGACTTGATTGTTAATAATTTAATCTTTATTTTATAGGCAGGCTTTATATCACTTATGATCACAATTATATTAGTTGTCCGTGTGCATTTCCCTTAGTACCTAGTATTGGATCACTGGCTTGTACATGTGGTAGGCAAATGGTACATTTTTTAGTAATTTTATATATAAGGCTAAATCTAATCAAAACTGATGAAGACACAGGAATTTCTGTAAAAATGTAATATATGCATTCTGAAAAAACCCTCAAGTTCTACAAAATTAAATAATAAAAATAAAAATTAATTTTAAGGGAGAATTTTAAGATTTTAAGGAAAAAAGTATTGGGGGCACTAGTTATAATCTATGAAACTTATAAGTTGAGCTCACAATAAAATCATTGTAATTTTAAATATTTTCACAGTTTAAAAGACATGTTAAGTGACTAATAAGTAAAGAAATACTATAGTAAATATGAGACTTTACTTTTAAATAATGAGTAAAAGTGGTTTGATGGAAGAGGGTGAAGCTGCTGAATTACATAAAAAAGAACAAAACACACACTGGGAAAACTGCTCAATTAGATCATCCAAAACAGAGGATATGGTTAAATTGAACCAGTAAAATAATTTGCAGTCAATAGGCTATTTCTCTGTGTTTTGCATGTTCTGCTGTGTTGGCTTTACTTTGAGTCTAAATGCGATTACAAAATATGAATTGCAATATGAACCCACATGATTTCCATCTAAACAGGTATCATTCCCATATTTACAATGGTATAAGAGCTAATTAACATTATAGAGGCACACATAAAGCAGGATAGACTATAACTGGAATTACTGAAAGAATCTTCTAACATCAACTATGTGGATATTTTTTAAATAAACATACACTGAGGAATATTTATAACATATGAATAATATGTGAACAAAAATAGCAATAAAACAAATAGCCACACAGTCCCCATCCAGTTTTTTAAATAACATTTTTGCTACTTTTGAAGCCACCTCTCTGATCACATCCTCATCAGCACCCCACACTTAAAGGTAACCGTGATCCTGAGTTTAGTCCATGTTATGCCTTATTATCTTAGTAATATTTTGTTTGATTTTGCATGTTTTTTTTTTATAAATGGAATCATATTGAACATAATCTATGCCTTGGTTTGTTCACTCATTATGCTGTTTAGACTTCATAATATATATAGTTGTAGCAAGTCCATTCATATTGCGTTATAATATTGTATTTCATGAATACCTCAAAATTCACTTATTCATTCTGCTGACAATGGACATTTGGGATATTTTCCACTTCTCTTGCTACTATAAACAAAACATTTATACATGTTATTTTTCATATCTACAAGTACACTTGTAAAGCATTTTTATTGGATAAATTCTGCTGGATTGTAGGGCATCTATATGTTCCACTTGATTATATGATACAGAATGGTTTCTAAAGGGGTTCTAACTATTTTCATTTCTAAATACATTGTATGAGAGTTCCTATTCTTCTACATTTCTACCAGCACAAGATATTAGAGACTTTTAACTTCTACCAGTCTGTTAACTGTAAATGGTATTTTATTATAATTTTGATTTGTATTTTATTACAGCTAATAATGCAGCCAAACATTTTTTGTTCACTTCGTAATCATGCATCTTTTAATGTGAAATGCAAAGTTTGTCTTTTACATATAAATTTGTACAATATCTTTGTACATTATAGATTCTAATACTTTGTCAATGCTTGTGTGTATGTATATATTTGCATGCACATTCACATATATATAGTTAACATGTTCTTCCCATTTGTGGTCTATTTTCACTTTATGATATCTATTGAAACAGATACTCACATTTTTTTGAAGTCAAATTTGCCTTTGTTGTCTAATTCTGTTTTTATTTAAAACTTTTTAACCTCAAGACAAAAATATATTCTCCTATATTGTCTTCCAAAATTTTAGAAACTTCACATTTTAATAGGTTTTTAATACATGGAACTGATTTTTGTATATGTTGTGACATAAAGAGTGAGGAAAGTTAGGTTATTTTTTTTTCTGCATATTGACATGGACCTGTCTCAGCACACCTTATTTGTACTCAATACTTTCTCTAACTGACATGTCATGGGATCTTAACAAAAGCGTTGGTCTGTTTCTGGGCTTTCTCTTCTGTTCCCACTGGCCTATTTGTCTAAACCTGAACAATGTAAATCTTAACCATTCTAACTTTATAATAAGAATTTATATTTGGTAGGGCATGTCCTCCATCCTTACTGTTGTGCAGGAGTGTCTTGGCTTTTCTTGCTTTTCCATATACATTTTAAAACCACATTATCCAAGTCCACATTGAAAAAGATAAAACTTTCAATATTTCACCATTTATCATCATACTATTTGTTTTAGAACACGTACCTGGTTAAGAATTTTTTCTACCTGCTTTGCTAAAATTTTAATTATTATTATTGAATTTTATCAATTAATTTTTCTGGATCTGCAAAATAATTGTTTTCTAATGCTGTGCCACCTTACATTCCCATTTTTTTTTAAGCTACATAGTTTTGATACGATGTTTATACATTCCCAGATTTATTCTGTTAATACTTTAACTTTTTAAATCTAAGAAATCAGGCTATAATTATTTATTACACTGTCTCAAAAAATAAGTTGGAAGGTAGATTTCATTTTTCTCTCTTCCAAAATAATTTTATAAGATTGGAATTTTCAGTTCCTTAAAGTTTTAGTAAAAGATCGCAACAAAATTGTGTGGCAGTGGTGATATTGGAAGAGAAGATTACTGATTCAAATATTTAATGGATATGGACATTGAATTGTTCTGTTTCTTTTAACTCTGTTTTGGTAATTTATGTTAGGAATTTGACATTTCACATGGTTTCAACTTTGGCAGCATAAAGGTGTTCATAATGCCCTTTTCAAATCACTTTAAACCCTGCTGAACCTTTTCATTTTTGATTCATTCCTAATACTATTTATTTTGCCTTCTTTTGGGTTTTTGAACTCTCTTGCCAGTCTTTTTAATGAATCAGCTTTGATCTTTTTTTAACACTCATTTTCTTCTTTTAGTATTATTGTATTAATTCGACGTTTATGTGTGTTATTTCCTTTCTCCTATTATCTTTGAGCTTATTCTCTTTTTCTAATTAAGATTTGATCAAATTTGGCTAATTTTCTGTATCTCTTATGGTCATTGGGGATTGTATTCCCTATACATCTCTTCCAGAAAATTTGCCTACATTATGTTATTCAATTCCTCCTGATCTGTAAATTCTTAGAGACATATATTCAAATCTATTACACCTGCCTTTTTTTTTTTTTTTTGGTAGTTTTATCAATTTGGGCTTTACATATTTTGAAGCTGTAGTTTTAAGTACATAAAGTTTAGAACTTTTATATCTTGATTAATTGAAATTTTCCTATGTTTTGGGCCACTTTATATCTAAAGTATCTTTTTTTGGCCGGGCTTGGTGGCTCACGCCTGTAATTCCAGCACTTTGGGAGGCCAAGGTGGGTGGATTACCCAAGGTCAGGAGTTCGAGACCAACCTGGCCAACATGGTGAAACCCCATCTCTACTAAAAATACAAAAAATTAGTGGGGCGTGGTAGTGCACACCTATAGTCCCAGCTACTCGGGGGCTGAGGCAAGAGAATAGCTTGAATCCGGGAGGCAGAGGTGGCAGTGAGTCGAGATTACACCACTGTACTCCAGCCTGGGCAACAGAGTGAGACTCTGTCTCAAAAAAATAAAATTATTTTTACACTGCCTTAAGATCTATCTTATCTTGTACAAATATACCTATCCCAGATTCTGTTGGTTAATGTTTGCATGGTACGTTTTTTTACTACTTAAGTTTTTATGCATTCTATTTATGCATTCTATGAATTCCTGTGTGTGTGTGTGGTTTTTTTTTTTTTTTTTTTTTTTTTTTTTTTTGAGGCAGGCTCTCTGTCCCCCAGGCTGAAGTGCAGTGGCGGGATCTCAGCTCACTGCAAGCTCCGCCTCCCAGGTTCACGCCATTCTCCTGCCACAGCCTCCTGAGTAGCTGGGACTACAGGTGCCTGTCACGACGCCTGGCTAATTTTTTGTATTTTTAGTAGAGACGGAGTTTCACTGTGTTAGCCAGGATGGTCTCGATCTCCTGACCTCGTGATCCATCCGCCTCTGCCTCCCCAAGTGCTGGGATTACAGGCGTGAGCCACCGGGCCCAGCTGCGTTCGTTTCTTTTAGGTTGAATTTTTTTTTGAAATGTATCCTAGCTTCTAAACAGAAAGTTTAAGCCATTTCGTATTTTAAGTGAAAACTTTAATTCATTTAATTAGTTGTACTTTCTATTTATCACATTATCATATTTTTTCCATTCTTTTATTACCTACTTCAATGACTTTGATACTGATGTTTTTCCTCGCCACAATTTTCCTTCTAATAACCTGAGAGCTAGATACACATTTTATCTTTTAGTAGTTCTTTAGACATTTTAATAAGCAAAGGCCAGGCACAGTGGCTCATGTTTGTAAATCCAACACTTTGGGAGGCCAACGTGGGAGGATCACTTGAGCCCAAGAGTTTGAGACTAGGCTGGGCAACATGGCAAAACCACATCTGTACAAAAAGTACAGAAATTAGCCCAGTGTGATGGTGTGTGCCTGCAGTCCCAGTTATTTGGGACGCTGAGGTGGGAGGATCGCTTGAGCCTGTGAGGTGAAGGCTGCAATTATCTGTGATCAGGCCACTGCACTGCAGCCTAGGTGGCAGAGGGAGACCCTGTCTCAAAAAAAAAGAAAAGAAATTTTAATAAACATACTTAAATTAAAACCTGAAGATAACCAATCTTTTAAAAATTTTTCCAAACTTTACAAGAAACTTGGAACCCTTCAACTCTAATTGCTTCCTCCAAATATTACTTTGGGGCAGTATGTTGGTTAATTATTCTCTCAAATTAGAATTCTACACACTTAACATTTTTTTAAATCTTAGACTTTCAAAATGGGATTGCTCTTCCTCCTGAAGCACTCCTTTTAAAATTCTTTTTTGTAAGAGTGTTTGGGTAGTTAATTCTCTCAGCACATGTTTGTCATAAATTTTCTTCATATTACTTCATTCTGAGTGGACAGTTTTCTGGATGTATAATTCCAAGAAGACAATTATTTTCAATATGCAGATACAATTCCACACTTTCTTCTACCTTCTATTACTATTATTGAAATGTCATCTGTAAGTGTAATCATCATTTCTCTGTGTGTAATGTTTATTCACTGAGTAGCTTTTTAGATCTTTTCTGTATTTTTGTCTTCTGCAGATTCATTACGAAGCTTCAAGATTTGGGTTTATTTTTATGTATCCTTTGAGACTTCTGTATCTTAATTAAAAGTTAAAAAATTTCCATCAATTTTGCAAATCTTTCCCCATTATTTCTCTAAATAGTGCCTTTTTGACATTCTAACCGTGCCTTCTGAGGGTCCAGTTAGAAATATGTGAGGTTTTTTCCATTATTACGTGTCTATCCACTTGTCTTCATCTATATTTTCTATCCTTTTGTCCTTCTGAATTATTTCTTCAGATATTCCAGTTCCCTCATACTCTTAGCCTCTGTATTGTTTGCTACTTAACAAATTCTTTATTTTTAAATAGTGACTTTATTGTTAAATTTAGATTTTTCAAATCCGATTATTTGATAGTGCTTATTTATATTTTTCTACCAACCTTTAAATTCTTTAGACATATTAGTCTCATTTTACGATTGCATACATTTATTTTGTTAAATTTCTACTGGTTATTATTGCTATTACTTTTGCTGGTTCTCATTCATGGTGATTTATCTCCTTGTTTGTATGTGGAAGTTTTCTTTTTTTGATTATGCACTCTCTTCCCTTGTAACTTTATCTTTAGGAATTCTATGAAGCCTGAATTGAAAGTAATTTCTTATAAAGTGGATTTCTGTTTACTTCCAGACCATTACAGATGAGATACCATTTTAAAATAAATTCTTTACATGACATTTTTCTATTTGTTTGGTTTTTGTTTCCACAGAGATGTTTTCATTTGAGTCCAAACAAGGCCAGCTTGTATTATAAAATTTCAAAGATGTTTCCCACCCCTTTCTACCTACCACCAAAGTTTTGTATAAGAAATTCAAAATATTTTAAGTTTTACAATTCGTATGGTCTCTATCCCAGCTATTCAACTCTGCCTTTGTAATTCAAAAGCAGCCACATAAGATACTTAAATGAATGTGCATAGCTGTGTTCCAAAAAAACAGGTAGAAATATTTTATTTATGAAAAAAAGGCAGTGATTCAGATTTGGCCTATGGACTTCAGTTTGCCAACCCATGCTCTCTCTATACCATCATAATTTTTTTTTTACTGGATCCATTTAAGTGATGAACAGAATCACAATATGATGAAGACATTTTATGAATACACGCAACTGGTGAGACATATGAAATGTTTAGGAGCCCAAAAAATAAAGAGAAAAAAATCAATCTATACATTGTCTAAATAAGTAATGATGAACTCCCACTGCTACACGAACAGAAACAACAAAACTCTAATCACAAGAATAATGTCTTGGGAAATAAAATAAGCATTATGAGAATGTCTCTGAAATACACAGACATACTGACTCTCTACACTGTACATCAATTTCTAGGAAAACACAGAAAGTGAGAGGATATATCCATCTCTCCAGCTGCCTCTCAAGGGCTCACAATCCAAGAAACCCTTCAGTAATATCTCATTAGTGATAAAGTTTACACTGAAACTCACATGGTATCATACAGATTGTATTACATTTTTCAAAGAACATAACACTGTGTATTGGAAAATGAGTAGAAATTACTTGGGATTGGCTATAATGTATACCCTTGAACTGGGCAATTCTTAAGTGATTCTCAGATGGCAAAATTGAGATTAAAAAGCTTACTCACTTGAAAATGACTCTTGTTGGTACTCCACAAATTAAAACTTTATAAATTTAGCACTAAGTATCTTTATAAGAGGGGAGGCATCCCATGGAGCATGCTTTATTAGTTTGGTCATTAACCTTGCTTGGGCCTTTCAGAAATTTTAGTTATAACTTATAAAACATAAAGAAATATCCAAAATTTATAATAGAGAGTTTTACTCTACTATCAAAGACCATTAAAAATAGAAACTATTCATCTTCATGGAGAGCCAAAAATACCCAAATATGACAAAAATATCCAGAAGGATGTTACCTTTCCAGCTGATAGTCTAAAAGAATAAATGCTTAAAGTATTGGCTATGGATAGCTGTTCTTTTTAGACATGTTGATCAACTTCTACGTTGAAATCATTTGACATTTACTAGTTTGAAGAAAAAATAACCACTATTATAATACAGTAGTACTCAACTATATTTCAAAATAGTTCAACATTTTATATCAAACATATATATATATACACGCGTGTGTGTGTGTGCCCCCAAACTGGGCAGAAATGAGATCAGCCTTTTTTGTTGAAGTCTGAACTAGCCGCTAAACACTAATCCAAATAGTGTTTTCTGCTTCTCTCCAAATATAACTCCTGGCAATGCCTATGGCAGAAGATGAAACACAAAGATGAGAGGCACTATCCTTGTTTCTCTAGATTCAGACACCTACCCAGGTATCCTATACACCATTAACTTCCAATTATTAAAGGATCCTACCTTTCATAATAAAAGAGGAAAAATATATTTTCCTTCTACTCTTCTAGGTTCTCAGCTTGGGTCTCTCTGTAACTAAAGAAACATTAACAGGAGAAAAGTATTTAATTTACTTGATACTTATAAGATGTTTAATGTTTTTACTGTATTGCAATTTTACTATTTCATGTGTTTTACCTATTACTTTATTTATAGAGAACTAGAAATGTCAATACAAGAGTTCTCCACACTTTCTACTCAAAGAGGAGTCTATGAACCAGCACAGTGGTTTTTTTCTGGAGACTTAATAGGAATGCAGAATCTCAAGTCCAGTCAAAGCCTACAAATTCAAAATCTGTATTTTTTCTAAGAAGATCCAAGTGATTAAAACATGCTGTCCTTGGTGATAGAGCATTGATACTCACTCTCTTTCCATTGCAAACACATGGGACTAATAATGTACTCAATACCAGTAGAATAGAGTAGGAAGAGTTATGTAGTTTAGAAAAAGCCAAGCCAGGCATCTTGATATATCTTCTCATAAACCTATTGATTACCTTACCTTTCAGTTCCTTCAAAACAAGGATCACATTTCAATCCATAGGAGTTATCATGTTTTAAATTTACTAATTTAGTGAATGCTTGGGATTCACTCCCCAGTGATTTTCTCACCAGATCAATAAACCTGTTCCTCTAAAATCAAAGCAGTATCTTCTAGAATAATTTGACCTTCTAAGATATGAATGTTGAGTAATAAAATTTCCTCACAAAACTCAGATGAGTTACTAAAGTATTGTTACTCAAATCGAGAATAACTCAGTCACTGTATATAAAAACATTAACATTAAAAATAATTATGCTAACATCCATAAGATCTTAATACAGTTCAGTCCTTCCAGTGAGCCCAATTTGAACACTAAGAAGGAAGTCACTGGGAAGCTACATTCACAATATAATCTTCTGAAAGAATTCATTTTAATTAAAAACCAGGTGGTCCTGAGTTTTCCTCTAAGGCTCTATGTTAAAAAATCCCATTGATCATACATTCTATAATGAAAGATCCAACTATAAACCTGAAGGAAAATGGAACAGATGAATCAAAATATTCTCATTCTACTTAATATAATCTTGGTTTCCAGTAGGGGTTTATAATTATAACACTGAAAGTAGAAACCATGAAGCACAAAGCTAGTAGGTTAATTAAAGATTTTAAAAAATTTCTCTCTGTTAAAAAATCTACATAATTCAAAGGTATATTTACCTAAATATGAATGTAACCTTTATAAATAATGAAAAGACTATTATATCAAAGGAAAAATTGGGGGAAAGGATATGATTAGGAATTTCATCAAAAATTACCAAAAACCACAAAATAATATGTTTGTCACTTTAATAATCAAAAAAAGCAAAGTAAAAGAATAAGATATTGCCAATCATTTTGACTGACATAAAATTCTGACTATATTAGCCAGTGTTTAGAAAATTTGAGAATGCTTACTCTGATGCATTACTGGTAGAAAGGTGAACAATTTAGCAACAGGCAGCAGAAGTCTGAAACATGTGCATACTTTTTGAAAAAGCAAATCCAACCTTTCCAAATTTACCTTTAGAAAATAATCTGATCAGTGTGATGATGCTCAATATGTAACTATTAGAAAACTGTAAGCAACGTAAGTGCCAAGTAAG
The DNA here is from genome assembly GCF_003255815.1 of Theropithecus gelada. Lineage (NCBI taxonomy): Eukaryota > Metazoa > Chordata > Mammalia > Primates > Cercopithecidae > Theropithecus > Theropithecus gelada. Next base: position 78,433,911 of record NC_037681.1, read on the forward strand.
ACAGCTCATTTCAATAAGCTACGGTACATCCATACAGTGTAACAAGATGCAAAGATTGAACAAAAGAATGTACAATGATATGAAAAGAAGTTCAAAATATGTTAAACAGAAAAAATAAAAAAAGTATACATTATGATCACTTTTCAAAAAAATATGTAAATGGATGGATAGCTAAATGGATGAAGAGTAACATACAAAGAAACTATATAGATGGATATATCAAGCAATAGGTATAGATAGGATAGATAACAGACAGGAAGGATACTCAACAAAATCTCAACAACTTTATTTAAATGATTGGTGTGTTTATGGGTATATATCTGTGATTCCTAGTTAAATTGAACTTTTTAGTATGTTAAAAAATTATCTTGCGAGTCTTCTTATCTGTACTTGGTCCACTTTTCTATTAGGATTTCAGCATTCTAGGTATCAACTTATATGAATTCTTTGACCATGAAGATGCAATGTCTCTGAAATAGTTGCTGCTAATAGTTTTTTCTAGGTTATTTTCTCCAAGGATTTTTTTTCCATTCAAAAATTATTAAATTTTTATGTAGTCAAACCTATGGCTTTCCCTTTTAATTATTTTATTTTTAATTTATGTGGGTATAGTTATACTTATTTATAAGGTATATGAGATGTTTTGATATAAGCATGCAATGTGAAATAAGCACACCATGAAGAATGGGGTATCCATCCCCTCAAGCATTTATCCATTAAGTTACAATCCAATTACACTCTAAGTTATTTTAAAATGTTCAGTTATTATTAACTGTAGTTATCCTGCTGTGCTAGCAAATAGTAGGTCGTATTCTATTTTCTTTTTTTTTTTTTCGTATCCATTAACCACCCTAACCTCCCCACTAATTTCCCGCTACCCTTCACAGCCTCTGGTAAACACCCTTCTACTCTCTATGTCCACAAATTCAATGGTTTTTTATTCTTAGATCCCACCAACAAGTGAAAATGTGTGATATTTGTCTTTCTGTGCCTGTCTTATTTCGCTTAACATAATGACCTTCAGTTCCACTCATGTTGTGGTAAATGACTGGATCTCATTCTTTTTTATGTCTAAATAGTACTCCATTGTGTGTAAGTACCCCATTTACTTTATCCATTCATCAGTTGATGGACACTTAGGTTGCTCCCAAATCTTAGCTATTGTAAACAATGCTGCAACAAACATAGGAGTGCAGATATCTCTTCAATATACAGATTGCTTTTCTTTGAGGTATATATGCAATAGAAGAATTTCTAGATGGTATGGTAGCTTAATTTTTAGTTTTTTGAGGAACTTCTAAACTGTTCACCATAATGGTTGTACTAACTTACATTCCTGCTAACAGTGTACAAGGTTCCCTTTTCTCCATGTCCTCGTCAGCATTTGTTATTGCCTGTCTTTTGGATATAAGCCATTTTAACTGGGGTGAGATGATATCTCATTATAGTTTTGATTTACATTTCTCTGATGATCAGTGATGTTGAGCACCTTTCATATGCCTGTTTGTCATTTGCATGTCTTCTTTTGAGATATGTCTATTGAACTATTTTGCCCATCTTTTGATCGGATTATTAGATTTTTTTTGGATATAATTGTTTGAGCTCCTTATATGTTCTGGTTATATATTGTCAGGGGGTAGTTTGCAAACATTTTCTCCCATTCTGTGAGTTGTATCTTCACTTTGTTGATTGTATCTTTTGCTGTGCAGACACTTTTGAACTTGATGTAATCCCATTTGTCCCCTTTTGCTTTGGTTGCCTGTGCTTGTAGGGTACTGTTCAATAAATCTTTGCCCACACCAATGTCCTGGAATTTCCCCCCCCCCATGTTTTCTCATAGTAGTTTCATGGTTTGAGGTCTTAAACTTAAGACTTTAATTCATTTTGATTTGATTTTTGTATATGGCAAGAGAGAGTAGGGATCTAGTTTCATTCTTCTATATATGGACATCCAGTTTTTCCAGCACCATTTATTGAAGAGACTGTCTTTTCCTTTCCCCAGTATATGTTCTTAGCACTGTAGGTGTCTGGATTTGTTTCTGGGTTTTCCATTCTGTTCTATTAGTCTATGTGTGTTTTTATGCCAGTACCACCCTGTTTTGGTTACTTAACTCTGTAGTATAATTGGAATTAAGTTATGTTATTCTTCCAGTTGTGTTCTTTTTGCTTAAAATAGTTTTGGCTATTTTGAGTCTTTTTTAGTTTCATATAAATTTTAGAATTTTTTTTTTTTTTTTTTTTTTTTTTAAGACGGAGTCTCGCTCTGTTGTCCGGGCTGGAGTGCAGTGGCCGGATCTCAGCTCACTGCAAGCTCCGCCTCCCGGGTTTACGCCATTCTCCTGCCTCAGCCTCCCGAGTAGCTGGGACTACAGTCGCCCGCCACCTCGCCCGGCTAGTTTTTTTTTTTGTATTTTTTAGTAGAGACGGGGTTTCACCGTGTTAGCCAGGATGGTCTCGATCTCGTGACCTCGTGATCCACCCGTCTCGGCCTCCCAAAGTGCTGGGATTACAGGCTTGAGCCACCGCGCCCGGCCTAGAATTTTTTTTTCTATTCCTGTGACGAATGTCATTGGTATCTTGATAGAGACTACATGAATCTGTAGATTGCTTTGAGTAGTATGAACATTTTAACAATATTGATTTTTCCAATCCATGAACATGGGATATTTTTCCATTTTTTTGATGTTCTTTTCCATTGTTTTCATTAGTATTTCATAGTTTTTATTATAGAGATCTTTTTTCTTTGGTTAATTCTTAAGTAATTTTATGTGTGGCTATGTACACGGAATTACTTTATTTCTCTTTCAGATTGCTCACTGTTAGCATGTAAAAAAACGCTGCTCATTTTTGTATGTTAATTTTGTATACTACAACTTTACTGAATTTATTGGTTCTAAAAGTTTCCAAATACAAGATTTTTATCATCTGCAAACAAGCATAATTTGACTTCTTTCTTTTCAATTTGGATACCCTTTGTATCATTCTCTTGCCTAACTGCTCTAACTAGGACTTCCAGTACTATGTTAAATAACAATGGTGACAGTGGGTATCTTCGCCATGTTCCAGGTCTTAGAAGAAAAGCTTTCAATGTTTCCCCAGTATGATACAAGCTGTGGGTCTGTTGTATATGACTCTCCTATGTTGAGGTATGTTCCTTTTATCCCCAGTTTTTTTAGGGTTTTTATCATGAATGGATTGATTTTATCAAATCCATTTTCAGCATCAGTTGAAATGATCATGTGATTTTTATCTTGCATGTTGATGCAATGTATCACACTGATTGATTTGAATAAGTTAAATCATCCATGTATTTCAGGGATAAATTCCACTTGGTCATGATAAATGATCTTTCTAATGTATTGTTGAATTTGGCTTGCTAGTATTTTGTGGGACATTTTTGCATCAACATTCAAAGATATTGGTCTGCAGTTTTCTTTGTTTGACGTGTCTTTGCCTGGTTTTGGTATCAGGGTAATACTGGCCTTGTAAAATGAGTTTGGAAGGATTCTCTCCTCCTCTATTTTTTTCAGAATAGTTTGAGTAGAATAGGTATTAATTATTTAAATGTTTGGTGGAATTCCGCAGTAAAGCCATCAGGTCCCGGGCTTTTCTTTAGTGCGGGAGTTTTTATTATGGCTTTGATCTCATTACTTGTTACTTCTCTGTTCAGGCTTTGGGTTTCTTCCTGGTTCAATCTTCTCAGGTTTTATATATAAGTATGCCCACTTCTTTCAGATTTCCAATTTATTGGTGAATAGTTGTTCATAGTAGTCGCTAATGATCCTTTGAATTTCTGCAGTATCAGCTGTAATGTCTTCTTTTACATTTCTAATTGTATTTATTTGATTTTTTTTTTCTTAGTCTGGCTAAAGATTTGTCAATTTTGTTTAACTTTGCAAAATACCAACATTTTGTGTAATTGTTCTCGTTTCTTATTTCATTTATTTGTGTTTGATATTTATCTTTTCTATTAATTTTAAATTTGATTTGCTCTTGCTTTTCTGGTTCTGTAAGATGCATCATTAGATTTTTTTATTTGAAGATTTTTCTCTTTTTTGATGTAGGCACTCATAGCTATCAACTTCTCTCTTAGTACTGCTTTTCCTGCATCTCATAGGTTTTGGTATACTGTTTCCATTATCATTTGTTTCTAGAATTTTTTCAATTGCACTCTTAATTTCTTAATTGACTCAATGGTTGTTCAGGAGCATACTGTTTAATTTTCATGTAGTTGTATAGTTTCCAAAATTCTTCTTGTTATGAATTCCTGGTCTTATTTCACTGTGGTCACAGAAGGTGCTTAATATTATTTCAATACTTTTGAATGTTTAAGACTTGTTTTGTGACTTAACATATGGTCTATCCTTGAGAATAATCCATGTGCTAAGGAAAAGAATGTGCATTCATGTATTCTGCAGCTCTTAGATAAAAGAATGTTCTGTAAATATCTTCTTAGGTCTATTTAGTTTACAGTGCAGGATAAGGCTGATGTTTCTTTGTTGATTTTCTTTTTGGAAGATCTGTCTAATGCTGAAAGTGGGGTGTTGAAGTCTCCATCCGTTATTGTAGTGGGATCTACATCTCTCTTTAGCTTTAATATTTTCTTGATATATCTGGGTGCTCCAGGGCTGGGTACATACATATTTAAAATTGTTATATCCTGTTGCTAAATTGACACCTGTATCACATTACATAGTGACCTTGTCTCTTCTTATACTTTTGCTCTGGAAATCTATTTTGTCTGACATAGTGATTCCTGTTTTTTTTTTTTTGGTTTCAGTTGGCATGGAATATCTTTATTATCTCTTTATCTTTAGTCTACATGTGTCTTTATGGTGAAGAGTGTTTCTTGTAGCAAACAATGAGTCTGGTTTTTCACCCATTCATCCAGTCTGTGTCTTTTGATTGGAGAGTTTTGTCCATTTTCATTCAATGTTATTATTGATAAGAACTTACTCCTGCCATTTTGTTATTTGTCTTCTAGTTGTTTTGTGATCTCCTCTTCTTTCATTCTCATCTTCCCCCAGTGATATTTCATTTCTCTCGCTTTTTTATTTTTTGTGTATCCATTTTATGTTTTTTGATTTGAGGTTTTCATGAGGCTTATACTCTCTTATAACCTATTATTTTAACCTGATAGCAACTTAACACTATTTGCATGAACAAACAAGCAAAAAGAAAATAAAAACTCACTCTAACTTCATTTTCCGGCTTTTTAACTTTTTGTTATTTCTATTTACATATTATTTTACTATGTCTTGAAAAATTATTTTTTATTAGATCATTTAGTCTTTCTACTTAGAATAAGAGTTGTTTACACATCACATTACAGTGTTATAATATTCTATGATTTTCTGTGTACTTATTATTACCAGTAAGTCTTATACCTTCAGGTGATTTATTGTTCATTAATGTTTCTTTCTTTCTGATTGAAAGAAAAGCATTTCCCCTTTAGCATTTCTTGAAGGATGGGTCTGGCATTGATGAAATCCCTCAGCTTTTCACTGTCTGAAAAAGTCTATTTCTTCTTGATGTCTGAAAGAAAGTAAATGTTTTCTTTTCTTCAGCACTTTAAATATGGCATGCCACTCTCTCATGGCCTGTAAGGTTTCCACTGAAGAATCTGCTGTGAGTTGTACTGGAGCTCCATTGTATGTTATTTGTTTCTTTTCTCTTGCTTCTTTTACAATCCTTTCTTTATCCTTGACCTTTCGGAGTTTAACTATCCAATGCCTTCACTTAGTTTTCTTTGGGTTAAACCTGCTTAGTGTTCTATAACCTTCCTATACTTGGATATTTATATCTTTCTCTAGGTTTGAGAAGTTCTGTTATTATCCCTATCTCTTGAATAAACTTTCTAACACTATCTCTTTCTTTATCTCTTCTCTAAGGTCAATATCTCTTAGATTTGCCCTTTTGAGTCTATTTTCTAGATCGCGTAGGCATGCTTTGTTGCTTTTTCTTTTGTCTCCTCTATGTATTTTCAAATGCTAATTTGAAAGCTCACTAATCCTTTCTTCTGCTTGATCTATTTCAGTATTAAAGAACTCTGATGCATTCTTCAGTATGCCAATTCCATTTTTCAGGTCCAGAATTACTCCTGGATTCTTTTCAATTATTTCAATCTCTTTGTTAAATTTATCTGATAGAATTCTGAATTCTTTGTTATCTTGAATTTGAGTTTCCCCAACACGGCTGTTTTAAATTCTCTGTCTGAAAGGTCACACATCTGTTTCTCCAGGATTGGTCCCTGGTGCCTTATTTAGTTCATTTGGTGAGGTCATGTTTTCCCGGATAATGTTGGCGCTAGTAGATGTTCTTCACTGTCTGAGCATTGAAGAGGTAGATATTCATTATAGTCTTCACTGTCTGGGCTTATATGTATCCGTTCTTCTTGGGAAAGCTTTACAGATATTTGAAATGACTTGAGTGTTGTGATCTAAGCTATTTCTGCATTAGGGGGCACCCAAAGCCCAGTCACACTGTGTTCTTGCAGACTCACAGAGGTACCATGTGGAGAGGACAGCCTTGGACAAGATCTAGGAGGATCCTCTGGATTACCAGGTAAAGACTCTTGTTCTTTCCCCTTACATTCCCCCACACATACAGAGTCTCTCTCTGTTTTGAGTCACCTAAAACTGGGGGTGAACAAGTACCCTTGTGGCCACCACTACTATGACTGGAATAGTTCAGACCTGAAGACAGCACAGTGTTGGGTCTCACACATGGCCTGCTGACACCACTTCCTGGCTACTGCCTATGTTCACTCAAGGCCCTGGGGCTGTTCAATCAGCATGTGCAAAGACAGCCAGGCCTGTGTTCTCTCTTTCAGGATAGAAAGTTCCAAGACCTCAGATGGGTTCAGAAGTACCTTCTGGGAGTCAGAGACTAGAGTCAAAAGCCTTAGAAGTTTATCTTGTGTTCTATTGTATCGTGGCTGAGCTGGCAAACCACAACACATGGCTCTTCCCACTCTTCCCTCCTTTTTCCAAAGGCAGTGGAGCCTCAACCCGTAGCTACTGACACTCTTAGACATTAAGAGCACTGCCAGACTATTTCCAATGTTCCCTTAAGGCCCAATGTCTCTTAAGTCAGCTTGTGGTAAAAGCTGCCTGGCCTGAGATGCTCTCTTAAGTGCAGTGGGCTCCCCTCTGGTCCAGAGGGGGTTCAGAAATGCCATCCAAGAGTCAAGTCCTTGGATGAGGAATTAGAGTTCTTGGAATCAGGGACCCCAAGAACCTGCCTGGTGCTCTACCCCACTGTGGCGGTGTTGGTACCTGAAACCGGGAAGTCTCAGAAGTTCACCAAGGCCCTCAATGTAGTGCCTGGGTATCACTGCTCGTTATTCAGGTCCCAAGAACTCTTCAGTTAGCAGGTGATGAAAGCTGCCAGGTTTGGGTCCTTTCCTTCAAGGCAGTAGATTCCGTTCTGGCCCAGGGTGTGTCTAGAAATGTCATCTGGGAGCTGTAACAGAGGCCTCATGACTCTGACTGGGGCCTGATCCTGATGTTGCTGGGCTGATATCCAAGATCAAGACAAAGTCCTCCCCATCCTTTCCTCTCTTCAGGTAGATGGAAAGGGTCTCTTTTTGGAGCCTTGAGCTGTACATTCTGGGTTTAAAGGAAGGGTGATGCCAGCACTCCCTTGGCTGTGGCAGCTGGTGTCTTAGTATGTCACAAGCCCCACCCAGTCCAGTGTCGCTGGGCCTAGTTCAGCACTAGGACCCTCTCAGGAGTCGCAGTTTTTATGGCCTAAACTGCCTTTCAAGTTTAAATGTTCTGTGAGTGGGAATCAGCTGAGTTTGGTTCAGACTTTCTTTCTGCTCTAACAGGACAGCACTGAGTTCAATGCCTCATAATTGCTGTTTTCTATCTCCTTCAGTGCCCATAGACACTCTCCAAACCACACCATTGCTGCCAGGCGTTGGGGAGTGGTGGAAGTGGAATGGTGTCTGTGGCGATTCAGGGCTGTTTTTCTAATCTTTTCAGTGCCCTTTTCAGCAATATGAAGTTAAAACCAGGTACTGTGAGTGCTCACCTGATTTTCAGTTCCTATGAAGTTGTTTACTTCTATGTAGATAGTTGTTAACTTGGTGTCCTTGCAGGGGTAGGAGGTGGCGATCAGTGATGGGTGGGACCTCCTATTCTGCCATCTTGCTCTGCCTCCTCCCTCTGATTGATTTTTTAATTTTATGCTTAAAGTTATTTATTGTTACTAAATCAGACAGTCAATTCTATTTTTTATAGTTTTCAGAGATCTTGTACTTTTATATCTTTAAATATCTGGAATTTATATCAGTATATGATATGCAGTAAAACTAGAACAAACCTAATTTAAATGTTTCCACACTTGTTAACCAATTGTCCCTGGGCTACTTAATAGTCCATCATTCCTCCACTGAACTATAATACCAACTCAAAATTTTACATATTTGAAGCTATCTTGATTTTCCTTCTTTTCCATTTCCCTTTTGTCAAAATGACACTGCCTTAATTATTGTAGTATAGGGGAAATTGTCTTTCCCATCACTGGAGTCATGACTCATGACTAAGGCCCCTACAACAAAAGACAGATTAATAAGGAAAAGCATACATATTTATGTAAGTTATGTGACAGAAGCCTTCAGAAATGGAGAACCAAAAAACACAGGTAAACGTGTTTATTCTTATGCTTAGGTTTGATCACAAGTGGTAAGTAATGGAGAAGTATGATTGGATAAAGAATATGAGCTAATAATAATAAACTGCAAGGGAACTCAGCAAGGCCTGTTTGTTCAGATTCTTCTCTGCGTCCTTTGTCTTCAGAGATAAGGACATTCCTTTCCTCCTGGTATAGGGAGAGTACCTCTCAAATGAACGTCTTAAAGCCTACTTCAAGGGAAGATCACAAAATTCTTTATGGCCTGCTTCAGTAGAGAAGTGCAAGGGATGGTCAGACAGATCTTCTGGCTTCTGCTGTTTTCTCAAATGCCAAGGTGCCATATTTTGGGATAGCAAGTCTTGAATACCATCAGTAGTTTTACAACTTACCAAATGCTTATATTAGCTATTTCCCCCTGTTCCTTCTGAGAAGTAAACATTAGATTTAGATTGACTGTACCAATTTTTTTAAATCACTTTTTAAAAGTTTAATTATATCAATTCTGTGAATTAATATGTTAAGAACAGCCATCTTTGAGTATATTTAGTATTCACTTGATAAAAATTGTCTCAGGTCTCAGAAAACTTATCATTTTCATTACACAGTACCCACATGGTTTTTCTTCCTAATGTTATATCAAGGTATTTTGCATTTTCATTGTATCTCAAACAGGAATTTTGTTACATATTTGTCTAAGTTAGAAAGCATGAAAGCAACTCAGCCAAATAAATTTGTTCTAAGAAACCTATTTTAAAATCAATTCTGACACAAAATTCATTAGCAATAAACAAACTATAAACTTTTCACAAGTACAATGAGTAATAGAGAGCAGACAATGGAAATAACCAAATAAAGAAAAGTATTGTGTGACAAACATATGCATTCAGTAAGAGGTAAATTAAATTTTCTCATAGTTTTCCTCTCCTTAAAATAAGAGATAATCCAAGTGAAATTCAAAATCTATTTTATCAAAAATCATCAGACAGCACACATATTAAAATTCCCAGAGAAAAATTTAGACTTCAAATTGTATGGTAAGCCATAATGTTCTAGTTTGTAATAATCAAATTTATTAAGAACAGTGTATTAAAATAATTAATTTTCTGGATCACACACTATTAGGAATAACTCTCCTGGCCAGGGAATGGGGTAGTTAGGGGGAAGGCAGGAATGCCCTCCCTCTGTGTAGCATGAATGAGAGCACTATCTCCTAAGGGGAGAGCTTAATTCTCTGGAATTCAACCCTACTATATAACAGATGCGGGGCTTCCTATGATGCAAATTGCCAGGGAGGATTTAGGCTGGACTAAGAAGACATTCATTATAGAAGAGTCAGATACAATAATTCTTTGGGGACTTGTGAGTAAGCAAATATGCAGAATTACCCATGGTTGCTGCAATTTTGACCTCAGAAAAATCCATGGTATGTATTTCCTAGAAAACAGCCTGGCTTTTCAGAAATCAAAACAGAAATCTAGCATAAAGATGTGTACATTTGGTCATTTGTTAAATATACTTATTGATGACCTAAGTACAGGTTATTTGGAATAATCTCAATCAATCCTGAACCAAAATACAGAAGGATGTAAAGGAATAAATGTCTCAGGTTTGAGAAAGTATTTAATAACTAGAGCAAATGTTGTAAAACTTTAATTTTGAATTCTTTCTGATATAGGTTTGTTTTATCATTCAATTTTTTTCTTCCACATATCAAAAAAGATTCCAGTTGCTCATGCTTTAACAGTACTCTAAATTGAAATAAAATTTAACAATCTGGGTTAATATTATTAACTGAACATAGAAATAAAATGAAGTAATTTCCAAATATTCATTCTCTAGCTTCATCAATCTATTATGTGCAAATACTCCCAATGTCTTTGTTCACTAATATCAGACTTAAAAATCAAATATACAAAATTTGTTTTTATGAGAAAATGTAACATGAAAAACTGCCTTCCATTCAACATAAAACCTTTTCATGAATTAAGTGTGAATGTGCCTAGAAGTTGAATCAACTCATTTTAATAACAACTATACTTCACTTCATAGTAGTATCATATTGTTTACTTATAAAATCTGACAAAGCTAAAAGTTTGCATGAAACTCTGATGTCTTTACACATAGAACTTGACAAAGTAATTCATGAAAAAATGAATATATATTACCTAGTTTAAAGAACATTTTACAACCATTTTTCTGAAGTAAGGGTTGACTTGCAAGGTATAGTTATTTGAGAAAAGAGAGTTTATGGCTACACAACTCAGTATTATTTACTTTTGATTTCTGTATTAACTCTTTCATGAAAAAATATGACTTAACCAAGTAATTATTCAGAAGTAGTAACTGAGCCTTAGTGAGAAAAATCAGAGCTCCAGTATATATTGAAATGAAATATTCTCAGATAGAAAAGAATAGAGCGATAGAGATGATGATGATGATTCTCATTTACACTGGATTTTTAAAGAAGGACTTCAACAAAGTGACTATGTGTCTTTTTTAACATCCAGGGAACAAAGCCAGAGATCTGAGAACAGTTAGTGCTCTAAAAAAAGGTTAAAAACTCACCAATTCTGACAAATGTAAGTAGGTATTGGATTAAATAAAAGTAGCTTCTTTAATGGACAATGGTACACTGTTCTCTAAGCTGTATAATGAGAGAAAGAATAAAAACAGAGCCATTTTAGGAAATGACAGGGCTGAGTTGTATAGTGATCCTTCAGTTGTTGAAAAGATATAGAAATGTATTGGAAAAAATTAGTTCCTGCAATTTATCAGGTTGCTACTATTTTTGAAATAAGCAATTCTATTTTAAGTTCTATGACAGTTGATGGACACCAGTAAAACCCAGTATCCTAAGTCAGATATAATCTCTTTCAAATATTATATTTCTAGCTCTCAGAAAGCAATGGCAAAAATCATTTATTAGCATGCTCATGCCAGACCCACTCTGATCTACTTATTTGTTCACATTTGGATTTTAGTTACCTTACATTATCAGGCACTAAAAGAAACCAAGAAATGATAATGTATTTATAGACTTCAACCTTCTAAAGAAAAATGTTATACAACATGTAACATATGAAAAAATAAAAGCATGTTATCCAGTAGATGTAGTAATAATTATAAACTTGGTAAAAACAGAAGTGAATAATTGCAATTGAAAAAGCATGTTGAAAAAAATATATACTCACTTCTGTGACTAAAATTAAAAAGACTAACAACATCAAGTGTTGGTGAGGATGTAAAATTACTGGAACCGCCATACACTGCTGGTGAGAATGTGAAATATTACAGCCACTCTGGAGAACAGTCTAACATTTCAACATATGTGTACCAGCAACTCCATGCCCAGATATTTACTCAAGAGAAATTAAAACTTATGTTCACACAACAACTCAGCAGGCAAATGCTTACAGCAGCTTTATTCATAATCACCAAAAACCGAAACAACTAAAAAGGTCACCAAATGCTAAATGAATAAATTGTGGTGTATCCATACAGCAGAATACTATTCAGCAATGGCAAGAAGAAATACAGTGACACATGCCACAGCATAAGTGAAATTCAAAAGTATTATGCTAAGTGAAAGAAGCTAGACACAAAATGGTACACACTGTATGATTTCACTGACATGAAATTCTACAAAAGGCAGAACTATAGTGAAAGAAAGATCAGTGGTTGCCAGGGTCAATGGGTATATGTAGGAAATTGACGTCAAAGGAGATATGGGAGACATTTTCAGTCTGATGCAAATGTTTGATGACTGCACTGATAGTTATAGGGCTGTACACATTTTTCAAATCTCATTGAATTATGTATTCAATATTGGGAAATTTTATTGTATGTTAACAATATCTCAATAAGGCTTATTTTTTAAAGTATACAAAAAATAGAAAGTTTGTATATAGAATTTCTAATCTTTTCTGCTTTAAAAATAAGATAATGAAACATTTAAAGAAGGAAACAAATGTGATTAACTTATTAAAAGAAAAAATGAGGTAATAACAAATCGCATAAGTATTAATAAATAGAATCAATAAATCTATGCAGTGTTATAACAAAGATATTGTTATTAAGAGTTTTAAGAAAAATAAGGTCACAATGTCGTGTAATGGAAAAAGCTGTTTTCAGCTTGGATCCCATTCATCAAGTTACCTTGTTATTTCTCTATCACAGGAAGAAAATTATAAACATCATGATTGGATGGCAGAGAATTCTGGTAGAGGCAGAAAAAAATAGATGGAGGATAGAACACTCAGGTAAGAGACAGAAAGAGCTACACAGTGAAGAAAGAGAAATCATTAATCAGTTTACAGCCTGTATTGTGGGGAGTCATTGAAAGAAGTACATATGCGTGGAAATTCATTAAAGGAAAAGTTACCTGGAATTAATTTTAATGAAATAAAATGAAAAGAGGAAAATTTTTTAAATGCATGTTTTAAAAATATACAGTAAATGTTCTGAAAAATAAGAAGTAATTTCTTAGCCTAAACCAGCAAGGAACAAGGGTAATATGGGACATGCAACCAGACTGACTAAGCTTGCCCACAAGCTTCTTACTGTGTAAGAGACACCAGTTTTCAACTTTTATCCTTTTCATTTAATTATTTATGTTTAAGCAAATATATAATAAAATGCATGCAGTGCATTTATTTATCACCGAAGCATGTGTGTTCAATTACTCTCAAGCAACTCTTTTGTTATCAAATGTAGATTACTAGACTACATAGACCACATTATGGCAAGGAGTAGGAAAATCAAAGAAATCTCTCTAAGCTTAAAAAAGCAGTAACATGGATCGAATATTACAGAGGTTGATGAGTAAGAAATAAATGGAATTGATGAGGAAGACTTTATACATAAACAATACACATACAAACAAAGACATATACACCTGTGCACCCGTGTGTGTGTGTAGATGTGTAAAATGTCCTGTTTCCTTAAATTAGGAAATGATTTTAATTCTAAAAACAGTATATAAACCAAAATGTTCAGAGTCAGTTTTATGAATTTCCTGTATCATTTAGATTTTAATGTCTTAGAATTTACTAAATGATTTGTCATAATAGATTAAATATTAGTATATTACATTGATAGTGTGTAGGAACTTACTCAATTCTCAAAAAATGATGTCAATACTGTTCATGTAAAGTTCAAAATACATGAACATTAACATTAAAATAAACGATTAGCTAACAGATCAGAAAATACACACCAATTCAAAGGAATACAATTGAAGAAGCTCATAATGACAAGATGCATTGAAATAGAAATGAATCTATATAGGACAAAGAAAAATACCCAATTTCTATACCTACCCAAATCAGAAATGATGAACTAATGATGGAAAATACTTAAGAACAATTATTCTTAAGAAAACAGGTTCCAAGATCATCTGCTCTATGAAGTAATGGGAAATAAATGTTTTCACTATTCAAAAGGTATGCAAGACACATTTTACTCTTAAATAGGTAAAGCACATATTTATTTATTGGAATAAAACCTAGTTCCATCTAGATTTTAAGGCAATAACTCAATTTTAATTATATGAAATTAATAGATAGCTTTTTCTGGAACTGAAGGAATAGTGGATCCTTGCTACAGATGACTGAAATACTGAACCAAACATGCTAATCCTTTTGGGTTGTAGAAATACAACCCAAATTTATGACTGAATAACAGAAGTATATTCTATGGAAATCTGTGCTCTGCACAGTGAAAAAACTTAATGGTGGACATGTAAGTAAACATGTTTAAGCTCTGACAAATAGCCAATGTCAAGAAAGCATTACTTAACTTTAAAAAAATATAATCATTAGCCGAATGAAACACTCTACTTCCAAAGAGAAAAACTCATGGCAAAGCCACCAAAGTAGCCTTCTAACCTAAACCATCCATCAAATGGGAACCATGGATAACATACAAATGTCGTATTTCATCAGCTCTGCATTCAAGTGCATGCTGTTGATCCAGGCTGAGAATTAAGTGAAAAACGATTTGCACCAAAACCAGAATGTTTCTCATCCATCCTATTTTGGGTTTTACAACTCATGGCTCTTTCCCAATTTTCCCAGCTTTTCACCTCTACATCTAGGGTTCCTCCAAACAAGATATTTATAAAACCATAATCTACAGACTATAAGATAACCATCTGTTTTCTTTCCTTTACCAACAGCAGCAATATTCATTCTCTTCTCTCTCACATTGCAGAAGAGATGCTCTTCATATCAGACACCACTCATTTTCATAGTATTGTCCAAAGGGTTGACAGCATTGTTTTATAATTACACCCACCTTTCTCCCTACTTTTTTATAGAATTTGGAAGGGAAAATAATAGGAAGAAAAATAGAAAATGCTTTGCTCCACAACTGCAAACTTAATTCCTACACCTATGAATCCCCAACTTCTTCTACTCACATACATTTGTTCTACCTCTACAATCATCAATCTTGCTAATGCAACAGCGAGAATACTCGGCCTTCTTCTAAAAGCAACAAGAAGATTGCCCTTTTTCAAAAATTATTCTGTACTGTTCTGTGGCCACAGTAGCACTTTTCACAGTTGGGATTATTCTCCACATTGTTGTATCCAGTCAAAGCCACTCAAGAATTCCTATGGTCCCAGCAGCACTAAAAATACATAACAGCCTCCTTACAATAATGACTGTGAATCACAGCATTCCTCGGCTGACATAAGTAGTTAAAATAGTTGAAAAAAAAAGTTAAATAAAACTTTTTTAAAAGTTCAAGTAAAAAAAAAATGAAAAGGGGGTTGAAAAGGACTCCCCTACCGTCTAACAATATTAAAGTCTGTCTCAAATTTACAAACGTCCTCAGCAACATCAAATGCCGCAGCTTCAAACACAGGCGCCAGCTTCAAGCCCGACAGCTTCAAATGCCGCAGCTTCAAACACGCGCGGCAGCTTCAAACGCGCCAGCTTCAAACAGCCTTGGGGCAGCCATCTTGCACACGCTCCAAGGAGCACAACCTCAGGGCCCTTAGGCGGCCACCCCATCCCAGAGGCCACACAGAGGCTTTGTTGGGGAAAAAAATGGGAAGAAGGAAAAAAAAAAAAAAAAAAGAACAAGAAATATAATTTGCAGACGTTAAATTAGCCCATAGAGGGAGCTCATATAGCCCCATAATTTCACAGTAATTGGAATCTCCTGTAATTTAAAATGTAGCCCCATCATTTGTTAGAGAGAGCTTCCAGAGGTCAAAGAGAGCATGTCTTACTTCATACCGATCTCTGCATGCCTATATAATGCAATTCCATTTAGACCCCCTTGACCGTGTGTTTTGTTATCGCAACAAAAAGATGATGATTCTTGGCTACATGTTCTCCAAAACCAGCCCAGAAATTAAAGTGACTCGTCTATGTGTGCTGTTAGGGTGAATCCAACTGAATAAAG
This sequence comes from Theropithecus gelada, assembly GCF_003255815.1. NCBI lineage: Eukaryota > Metazoa > Chordata > Mammalia > Primates > Cercopithecidae > Theropithecus > Theropithecus gelada. The sequence continues at coordinate 78,449,964 of NC_037681.1, forward strand.
ACCATAATAAGAATAAAGTTCCAACAATTAGAATTGTCATGGCAATAACCTAAATGTCCCCCATTCACGGCGTTCGTTTTAGAAAGCTATGCGCTCTCTTTCAACCTTGACTAGAGATACTCTCGTGGCTATCCATTTCTCTCGCTGTCTAGAGTCCTTAAACCAGGGATGCTGCATGTGCCTTCAGACAAAAGGATAAAACCGGAAAACGAAATGATATAATGGCAGCGAGCCTTTTCAATAAAACATGAGAGGAACAAAATTTTAAATTCTGTGGAAAGATTGAGGAGAAAGTACACTCAAAAATAAAAGAAACATCTAAATGTGCAGCTGAAAGTGGAGATCTATTGTCTGCTCTTGTGAAACAAATTTTGAAAGGAAACAATAGTTTATATTTATATAATTCTTAAATATTCAGAAAGTTTAAATTTATGTAAAAGTGAAATGGTTTTCTAAAAAACATTTAACCTTTAAAATAACATTATTTCTATCGTAAACGCAAAGAATGAGAAGAAAGCTCAATATGTAGGGCTTAATCAAAAATTTAATATATGTGAATTTTATTCTTTTTGAGATAATCTATTAGGTGCTAGGAAAAACATCCATTCCAATTAAATGATTAAATGGTATGTTCATATCTTATTGTTTCTTTGTAATACACCTACTTGTTTTGGGAGTTGTGATTACCTTCCTTTGTGGGGACTCATTTGCCTGAAGGTATGGGGCAGAGCTCAATTTAAAACCCATATTCATCACATCTGGGCAAGTTTCTATGTCAGGAATAAAAAGTATCTGAAAATTTTCAGAATTTGCCTCCCTACTCAATAGGGAGTATTCCCTGCCTTCTTTATTTCCTATCTTAAAAGTGCCTTTATTTTCAATGTGTTGATAGTTTCCTGATTGCTATCTCTCATTTCCAAATCAACCAGAAAAAAGTAAAAAACATTGTAGATATGATTAATCAATAACAATGCCATGCAAGCTCAGATTCTCCTGGGCATTTAAAGCAAGATAATCTTGGGGAGGCTATTCCCGGTTTGGTAAATATCCGGGCCACCAGGAAGGTGGTGTTGAACATGGTGGGTGACAGAGGATGCAAAGAAGATGCTTAAGGTTTAAGGTCTCAGAACCATGTGAGCTGTTACAAATTGTGAGATCGTTCACCAGTGATGGCTTATACTTGCCATGGATCTATAAAGGCTTGTCAATTGTGCACGTTCATGTTCATAAATGATGCCAGATAACTGTATCAAATACAAGCATCTATGTTCAGGTGTTTAATGCTATGTATTATAGAAGATAATAATTGATAAATTATCTGGAAGTCACTAATGATCATGAGCAGGAACAAAGAAAGTAATATTTGTTTATTGTTACCCAGGATATGTCAATAGTTTGTTACTTGGCATTGAGAAAGTTAGCAATCAAGGGTCTTCCACTGAGAGGAAAAACCAGCAATGAAAAAGTGAGTGTAGTCTCTGTTTCTCACTTCTTATATTAGAAGAAACTTCAAGTTACAATGTCTTACTCTATTATAAGCCTGAATATCACCTGACACACATTCCAAAACTGAATAATGTTGTATGAGAAATAGGAAAAACGAATCCTGTTAAAAGACAATAATCCTCCTCCTTCTCCACCCTTAACATTGTTAAGAGATACAGTAAAATTCTAAAACTGAAAAAACGTAGCACCTCTTTCATTGTGAGCTCTGACCAAGCTTGTTATCATGATAGTAGAAGATACACATCCTACAGGTGGCTACTGACCTTTCACATTACTAGAATAAAAAAGATGTTATTTCTCTCACTTTTTAATAACAAAAATACAAAATGAAGGTAAAACTATAATTATCTGGAGTGGCTTCACACAGAGATGATTAGCTCGCTTTAAAGTTTAAACGAGAACTATTTTTGATAGCTTAGTTTCCTCTTTTAAAATATTTTAAGAATACAGCTGTTCCCATTACCTATAGCATTTCTGAACATGTTGAGATCCTAAGCCCACCAGATCATCAATATGATTATGATTATAGAAAATTACTCCACATGTAGATGAATAGAAGACTACACTGAATGTATCTCATTTCATAAAACTTGTTTTTTCATGAATCTTTGTGGTTCTTGCCATTTGTTTAGCCTTAAGTTTAAAATTTGATGTGAGTTTTGGTTTGTTCAAATATATACAAAAGCAAGCTCTGAGAAAGATTAAGAAAAATTACCACACAGTATTCCTGTAAGAATCAGGTTCCTACATGCCATCTGGTCAGAAGCCTAATTACTGATCACCCAATTTCTGGAATTGAAAGGTAGGGGTCAAAATTTTTAAAATGAAACAGGAAATCAATGCAAAAATAGCCTTAGTTATCTGTAACTCTGACCAAAGAAGAGCATACCTTTCTCTAAAGCAAGAATCCAATGTGACAGAAGACATATGGAAATTAACATAAATCCCTTGGTTAGTTCCTGGGAAACTTTCGACAGTTAACGTTCCACAGGAATAACTTATCCTCACTTAAATATATTTAGTAGGCACATCAAAAATATTATTTTCTATAAGTTGCTTATATTTGAGGACTTGTTAATGTCCTCATTAACAATGATAATGTGGAAGAATAAACCACTAAAATACATTAATATAGAGAACTTTTCTTACTCTACTGCAGGAGAAACCTGACAGAAGTCTGTACTGAATTTATTAGTCAAATTATAGATAGTGGTAATATTTTCCACAATCACCAAGCTAAAAACTCTTGAGTATACCTTTAACTAAAATATAAAGGAATTATATACTTAAGCCAAAGAGTGGGAGTCAGGGGATGCTTGAAGTAAATGGCATACTTTAATGGGAGGAGGTATGGGATGACTCTAATATTAGGCCATTATTCCTCCTTCAGAATGTTACTGAATCTTAGCCTCCTAAATCTGGTGTGGCTGCATAATCTATCATTTAAAAGTGTACCATTTGAGAGCATAAGTAATAGTAATAGTTACTCCCAGACAAAAGGTCTTAGGTATAGGGGCCTGTGCAAACCAGGCTCTATAGTTGCCCTATTTATACCAGGATGATTTGAAACAGCTGCTTTCCACAAGAAGCTGTTGCTAGCACTGGACATATCTCGAAAAATTAGTTATCTGGGGGATACTCTAAAAATCAGATCTGGTCCAATTTAATAGGCATATGTTATAACAAATTCTGAAGCTAATAGGTTGAGGACTTGCGCTTGTTCGGATCTATAGGAGTTGCTACGCTGCATGTGTATCTAAACATTTTTCACATCTTCCAGCTCCACTGCATTAAATTGCAAAATATACATAAAAAGTCAAACATTCAGGCATAGTACATAACTTTATAACTTCGTACCCAAAAAGTAAGAAAGGATTATACCGGCCCTATAAAAATGCTTCTTTTTGTGAGTTATCAATGAGACTATATCTATCTATCTATCTATCTATCTATCTATCTATAGTATATGTGTATATATATACACACACACATATACACATACACACACACACAAATTACACACACACACAAATATATATATTATATAAACAAACTTATAGGAGTGTATTTTGTTCTAAGTTACTTGTGACTTAAAGCATGCTTTTTTGGCTTAACCATTTTAGAACATCTGTGAGATGCAACTACAAAATGGAAATTGCTTAACAAACTATGCATTAAGAGAGCTACAATTTTGTTTCCCTTTGTCAAGGGAAAATAAAATAAATTTTCCATCAGTCACAATGAGAGCTAGAGGGACTGATTATTCAAAATACAGTAGCACCTACATTTCTCCAAATATTCCCCAAGACATGGCATTTGTGCTGAGTATTTAATAATTTCCTCAAGCTGTACACCTGAAAAATATATGTCTCAAGCCTGGTGTTCATAATCTGGTAGACAACCACATGTGTTCACAGCTCATATCTTTGAGACAATTATTCTCTTGGGTATGCAAATATACTGGGCTTGCAACATGTTTATTCAAAAGAGTGGGCAAGAATGTTTCTTATGTGAGCATCTGCAGGTTTCCATTGGAAATCTGCATACAACAATACATTTTCCCATGAAGTCATTTTTTTAAAATGACAGTTACACATATTTTAAAGCTTTTCCAAGAGTTAAAGAAACTCAACTCAGTAATCATTTTTCATCAAGAAAACCAGATGAAAGAAACAAAATTAAAGATGCATGTTAGGACCTATTATCCGGTTTATTGTTTAAATCTTTGCATGACATAAGACACAGAATCCTAATATGTATGTGTTTCTAACCCTCCAGCCTGTTCATCATATCCTAGCTACCGGCTATCTCAATGCTGATTCTAGGTTTAGCCTCATAACTATTCAGATATTTTCTCTTTTCATTATCAACTTTCTTACTTCTTCGTGAGCATAAATTTAAAACTGTTTGAAATTTTTAAAAAAACTAAAAATATTTATCATAGCAAACATATTAATGTACATGTATTGGAAATTGATACTTAAAATACACAAATAAGTGAATATATATTTGAAAGAATAGTAAATGTTATGTACACATATGTACAAACACTAAAGCTTATTGATTTGAATAAGAATAAAAGAACAATTTGCCTTAAATACCCAGGAGATATTTTTGACCATGTTTTATTACCGCATCAAAAATAAATTCAATAACTTCTCAACAACACACTTCATAAGGCCATATTTTCTTTTCCTAATACATTAAAAACAAAAAGAAAAATTCTATTTAAAATTACAATGAATTATTTTATTTAAACTAAATCTACCAGTTATATGAATTAAAATACTGGATAAAATATTTGAAAATTCCTTTAAAATATTTAAAGAGATTTAAATATTTAAATTTAATACAATTTCAGCGCTAACAACTGGTGAGAACTACAGGCACAAACTTGAGGATAGGAGGAAGAAAACATGAATATATAAATTGTATACATGAGTACTGCTATAATTTGAATGTGTCTACTCCAAAATTCATACTGAGATTGAATCCCCATTATGATTGTATTAAGAGAAGGAGCCTTTTGTAAAGTAAAAAAGGTATGAAGGATCTGTGCTCATTAATGGATTAGTGCCTTATAAAAGGGCTAGAGGGAACTAACTCTGGCCCTTTTTGTTCTTCTGTCTCTTGCACCACGTGAGGAGACAGTGTTCATCCCCACCAGAGGATGCAGCAACAAGATGCCATCTTGAAAACAGAGAACAGCCCTCACTAGACACCAAATATGTCAGCACCTTAATCTTGAGCTTCTCAGTCTTCAGCACTGTGAGATAATAAATTTCTATTCTTTATAAATTACCCAGTCCATCGTATTTCGTTATTGCAGCACAGAAAGACCAAGCCAAGCACCAAACTACTTTTACCCAGAAGGCATGTGCTAAGTTTAGCAAAATGTGCTACAGGCAGAGGATAAAGGAAGTCAAATCATAGGGCTTTCCTGTAGCAGAGTCTGAGAGGAGACTTTCCCTCACATTAATTTGGAACACAAAGAGTTGTGTATCTAATATGAAAGTTATCCATAAGCAATGCCTTGTAAGTACTACAAGAACAATTGAGAGAAAAGAAAGAAAAGAAAAAAAAATGTTATTTGAATAAATGTTGTCTCTGGCAAAACTTCCAGTAGATTTGCTTTCTAGAGGTTCCCAAGAATGTCAAGTTTATGTTGGGTTAAGAGTACTTTCTATTCATCACAAATGCATGCACTAGTTAGAAGCAAATGTAAGTCTGGCAGAATGTACCTTCATTTGGGGCCTCAAAAAATATACTTTTTCAAGGGCAGTTGCAGTACACAGGCAAAAGTAACAAAGTACAAAAGAGAAATAGGGTATTCATGTAAGCCAGAACCAACAGAAACAGCAGACAGTAGACAGAGATGTGCATCAGATATTGAAATTACCAGATACAGTTCATAAAGCAATGACACTATGTTTAAAGAAATGAAAGATACACTTGAAAATATCAGTAAGAAATAGAAAACTATACAAATGTAAAATACAATGAGTGGGAGCTCTCCTGCCATCAATAGCAGATGACATTATTTCAGACCAACACTCTCAGTGAAAACAATTGCAAAATTTGGACAATATATTTTATAAACATATTTATATGCATTTTTCCTATCTCCTAAATATATTGTCCAAATTATATATATATAATTTGAACAAAAATTATATATATGTATGTCCAAATTATATATATATATATTATTTAGGAAGAGGAAATATATATTTCCCTATTCCATACTGATATTTTCAAGTGTATATATACATATAAAAATTATATATAAATGTATATATGAAATCCTTTTGAAGAAATTGGAGAGATACCAAGGTTCTAAGAAGAAAAGAAAAGCCTAGCAAGGTGAGCCCTGTAACTGAGACTGCAGGGTGATGGCAAATTTCATGCAGGGATTTTGCAGGGATTGAGAAACTGAGCAGATATTTTAACAGATGTGCTAAGTTGAAAAAACAAAAATTCGAGTTCAAGAAGAGATGGCCTCATATATACTTCAGGTTTTCAGTTTGGATTTCAAAAGGTTACATTCTAAGAGTAAGTTAAAATTGAAAATAAACCAGTTCTCACAAGTACCAAAGCTCAGTTTCAAATCACTTCAATTTCTTATAGGGTTGAGGTGACTGTATATTATTAATGTCTCTACTCTAAATGCCTGGCCTGTCAGAAGCAAAGGTAAATGCATTCTGGAGAATGAGAAGGTCATCCAGAGACTTTAGATATGTTTACAGTCATGTACAATGTTTGGCAACAATTAAAATAACCAAGCATGGAAAAAAACAATGAAAAACTTGGAGAATAAGCTGAGTATAGTGGCTTATGCCCATAATCCCAGCACTCTGAGAGTCCAGTGTGGGTGATCACTTAAGGTCAGGAGTTCAAGACCAGCCTGGCCAACATGGTACATCCCTGTCTCCACTAAAAATACAAAAAATTAGTCAGGCGTGGTGGTGCATGCCTGTGGTCCCAGCTACTTGGGAGGCTGAGGCAGGAGAATAGCTTGAACTCAGGAGGCAGAGGATGCAGTGAACCAAGATCACCAGCGTGGGTGACAGGGTGAGACTCTGTCTCAAAACAAACAAACAAAACCTTAGAGAATAAACAAACCATACAAGAGTCCTAAAGAAGATCTATGTAGTGGACCTAAGAGATGTTGAATTAAAAAAAAAACCAAAAAACTGTAATTAATACATCCTAAGAAGTAAAAAACAGTATTGATAATGTTAGCAGAAAATTGGTAACCTATAAGTATAAAAAAGAACCAACTGAAAATTCGAGAATCAAAAAGCACAACTTGAAAACAAGAACTCAAACAGACTTAACAATTTAGATAAAGCTGAAAGGACTCTAAACTGAAAGATAAATTAGAAGATAATATTAAAACTAAATTATAAAGACATAGAAGGATAGAAAACACAAAAAAAAGAACGAGATAATTAGACATGAAGAAAGTGTCTGAGTTCCAGAAAGAGAGAGTGTCAGAATAAGTATTTCATGAGAAAATGACTGAAATTCTTCAAAAATTGATACAATATTACAAGAAACAGATATGGGTAAAACACTACATTCCAATAAGAATAAATATAGGTAAAACACCTTTGTACATTTATTTTAGAACTTATGAAAACCAAAACAAGAAATATATTTAAAAGTAGCTGAAGAAAAAAGGCAAATTACATGCAAGGAAGCAGCAATAAGTCTGACAGCTATTAAATAAAAAGTATGTAAGCAAGAAAAATCAAATAATATGGCACCTTGAGAATGCTGACGGAAAACAACTACCAACCTAGGATTCTATATCCATTTAAAATATAAACAAACTATAGGGTTTTAGTTTTTAAAAAACTCAAAGAATTTAACAGTGAATTCATACTTAAGAAAATTTTAAAGGATTTCTACAGTCAAGGAAAAAAGATAACAAGTAAGACCCAGATAATCAATAATGCGTTCAGAGCAATTGATAGGGCAAATATAATTCCAACTGAATATTGTCTGAATGGAATAATAATATATAGTTAAAACTATATGTACAATTAAATACAATTGTGAATTCAGAAGAAAAATCATATGTTGTTCTATAGTGCAGTTAGTAAAAGATGACGCTAAGAAGCTAATAGAGGGGAATTTTTAAAAAATAACAAGCAACAAACAGAAAAGAAGGGAAGAAGACAGGGAAAGAAACATAGGAAACATAATGCAGAAAAAATAAAAGCAACTAGTTAATTTAAACTCAAGAAATCCCATATTACATGAAATATAAACATATTGTCACATTAAATACAAAAAGTAAAATTCAATATATTTGCTTTCTATTAAGAGTAATACTACAAATATAGAATATATATTTTGAAGTAAAAGAATAGGAAACATATCTCATGTAAACAATAAAGAAACCTAGTGTAGGTATATTAACATCAATTAAAATACATTTTAAGACCAGAGGCAGTAATAGAGATTAAGAAAGTCCTTTCATAATAATGAAAGGTTAGATTTAAAATTTATTTATTTATCTAAAATATAGACTTACAATATATAAAGGAAAAACTGACATTTCCAAAAAGGAGACAAAGAAGCTCACAACAAAAATGGGAGAATCCAAGAAATACAACTTAATCAATGATTAATCAAGTTGAAATGAAAATCCTTAAAAAAATAGATCTGAATAACAAAATTAATAAATTTGAGCAAATCGACATATTGTAGAAGACTGCATAAGATGATTGTTAAAACTGGAAATATTCCCAACTGTAAATAAAAATGCAACCAAATTCAAAGGATTTAATCATATAGAATATGTGATCTAACTAAAATGGAATTAACCTATTAATACTAAAAAGATAAAAAGAAAATCTATCTGTATAGGTACACAAGTGAATATAAATTAATAAATACAGTGCTAAATAATTCATGTATCGAATTTGAAATCAAATGAAAATCAGAATATATTTTTAACAATAATGAAAATAATACTAAAGGTAGAATTATTAGAGAAATAATTTGTAACCTTAAATGAAAAATTAGAAGAAAAGCTGAAATCAATGTTCAAGCATACTTCTAAAAAAAAGTGAAAGAACAGCAAATTAAATCTAGAGAAAATAACTGTAAGAACAAATTAGTGAACTAGGAAAAAAAAATTCAGGAGAAGAACAAAGTCAAAATTTGGTTCTTTAAAAACAGTTTAAAATTGGTAAGACTCTGGCAAGACTAATTTTCTTAGTCTTAAAAAGAAAATAGCCAATATTAATAAATATGTGAACATTCTTAATGATTCTGTATACCTCAGAAAAATCACAAGAGAGTATTGAACAATTGTATGCCACAGGTTATTAAACTATGGTCTGCTGTCCATATCCACTGTTTGTTTTTATATATCCATGAGCTAAGAATGGTTTACATATTTTTAATGGTTGAAAAAAGTAAAAATAATATGTTATGTGAAAATTATCTGAAATTTAAATTTCAATGTCTATAAATTATGTTTTATTGGAACACAGGCACCCTTCATTCACATATTATCCATACCTTCATTCATGAATAGATATGAGAAGGACTGTATAACCACAAAGCCTAAATTCTTTTAACTATCCTGGCCGTATATACAAAATGTTTGAGGCTGGGCATGGTGGCTTATGCCTGTAATCCCAGCACTTTGAGACCAGGAGTTCAAGACCAGCCTGGCTGAAATAGTGAAACCCCAACTCTACTAAAAATACAAAAATTAGCCGGGCATGGTGGCATGTGCCTGTGGTCCCAGCTACTCGAGAGGCTGAGGCAGGAGAACCCGGGAGGTGGAGGCTGAGGTCAGCCAAGATCTCACACTGCACTCTAGCCTAGGCAACAGAGCGAGACAGCATCTCAAAAAAAAAAAAAAAAAGAACAAGTTTGCAGACATTTACAAATAAATTTAAATATTTAGATTAAAATATTTATTTAAATATTATACATATTTGGATTAAATTAAAAATTTCTAGAGAAATATAACTTGCTAATAAACCACAAAAAGAAAAGAAAACAGATGCTTAAAATCTACTGTTAGAGAAAATGCATCAAGAGAAAAGAAAAATAACAATTTCTCAAATATTTTTATAAAAACATTAAGGCAATAACCTGACAAGGGCATTAGCAGAAATAAAAATTATGTATCAATCTCACTCATGAACATAGATGCAATAATTTGAAACAAAAAAAATAAGCAATGTGTACATAAGATAATGTATTACAACAAAGTTGGTTTATTCTGGGGGAAAAGTTTATAATATTCAAACATAATCCAAATAATATGTATTATCATCTATAGAGATATAGAGAAATATCTGAGAAAATTCAATTATAATAAATAGTCCTAGCACATTTGCAAGAGAAGGAGACCTCCTTATTCTGATAAAGGCTGTAGCACATCTCCAGTAAACATTATACTTAATGGTGAAATACCACAAGTATTCCTGTTATTGGGAATGAAATAAAAATGCATGCTGTTACCACTTCTATCCAACAATGTACCCATTATAAGAAGACAAGAAAAAATAAATGAAAGGCTTAAAGACTGCTCAGGAAGAAATAAACTTTCGTATTTTCAGATGATGATTGCATATGAAGACAATTCAAAAGAATTCACAGGTACTTTAATTGAATTAATAAATAAGTTGGCCAGGCATGGTGGTTCACTTCTGTAATCCCAGCTCTTTGGAAAGCTGAGGTGGGAGGACTGCCTAAGAGGTCAGGAATTCAAGACTAGCCAGGGCAAAATAGTGAGACCTTGTCTATGAAAATAAATAAATGAATAAATATTAGCCAGGAGTGGTAGCCCTGTAGTTCTAGTTAGTCAGGAGGCTGAGGTGGGAGGATCACTTGACCCCAAGAGTTCAAGGCTGCAGTTAACTATGATCATTCTGCTGCACACTAGCCTGAGTGACAGAACAAACCTCAACTCTAGTTAGTTAATTAATTGATTAACTAACCACGTATACAAGCTTGGTGGCTTCATGGTCAATATTTTTTAAAACATCAGTTACATACCTATGTAAAAGCAACAAAAATTTGAAAAACCAAGTTTTTAAAAAAAATATGTGCAGTAGTATAAAAATCTTTAAATATCCAGAATTAAACTAATAAAAGCCTTGCAGATCTTCTGCATTGCCAAATAACAAATGTTATGAAGGAAAATTGGAGTGCACAAATATATGGAAGGATATAACAAGTTCATTGATTGTATTCAACATTTTAAAAAGTTGGTTCTCAAATATATAGATTCAATAATCCAACCAGCTACCCAGCAGCATTTTTATGAAAATAAGACAATCCTAAGATGTATATTGAAAAATAATGAATAAACAAAGAGGACTTTGCTAGGCATTTATTATTATAAGTACAGAATTATTAACATTGTGGCATTGGTGTAAGACAGAATAGTCCAATGAAACAGGTTAGAGGGTCCAGAAACATTCGATGTGTAGATGCTTGATTTATGAGAAGAGTGTTGCTGCAGATCAGCAGGCAGAAGCTGGTCCTTTCAAAAAGTTATATTGGGTCAAATGGATATCTACAGGGAACTAAAGTGGATGAACTTTTGTTTCTATTAGTGGCAGAGTAAATCCTTTGAAGCAACCATATAAAGTACAATATAATGAGTTACAATGAGTTAAAATACTTTCAATCTTCTTAAAAGTTTTAGATAGCTAACAAAAGAATAAGGAATTACCAAGCTGGGTTTAAAAACTATCACCTATCCAGAGAGAATAGCTTTTAGCCATAAAGTCATTTGTCTACTTGAAAAAAGTGGTGAGAGGTAAAACTAAATAAGATTTGGTTTGTCTTAGAAGTTGCGAGTCCTGAACCCAGCTAAGGTGGAAACCCAGATACACCAATGCTATTTTGGGTTGAGATTGTAAGGAGCTGCATTTTTTGAGTAAAGTGAACCAGAAGTAAACTGGTTTTCACAGAAGCTGCAGCCTAACTTTTAGTCTTCTGATTGGCCCAGGAATTTTCAAACAATGAATATGGATAAGGAAAATCAGAGATTGCTGTCTTTCCCCAGGTGCCAGGCAAAAGGAAACAAAAGTTCTAGATAAACTAAAATAGCACTATCCTAAGCCTTAAAATATTTTTTAAAGTAATGTTTTTAATACACATCCAATATACCAAATGTAAAGGTTAAGACTAAAAGAAAAAAACTCACAGAAAAAATAAGACGGGCAATATTTACAGACCTACAGAAAATCCAGGTGCTGTGATTATTAGACACTATAAAAATTAACACTGTAGAACTCATTTTGTTAAAGAAGACAAAAGCTACATTTGAAAAATTCGGAAATGAAGTGGTAAATATATTACATAATATCAGGTCTGATAAAGAGTCAAGCAAAATTTCTAGAAAATTAGAAAGACAAAATTTAAGGACCAAATTAAGAACTTAATAGACAGATTTAGGAACCAATTACATGCACCTAAAGAAATTAGAAATGAAACAAAAATCAGAAGAAACTACCCATAATGAAGCATTGAAAGACAAGGAAAAAGAAAACATAATAGAAAGCAAATATTTAGAAGAACCCTGGAAAGGTACAATATATGTATACATACATAGCTAATTGGAGATTCAAAAGGAAGCTTCTTTAAAGTCAGAGAATAAGACTAACAAAAGTTTTCTTAATATTAAAAATGGAAGCTAAAAGATAATAAAATTATGTATTTAAAATGCTAATATAAAGCAATTGTCAACCTAGAATTTAAAGAACACAATTAGTAAATTTGACTTATTGGACACAGATAGAATTAGAGACTACACATTCTTTTTGAGGACACAAAGACTTATAAAAATTGACCATATACTCATATGTACTGACAAATCAGAAAAATTTGAAATGTTTATTATCATAGAGTACTTTGTCTCTAAATCAATTGTAATTGCACTAGAAATCAACAAGGCAGAATATTACATGTATTTCTAAATTAAGAAATATTTACATCTAAAGTACTTATAAGAATAGATAATATTTTCAACTGACTATTAAAAAACACTACCTAGAAAAATTTGAGTGATGTAGCTAAAGCAAAACCTAGAGGAATATTTATATTTTTTGATGTGCATATTAGTAAAATTAAAAAGCTGGCGACAGCGCGAGACTCCGTCTCAAAAAAAAAAAAAAAAAAAAAAAAAAGCTAAAATTAAGATTATCATCCATACCAAGAAGAGAAGGAGAAACAAAACAAAGAGCTGAAGGAAGAAAATAGTGAAGATAATACTAAATAGTGAAAAGATTAACAAAGGCAAACTTCTTTATTTGAATAAGAAATTGATAGTCTTCTGTTATAAATGATCAGGAAAAAGAGATAATGTATAATAAAGTAATATTAAGGGGGAATGAAAAGATGAATCTTACCAAAGACCCAAAGGACATTTGAAACAAATAAGCTTTTGCCACAGACAATTATAAAATTTAAAAACAACAACAACAACAAAAAAAACCATTTTGAGGCACTGGCAGCAGAGATCACATGACTACAATCCTTGAGAAAAGGGAAGTGCCAAATTAAGCCTCACATTTACCCTTGTTTTCTTCCTGGGCATATTTTCTACTCTGCTCTAAATGGAAGTACAAGTCCACAAGGCAGAGGAAACAGAGCTGTTAAGGAGGCTGAGATTTGGAAATCAGGAAATTAGACAGAAGAAAGCATCAGACGAGGAGCGAAAAATATTAATGTAGTGGTATCATTAAAGCCTTTGGGTAAGTATGAACCTGCACATACATAGGACAAGATTTCAGGAATTCTAGCAGAAATTGTTACTGAAGGGCTTAGATTGAAACAGGAATTTCATATATTGCACAAAATGGGATTGATGTTGGAGATCAACCCCAGCCTAAGAAAAATATCTTTGGTGAATACCTAGTAAATTTTTTTGAGATCCTAGAAACACCATGCCCTAGGAGTAAGGCCCATACCACAGGATTAAGGGCAATATCAAAATAGACACACCCTATTAAAGCCTAAAATCAAGCCTCCACATGATAATCTAGATTATCCACCTGAAATGCAATTATTGCCCAGAACAAACTGAACTGTCATCAGTGAGTGATAAAATCCTTGAGATTCTATACAAAATATGGTTCACATTATCAAAAATACAATTAAAAATTGCTACACATGCGAGGAAACAGGAGTAAATAATTGATAATAAGAAATAAATGACGTGCTTATCCAGAGATGCTTCAGTTATTGAAGTTAGCAAACAAGGTTTTGAAAGTAATTATAACTAATATGACAGTAAATTGAGGAAAAGATAGATAATGGTATGTTTTATTAGAGCATTACAATCTATAAAAATGGAATTTACATGGTAGAAATACAAAATATAATATTACAAATTAAGAACTCAGTGGATATATTTAACAGAAGACTAGGTATATCATAAAATAGGATAAGTAAACTAGAAGACTGGTTATTGAAAACCTTATTTAAGTTGAATATATAAAGAAAAAAAGAAACCAAAGCAGAAATGTAAGAGGGATATGAGACATTGTAGACATGCACATCTTTTGAAGTCCCAGATAAATAGGAGGTAATGTGATAGATAATACTTAAGAAATAATGGTTAAAAATCAGAATTTTCTTCATATGATTAAAGATGTAGTTAACGACATCAACTTACATATTCAAGAACCTCAGTGAACCACAAATAGAATAAACAGAAGGAAAATGACACCAAGACATATCATACTCAAGCTGCTCAAAGCCGAAATTAACTCTAAAAGCAGCCAGAGTATGAGTAAGGGCCAACTGTTGTTGTTTAGGAGTTAACAATAAAAATAAGAGCTGACTTCTCATCATTAGTCATAAAAGTCAGAAGACAATGAAGTGACTTGGAAAATGAAACGCCAACATAAATTTCTATACCCAGCAAATGTATCTTTTAAAAATGAAAATGAAATAAAGATATCGTCAGCAAAATTTATGGTCAGTACACCCACTCTACAAGAAAGACAAAAGGAATTTCATCAAACTGGAGGCAAATGATCCCAGAAGGAAGAACAGATGTGGAATATTTGAGCAACATGGTTGCTGAAATTATCTGAATACACATAGAAAATTGTATGCAATTACTACAGAATATTCATTTTTTAAAATGTATGAGCGATCTTCTAATACAGAAAACATATCCTGGGCCATAAAGAAAGTTTCAACACACTTCGAAAAACTGAAATAATAAAGTATATTATCTTTGACCATTGTGGAATTAAGTTAGAACTCAACATCTAAATGTTTAGAAATTAAACATAATTCTAAATAACCATAAGCCCTACAGGTCCATGTCCTACGAACCTATGTCTGTAAAATCATCACTACTAAAACTTACCTATGAAAAGAGAGGAAACCTTAGAAGTCATAATGATCTTTAGATAAATTAAATAAGTAATTAAACAGCTTTTTACCAAACAAATCAAAGTCTGGATGTTTTTTTACCTAAGAATCTAATTAACCATTTAGAAAGAATGACAACACTACGTAAATTATTCCAAGGAAGGGGGAAAAAGCGTCCCCTTTTTCTTATGAAAGATTTTCACAGTGGATTAAAAAAAAACTAATTATAAGATGTTTACAAGAGGCAAACCATAAATTTCTTTAAATATGAAAAGTTGAAGGTAATGAAGACATAGCAGTGATATAAGAAGATATAAAAAGATGTCCCTGTGAATACTTATTAAAATAAAGCTGGTAGATCTATAATATGAAAATAGAGTTTAAAACATAAGCATTGATAAAGGACATTTTACAATGAAAAATGTTACTACATCAAGAATTTATAACAATACTAAATTTGTATCTAGCCAATAACATAGTTTCAAAATATATAAAGCAAAAATAGACAGGACAAAAATAACAAGTGCAAAAATCTAGAGTCATTGTAGGAGACTTTACTACACTTTTCTCAGTAACTGATAGAACTAAATCATATGATGATTCTCCTGCAATATGAACATATACAATAGATATACCAAAAGATAAGTTATTTTCAAGTGCCAATGAAATATTTGATAATATTAATATAATGGCTCATTAAACTGCTTTATAAAAGCTAGCTGATCAAGGATTAAAGTTATATTTTCACTTAAGGATAATTAAGTGCAAATCAATAGCAAAAAGATAACTAGAAATATTCCCAGATGTTTGGAAACTATGAAAACTCTTCTAAATAATGATTTTTTTAAATTACCAAAATTAAATATATTTTATTTATTTTACTTCATATAAGTGTAAAATACATTTTAGATATAATGAATATGCCATCTAATAAATTTTGTGGGATACAGCTAAAACTGAACCAGATGAACCTTAAAACCATGCGTACATACACATATCAGAAAACAAAAAGCCTAAAAATCAATTATTTATCTATAAAAAGTAACACAAAGAGCAAAATCAAAGAATATAAAAATTAAAAAATAACTGCAGAAATTAATAACATTTACAACAAATACACGGTGAAAAAAATCAAGGTTGTGGTAGGCTGGATAATGGCTCCCAAGATACTGTAATTCTTGTAGTTTGAATGATATATGGCAAAAGGAATTTTACATATATGACTAAATTAAGTATTTGGGGAATGGAAGAATATACTGGATTATCTGGGTGGGCCCTAAATATAATCACAAGTGTCTTATAAGATCGAAGTAAAAAAATACGGACTACAGAGACAGAAGACAATATGACAAAGGAAGCAAGGTACCATGCTTTTGACTGAGAAGACGGAGGAAGGGACCACAAGCCACAAAATCAACGAACATAATTCTGGATGTTGGAACAGGGAAGAAAATTTATTATTCCACATAACCACCGGAGGGAATATGATCCTGCCGATACCATAATTTTCAGCCCAGTGAAACTGGTTTTGGATTTTTGGCTTACAGAACAGTAGGAAAATAAATGTGTGCTGTTTTAAGCCAACATGTTTGTAGTAACATGTAGCACAGGAATAAGAATAAATACAAAAGCCAAAGTCTGACTTAAAAAAATATATATTATAGCAAACCTAAGGTATTTTTTTAAATATTGGGAACAAATAAAATATATCATTACATTGATTTTATATACATTAAAAATATATAGGGGATTATGATCAAAATTTTCTAATACATTTGAAATTTTAGGTGAAAGGCAAAATGGCACACACAAAAAACAAATCTTAAAAATGCACACAAGAAGAAACAGCAAATTTCTCTATTCCTAAATCTATTAAGGAATTTGAATATGTTTTTAAAACCCTCCCCACAAATAAGTCATCATGGATTGCTTCATCACTTAAGTCTTTTAAATTACTAAGAAAGAAACAATATCAGTCTTACACCAAGCCTTCCAGTACAAAGGAAAAAGAGAACAACGTTTGAGCATAGCTTAATTCTGAAACCAAAACATGATGAAACTATTATAAAAAAGGAAAAGTAGTCACTTCTTGGCCTTTTCTCTAGAATCAAGTATAGAAAGGATAGTTAAAGCCTAACTATCATAAATATTGACAGCAACTTTAAACAAAATACCATCAAATAAAATTTAGCTATACATTAAAAGGTATAATATATCACAAAGACATCTCCCCTGCAGGAATATACAGTTAATTTAACTTTAAAAATCCACCAGTGAACTTTAGGAGGCCAAAGAGGGCAGATGGTTTGAGCTCAGGAATTCAAGACCAGGTGTGGCAACATGGCAAAACCCCATCTCTACAAAAAAATACGAAAATTAGCCAGGCATTTATGATGCACACCTGTAGTCACAGTTACTGTGAGGGGCTGAGGTGGGAGGATTGCCTGAGCCCAGGAGGCAGAGGTTGGAGTGAGCTCAGATCATGTCACTGCACTCCGGCCTAGGTGACAGAGTGAGACCCTGTCCCCAAAAAAAAAAAGAAAAAAAAAAAAAACAGTGAAGCACTAGCTCCATAAAAGTTCACAGTTGAATTCTACCAAACATTTCAGGAAGAACTTATACCAATTCTCTACAATCTCTTTCAAAATATAGAAGCACAGGGAGTACTTCCTAACTCATTTTATAAGGCTAGAATTCCCCAAATTGAAACTAGACCAAAAAACTACAAGGAAAGGAAACGACGGACCAAAATCTCTCATGAACACAGAAGCAAAAATCTGCCAAAAAAAGCTAATTGAATTGGAAAAATGTATAAAAATAATTACACAGGGCCGGGCGCGGTGGCTCAAGCCTGTAATCCCAGCACTTTGGGAGGCCGAGGCGGGTGGATCACGAGGTCAGGAGATTGAGAGCATCCTGGCTAACATGGTGAAACCCCGTCTCTACTAAAAATACAAAAAACTAGCCGGGCGAAGTGGCGGGCGCCTGTAGTCCCAGCTACTCGGAGGCTGAGGCAGGGGAATGGCGTGAACCTGGGAGGCGGAGCTTGCAGTGAGCCGAGATCGCGCCACTGCACTCCAGCCTGGGTGACGCAGCGCGAGACTCCGTCTCAAAAATAATAATAATAATAATAATAATAATAATAATAATTACACAGTATGACCAAGTGTCATTTATCCCATGTATGCAAGACTGGTTCGACATTTGGAAATCAATTGCTATGTCTTAGTTTTTCTGCATTGCTATAACAGAATACCACAAGCTGGATAACTAATAAGTAAAAGAAATTAATTTAGCTGATAGTTCTGGAGGCTGGGAAGTCTTAAGAGCATGGTGCTGGCACCTAGTGAAGGCCTTCTTGCTGTGTCATTACATAGTGAAGGCCATCACATGGCAAGAGGGCAAGATTATGCATGTTGGCTTAGGTCTCTCTTCCTCTTTTTATAAAGCCACCAATCCTATCATGAGAACTCCACCCTGATTAACTTATCTAATCCTAATTGCTCCCCAAGGTCCCCACCTCCAATCAACACATGAATTTAGGGACTAAAGTTTTAATGCATGCACTTTTAGGATACATTCAAAACACAGCAATGTATCTATCATATCAACTGAATAAGAAAAAAACATGATTATAACAATAGATGCAGAGAAAGCATTTGACAAAATGGAAACCTATTCATTACTTAAATGAAAAAAAAAAAAAACTCTCAGTAAATTAGAAATAAAGGGAAATTTACTCAGCTAGGGAAAGAATATCTATACAAAAACAAAGACCCCTACAGCTAACATTGTAATTAATGGTAAGAAATATGAAGCTTTCCTCTAATATCAGGATAAAGGCAAAGACGTACCTTCTTACCACTTTTCAACATTGTACTGGGAAGTCCTCGCTATAGCAATAAGAAAAGGAAGTGAAAGGTATGCAAATTGAAAGAAAGCAAACTGTCTTTATGTGAAGATGATATGATCTTCTGTGTAGAAAATTTGAAAAAAATTGACAAAAGTATGTCCTGGAAATAATAAACATTAATAAGAGGGTTGCAGGATGTATGGTTAATATACAAAAGTCAACTGCCTTTCTTTGTACTAGAAATTAACAAGTGAAATTTGAAATTAAAATACAGTACCATTTATTTATATTAGCACCCCCAGAAATGAAATATCTAGGTATAAATCCAACAAAATATGGACAAGATTTATATGAGAGAAATGACTAAACTCTGATAAAAAGAACCAAAATAAATGGAGAGATATTCCATGTTCATGGATAGGAAGACTCAACACTGTCAAAATGTCAGTTCTACTAACTTGGTCAACAGATGCAATGCAATCCCGGTCAAAATACTGGCAAGTTATTTTGTGACTATCAACTAACTTACTCTGAAGTTTCTATGGAAAGGCAAAAGACCCACAGTAATTAAAGAATAGTGAAAGGGAAGAGCAAAATTGGAAAACTGACACTACCTGATTAATATACTATCAAGACAGTGTGGTATTAGTAAAAAAAGGAGATAAATAGGCTAAAACAAAAGAGAGCCCAGAAATAGGCCCACGTAAATATAGTCAATTGATTTTTGACAAAGGAGCAAAGGCAACGCAATGAAGAAAATATAATATTTTCAACAAACGATGCTAAAACAACGAATGGTGCTTACACACACATCAACATGCAAAATACATAAATTTAGACACAAACCTTACACCTGTACAAAAATTAACCAAAAATGACTCACAGAACTAAACATAAAATGAAAAACTATAAAAGATCTTAGAAAATAACATAGAAGAAAATCTAGATGACCATGGATTTGGTCATAACTTTTTACTTGCAATACCAAAGGCACAATCTGGGAAAATAAATTGATAAGCTGAACTTCATTACAATTAAAAAGTCCTATTTTGTGAAAGACACTGTCTAGAGAATGAAAAGACAAGCCACAGATTGGAAGAAAATATCTGCAAAAGGCAAGTATTTTCTTATTATAAGAAAATATCATATTAAAGGATTAAATATCATATTAAAGGATTAAAGGATATTAATATATTAAAGGACTGTTGTAAATATATACAAATACTTTTTAAAAATTAATAATAAGATCACAATTAGCTTAATTTAAAAATGGGCCAAAGACTTTAACAGACATCTCACTAAAGAAGATATAGAGATGGCAAACCAAAATGCTCCATATCATATTTAATCAGGGAAATTCAAAATCAAATGAATATGAGAGCACCCTATGTACCTATTAGCATGGTGAAAATACTGACAGCACCAACTGCTGATGAAGATGTAGAAAAGCAAAAACTTTTTCATTGCTAGTAAGATTTCAAAATGTATAATCACTTTGGAAGACAATTTGGTGCTTTCTTACAAAACTAAACATAATATTACTATACAATCCAACAATTATGATCTTTGGTATTTATCCAAAGGAACTGAAAACTCACATCTACACAAAAACTTAAACACACATATTTATAGCAGCTTTACTCATAATTGCCAAAATTTGGAAGCAACTAAGATGTCCTTCGGGAAATAAATGAATAAATGAACTGTAGTAAACAACACAATAAAATATTATTTACTGTTAAAAAATGAGCTATTATACCATGAAAAGATAAAAAGGAATCTTAATTCATATTATTAAGTGAAAGAAGCAAACATAAAAAGGCCACCTATTGTATGATTTCAATTATATGACATAGTGAAAAAGGCAAAAGTAGAGAAATGTAAAATATCAGTGGTTGCCAAGGGTTTGAGAGAGGGATAGAAAGAGCACAGAGGACTTTTAAGGCAGTGAAACCACACTGCATAATATTATAATGACAGATACATCCCATTATATATTTACTCAAACCCAAAGAATATATAACATCAAGAGTGAAAACTAATATAAATTATGAACTCTGGGTGATACTGTTTTGTCAATAGAGGTTCATCAAGTATAACAAATGTACCATTCTGGCAGGAGATTTTGATAAGGAGGAAGGACGTGGATGTGGTAAGGCTAAGTGTGTAGAGAAAGTTTCTGTATCTTCTACTTAATTTTGCTCTGAACCTAAAAATAGTCTGAAAAAATAAAGCCCATTTAAAACAATCTACCTGTCTAATTCACCCTTTTAACAATATAAAGTTAAAAAATAATATTTATATCTCAATGAAAATTATTAACAAAAAGTTAAAAATAAGACTACTAAAAATTACAAAACAGCCAGAAAATAAAATGGCAATAGTAAATTTTTACCTATCAATAACTTTAAATGTAAATGGCTTAATGGATTTTAAAAAACAGGATTCAACTATATGCTGCCAACAAGATATTCACTTTATCTTTAAAAATGCATATAGACTGAAAGTGAAGGTATGAGAAAAATATTCCTTATTAATAATTAACAAAAGAGAGTAGGGATATATCAAACAAAATAGACTTTAATTAGAAAACCATCACAAGGGACAAAAAGGTAATTATTATATAATGATAAAAGTGCCAATTCGTTAAGAGAATATAACAATTGTGTGTCTGTGTGCATGTGTGTGTATACATATATACATGCATCCAACATCAGACTACTTAAAGTAAATATCAACAGATCTGAAGGGAGAAATAGACAGCAATATAATAATAGAGAACTTTAATATCCTACTTTTAACAATAAATAGAATATCTAGGCAGAAAGTCAATAAGGAAACACTGGACTTGAACCGCACTTTAGACCAAATCAACATATAATAAATATACAGAACATTTTGTCCAAATACAACAGAATATGTATTTTTCTCAAGTGCACATGGGACATTCTCCAGGATAGATATTTTAGGCCACAAAACAAGTCATAAGAAATTCAAGAAGATTGAAATCATATCAAGCACCTTTTCTGACAACCAAGAAATAAAACTAGAAATTGATAGAAGTAAAATCGGAAAATTTACAAATATGTGGAAACTAAACAATGTGCTCCTGAAGAACCAGTGGGTCAAAGACATCAAAAGGGAAATGAAAAAAACTCTTTAAACATATGCAAATGGAAACACAACATATCAAAACTTATGGGATGCAGTAAAAGCAGTTCTAAGAAGAAAGTTTATAGCAATTACATTAAAAAAAGCAGAAATCTCAAATAAGTAACCTAACATTACACCTCAAGGAACTAGAAAAAGAAGGATAAAATAAGAACAAAGTTAATAGAGAGAAGGATAACAAAAATAAGAAAGATTAGAGCACATGTGTGAAATAGCAATAAAATAGAGTTAATCAAGACTTGCCTTTTTTAAAAAAAGATAATCAAAATTGGCAAACCTTTAGCTAGATTAATTAAAAAAGAGAGAAGACTAAAATAAATAGAATCAAAAGTAAAAGAGGAGACATTGTAACTAATACCACAGAATTACAAAGGATCATAAGAAACTACTATGAACAATTATATGCCAACAATTGGGATAACTTAGAAGAACAAATTCCTAAACAGATAAAATCTACTCAGACTGAATCCTGAAGAAACAGAATATATGAACAAACCAATAACAAGCAAGGAGCCTAATCAGTAATAAAACTTCTCCTGTCAAAGAACATCTCAGAACCTGTTGTCTTCATAATAGAAATTTACCAAACATTTAAAGAACACCAATCCTTCTTAAATTCCTCCAAAAAAATTAAAGAGAGAATACTTCCAAACTTATTTTATGAGGCCAGCATTACCCCAATATTAAAACTAGACAAGGACACTATAAGAAAAAGAAATGACAGGCCAATGTTTCTGATTAACATAGATGCAAAAATCCTCAACAAAAAATCAGAAAACTGAATTCAAGAGCACATTAAAAGGATCATATACCATAATCAACTGAGATTCACCCCTGGGATGCAAGAAGGTTCAAACATATGCAAATCAATTAATACAGTATACCAAATTACCAGAAGGAAGGACAAAAAACATATTATCCTCTCCATGAATGAAGAAAAAACATTTGACAAAATTTAACATCATTTTATGATTTAAAAAAAAAAAAACAACTCCTCCAATTAAGTATAGAAGGACTGTACCTTAACACAGTGAAGGCTGTATATTATGAGCCCACAGCTAACATCATACTTAACAGTGAAAAGTTGAAGCTTTTACCCTAAGATTGGGAATAAAATAAGAATGACTACTCTTGCCATTTCTATACAACATAGTAGTGGAAGTCCTAGCCAAAACAATTAAGCAAGAAAAAAGAAATTAAAGTCATCCAAGTCATAAAAGAAGTTAAATTACCTGTGTTTATTGATGATTTTTTAAAAATATGGATATACATATATATATTTATACAGAAAACTTTAAAGACCATGAAAAAACCATTACTACTAATAATGTAAGTAAAACTCAAAGATACAAAATCAACATACAAAAATTAGTAGTATTTCCAAAAACTAAAAACAAATTATCCAAAAAAGAATCCAGACAAACATCTCATTT
Organism: Theropithecus gelada; assembly: GCF_003255815.1. Taxonomy (NCBI): domain Eukaryota; kingdom Metazoa; phylum Chordata; class Mammalia; order Primates; family Cercopithecidae; genus Theropithecus; species Theropithecus gelada. The sequence continues at coordinate 78,473,799 of NC_037681.1, forward strand.
ATAATAGCATCAAAAAGTAAAATATGTAGGAATAAACTTAACCTAGGAAGTGAAAAACCTATGTAGTGGACATATAAATTATAAAACATTGACAACAGAAATTTAATAAAACACAAATAAATAGAAAGATACACTATTGTTTGTGGATTGGAAGACTCAAACAAGTTTATAGTGTTAAAAATGCCCATACTATTCAAAGCAATCTGCAGATTTAATGTAATTCCTACCAAAATTCCAATAGCATTTTTTACAGAAATAGAAAAAAAAAATACTAAAATACAGATAGAACCACAAAATACACTGAATAGTCAATGCAATCTTGAGCAAAAAGTACAAAGTTGAAGGAACCACACTTTCTGATTTCAAACCATATTACAAAGCTATAGTAATCAACGCTATATGGTAATGCCATAAAAACAGATGATTGAAAATAATAGAGAACCCAGAAACAAATCCCATGCATTTATATCAATTGATTTCAACAGAGGTGTCAAGATCATACAATGAAAAAAGGACAGTCTCTTCAACAAATAATGCTAAGAAAACTGGGTATCTACATATAGTAGAAAAAAAAAATTGCACCCTTAACTCAAACCACATACAAAAATCAACTCAAAATAAAGATTTAAACATAAGGTTTGAAAAAATAAAACTACTAGAAGAAAACAAAAGATAAAGACTTCTTGACGTTGATCTGCAAAATTACTTTTTGGATCCCCAAAGCATACACAACAAAAGCACAAATAGACAAATGGCATTACACCAAACTAAAAGGCTTCTGCAAAGCAGAGGAAATAATGGAGTAAAAAGACAACCTATGGAATGGGAAAAAATAATTGCAAACCTTCCATATCATAAGAGGTTAATATACAAAAGATATAAAGCATTCAAACAACTCAATAGCAAACAAGCAGGTAACCTGATCTAAAAATGGGCAAAGGACTTGAATAGACATTTTTCAAAAGTCATGCAAACGGCCAATAGCCATGTAAAAAAATACTTAGCATCACTAATCATTGGGGAAATTCAAATCAAAACCACAATGAGATGTCACCTCACACTTGTTAGAATAGCTGTTATCAAAAATATAAAATATAAGTGGTGGCAAAGATGTGGAGTAGAGGGAAACCTTGTACACTGTTGATAAGAAAGTAAACTGATACAGCTATTAAGGAAAATAGTATGAAAGTTCCTCAAAAAATTAAAATAAGGTTTTTGGAGGCTCGCAAGATGGCTGAACAGGAACAGCTCTGGTCTGCAGCTCCCAACAAGATCAACACAAAAGGCAATTTATTACTGCATTTCCAACTGAGGTACCTGGCTCATCTCATTAGGACTGGTTAGACAGTGGGAACAGCCCACAGAGGGTGAGCCAAAGCAGGGTGGGGCATCGCCTCACTCAGTAAGCGCAAGGGGTCAGGGAAATCCCTCCCCTAGCCAAGGGAAGCCGTGAGGGATTCTGCTGTGAGAAACAGTGCACTACAGCCCAGATTCTGTTTTTCCCACAGTCTTTGCAATTCACAGACCAGGAGATTCCCTCTGGTGCCTAGCCACCAAGACCCTGGGTTTCAAGCACAAAACTGGGCTGCCATTTAGGCAGACACTGAGCTAGTTGCAGGAGTTTTTCTTTTTCTCATACCCCAGGGGTGCCTGGAACACCAGCAAGACAGACCTGTTCACTCCCCTGGAAAGGGGGCTGAAGCCAGGGAGCAAGTGATCTAGCTCAGCGGATCCTACCCACATGGAGCCCAGCAAGTTAAGATCCACTGGCTTGAAATTCTCGCTGCCAGCACAGTGGTCTGAAGTCAACCTGGGATGCTCAAGCTTGGTGGAGATGGGGCATCCACCATCACTGAGGCTTCAGTAGGCAGTTTTTCCCCTCACAGTTTAAACAAAGCTGCCAGGAAGTTCCAACCGGGCGGAGCCCTCTGCAGCTCAGCAAAGCTGCTGTAGTCAGACTGCCTTTCTAGATTCCTCCTATCTGTGCAGGCCATCTCTGAAAAACAGGCAGCAGCCCCAGTCAGGGGCTTATAGATAAAATCTCCATCTCTCTGGGACAGAGCACCTGGAGGAAGGGGTGGCTGTGGGTGCAGCTTCAGCAGACTTACACATCCCTGCTTGACAGACCTGAAGAGAGCAGTAGATCTCTCAGCACAGCGTTCGAACTCTGCTAATGGTCAGACTGCCTCCTCGAGTAGGTCCCTGACCCCCATGTCTCTTGACTGGGAGACACCTCATACAGGAGAGCTCTGGCTGGCACCTGGCGGGTGCCCCTCTGGGACAAAGCTTCCAGAGGAAGGAACAGGCAGCAATCTTTGCTGTTATGCAGCCTCCACTGGTGATACCCAAACAGGGTCTGGAGTGGACCTCCAGTAAACTCTTGCAGACCTGCAGCAGAGGGGCCTGTTAGAAGGAAAATGAACAAACAGAAAGGAATAGCAACATCAACAAAAAAGACATCCAGACACAAAAAAACCATCGGAAGGTCACTAACATCAAAGGTAGATAAATCCACGAAGATGGGGAAAAACCAGTGGAAAAAGGCTGAAAATTCCAAAAACCAGAATGCCTCTTCTTCTCCAAAGGATCACAACTCCTTGTAAGCAAGGGAACAAAACTGGATGGACAATGAGACTGATGAACTGATAGAAGTAGGCTTCAGAAGGTGGATAATAACAAACTCATCCGAGCTAAAAGAGCATGTTCTAACCCAATGCAAGGAAACTAAGAACCTTGAAAAAAGGTTAGAGGAATTGCTAACTAGAATAACCAGTTTAGAGAAGAACATAAACGACCTGATGGAGCTGAAAAACACAACATGAGAACTTCGTGAAGCATACACAAATATCAACAGCTGAATCTATCAAGCTATTGATAGATAGGATAGAAAGGATATCAGAGATTGGAGATCAACTTAAAGAAATAAAGTGTGAAGGCTAAATTAGAGGGAAAAAAAGAATGAAAAGAAACAAACAAAGCCTCCAAGGAAAAGACTACGTAAAAAGACTAAACCTGTGTTTGATTGGTGTACCTGAAAGTGATGGGGAGAATGGAACCAAGTTGGAAAACACTCTTCAGGATATTATCCAGGAGAATTTCTCCAACCTAGCAAGGCAGACCAACATTCAAATTCAGAAGATACAGAGAACACCACAAAGATACTCCTCAAGAAGAGCAACCCCAAGATACATAATCATCAGATTCACCAAGGTTGAAATAAAGGAAAAAATATTAAGGGCAGACAGAGAGAAAGGTTGGGTTATGCACAAAGGGAAGCCCATCGGACTAACAGCAGATCTCTGCAGAAAGCCTACAAGCCAGAAGAGAGTGGGGGCCAATATTCAACATTCTTCAAGAATTTTCAAACCAAAATTTTATATCCAGCCAAACTAAGCTTCATAAGCAAAGGAGAAATAAAATCCTTTACAGACAAGCAAATGCTGAGAGATCTTGTCACCACCAGACCTGCATTACAGGAGCTCCTGAAGGAAGCACTGAACATGGAAAGGAACAACCAGTACCAGCCACTGCAAAACTGTAACAAATCATAAAGACCATTGACACTCTGAAGAAACTGCATCAACTAATGGGTAAAATAACCAGCTAGCATCTTAATGACAGGATCAAATTCACACATGACAATATTAAACTTAAATGTAAATGGGCTAAATGCCCCAATTAAAAGACACAGAGTGGCAAATTGGATACAGACTCAAGATGCATCAATGTGCTGTATTCAGGAGACCCATCTAACATGCAAAGACACACGTAGGCTCAAAATAAAGGGATGGAGGAATATTTTCCAAGAAAATAGAAAGCCAAAAATAAAAAGCAGGGGTTGCAATCTTAGTCTCTGATGAAATAGACTTTAAATCAACAAAGATCAAAGGAGACAAAGAAGGGCATTACATAATGGTAAAGGGATTGATGCAAGAAGAAGAACTAACTATCCTAAATATACATGCACCCAATACAGGAGCACAAAGATTCATAAAGAAAGTTCTTAAGAGACCTACAAGAAGACTTAGACTCCCACACAATAATAGTAGGAGACTTTAACATCCCACTTTCAATATTAGGCAGATCAGCAAGACAGAAAATTAACAAGGGTATTCAGGACATGAATTCAGCTCTGAACCAAGCAGACCTAATAGACATCTACACGACTCTCCACCCCAAATCAACAGAATATACATTCTTCTTAGCACCACATCGCACTTATTCTAAAATTGACCACATAATTAGAAGTAAAACACTCCTTAGAAAATGCAAAAGGACAGAAATCCTAACAGTCTCTCAGACCACAGTGCCATCAAATTAGAACTCAGGATTAAGACACTCATGCAAAACCTCACAACTACATGGAAACTGAACAACCTGCTCCTGAATGACTACTGGGTAAATAACAAAATTAAGGCAAAAATAAATAAGTTCTTTGAAACCAATGAGAACAAAGACACAACGTACCAGAATCTCTGGGACAAAGCTAAAGCAGTATTTAGTGGAAAATTTATAGCACTAAATGCCCACAAGAGAAAGCAGGAAAGATCCTATAATCAATACCGTAACATCACAATTAAAAGAACTAGAGAAGCAAGAGCAAACAAATTAAAAAGTTAGCAGAAAACAAGAAATAACTAAGATCAGAGCAGAACTGAAGGAGATATAGACATAAAAAATCCCTTCAAAAATAAAAAAATCAATGAATCCAGGAGCTGGTTTTTTGAAAAGATCAACAAAATAGATAGACCACTATCTAGACTAATAAAGAGAGAAGAATCAAATAAATGCAATAAAAAATGATAAAGGGGCTATCACTACTGATCCCACAGAAATACAAAGTACCATCAAAGAATAATATAAACACCTCTACACAAATAAACTAGAAAATCTAGAAGAAATGGATGAATTCCTGGACACATACATTCTCCCAAGTCTAAACCAGGAAGAAGTGGAATCCCTGAATAGAATAGTACAATAACAAGTTCTGAAATTGAGGCAGTAATTAATAGCCTACTAACCAAAAAAAGCGCAGGACAAGAAGGATTCACAGCCAAATTCTACCAGAGGTACAAAGAGGAGTTGGTACCATTTTTTCTGAAACTATTTCAAACAATAGAAAAAGAGGGAAGCCCCCCAAGTCATTTTATGAGGCCAGCATCATCCTGATACCAAAACCTGGCAGAGACAACAACAAAAAAATATCAGGCCAATATTCCTGATTAACATCAATGCAAAAATTCTCAATAAAATACTGGCAAACCAAATTCAGCAGCACATCAAAAAGCTTATCCACATTTCAGTCAGCTTCATCCCTGGGATGTAAGTCTGGTTCAACATATGCAAATCAATAAATGTAATCCATCACAAACAGAACCAATGACAAAAATCACACAATTATCTCAATAGATGTAGAAAAGGCCTTCAACAAAATTCAACACAGCTTCATGCTAAAAAGTCTCAATAAACTAGGTATTGATGCAATGTACCTCAAAATAATAAGAGCTATTTCTGAAAAACTCACAGCCAATATTATACTGAATGGGCAAAAACTGGAAGCATTCCCTTTGAAAACCGTCACAAAAACAAAGATGCCCTCTCTCACCACTCCTATTCAACATAGTATTGGAAGTTCTGGCCAGGGCAATCAGGCAAGAGAAAGAAAGAGTATTCAAATAGGAAGAGAGGAAGTCAAATTGTCTCTGTTTGCAGATGACATGATTCTATATTTAGAAAACCCCATTGTCTCAGCCAAAAATCTCCTTAGGTGGATAAGCAACTTCAGCAAAGTCTCAGGAAACAAAATCAATGTGCAAAAATAAGCATTCCTATACACCAATAATAGACAAACAGAACCAAATCATGAGTGAACTCCCATTCACAATTGCTATAAAGAGAATAAAATACCTAGGAATACAACTTACAAGGGATGTGAAGTACCTCTTCAAGGAGAACTACAAACTACTGCTCAAGGAAATAAGAGAGGACACAAATGGAGAAACATTCCATGCTCATGGATAGGAAGAATCAATATCATGAAAATGGCCATACTGCCCAAAGTAATTTATAGATTCAATGCTATCCCCATCAAACTACCATTGATTTTCTTCACAGAATTAGAAAAAACTTCTTTAAATTTCATATGGAACCAAAAATGAGCCTGCATAGCCAAGGCAATCCTAAGCAAAAAGAACAAAGCTGGAGGCATCATGCTACCTGACTTCAAACTATACTACAAAGCTACAGTAACCAAAACAGCATGGTGCTAGTACCAAAACAGATATATAGACCATGAACAGAACAGAGGCCTCAGAAATAACGCCACACATCTACAAGCATCTGATCTTTGACAAACCTGACCAAAATAAGCAATGGGGAAAGGATTCCCTATTTAATAAATGGTGTTGGGAAAACTGGCTAGCCATATGCAGAAAACTGAAATTGGTCCCCTTCCTTACACCTTATACAAAAATTAACTCAAGATAGGTTAAAGACTTAAATGTAACACCTAAAACCATAAAAACCCTAGAAGAAAACCTAGGCAATACCATTCAGGACATAGGCATGGGCAAAGACTTCATGACTAAAACACTAAAAGCAATGGCAACAAAAGCCAAAATTAACAAATGGGATCTAATTAAACTAAACAGCTTCTGCACAGCAAAAGAAACTATCATCAGAGTGAACAGGCAAACTACAGAATGGGAGAAAATTATTGCAATCTATCCATCTGACAAAGGGCTAATATCCAGATCTACAAAGAACTTAAACAAATTTACAAGAAAAAAAAAACAACCCCATCAAAAAGTGGGCAAAGGATATGAAGAGGACCTTTTCAAAAGACGACATTTATGCAGCCAACAGCCATGAAAAAATGCTCACTATCACTGGTCAAAACCATAATCAGGTACTATCTCACACCAGTCAGAATGGCAATCATTAAAAAGTCAGGAAACAACAGATGCTGGAGAGACTGTGGAGAAACTGGAATGCTTTTACACTGTTGGTAGGAGTATAAATTAGTTGAACCATTGTGGAAGACAGCGTAGCAATTCCTCAAGGATCTAGAACCAGAAATACTATTTGACCCAGCAATCCCATTACTGGGTATATACCCAAAGGTTTATAAATCATTCTACTATAAGGACACATGCACATGTATGTTTATTGCCGCATGTACACAATAGCGAAGACTTATAACCAACCCAAATGCCCATCAATGAGAGACTGGATTCAGAAAATGTGGCACATATACACCATGGAATACTATGCAGTCATAAAAAAGGATGAGTTAATGTCCTTTGCAGGGACGTGGATGGATCTGGAAACCATCATTTTCAGTAACTAACACAAGAACAGAAAACCAAATACCACATGTTCTCACTCGTAAGTGGGAGTTGAACAATAAGAACACATGGACACAGGAAGGGGAACATCACACACCAGGGCCTGTCAGGGGTTTGCAGGGTAGGGGAGGAATAGCATTAGGAGAAATACCTAATGTAGATGATGGGTTGATGTGTGCAGCAAAGCACCATGGCACATGTATACCTATGTAACAAACGTGCACATTCTGCACATCTACTCCAGAACTTAAAGTATAATAAAAAATTAAAATAGGACTACCACACTTCTGAATGTATATCCAAAGGAATTAAAATTAGTATCGTGAAAAGATACGTGAACTACCATGTTTATTGCTGCATTATCGCTATAGCCAAGATATAGAATCAACCTATGTCCAACAGATGAGGAAAATGTGGTATTTATGTATGCAATAGAATTATTCAGCTTTTAAAAAAGAAGAAAATCCTGTCATTTGCAATAATATGGATGAAACTCAAAAACATAACACTAAGTGAACTGAGTCAACCACAGGAAGAAATACTGCATGATCCTTACTTATATGTGAACTCTGAAAAAAGTTGAACTCACAGATTTACAGAGTAGAATTGTAATTGCCAGAGACTAAGGAGTGTTGGCCAAAAGGTACAAAGTTTCAGTTAGACAGGATGAATAAGTACAGCATGGTGATAGAGTTAACAGCAATGTATTCCGTACTTTCTAATCATGGTAATAAGGTAAAAACATATAAACATATAAAATTGGGGAAAATATCATAAAACTGCTATTATTCATTAAAAACATGGTTATATATAAAAATAAAAAAACTAATTTAAATTTATTTAGCAGTAAACTATCAATTGTTCGTAAGTCATTAATTATTGATTATCAATATTAATCAGTCTCAGTATTAATTTTAAAATTACTTTAAAAATCAGCAATTCAGCAAGGGAGCTGAATATAGGATACACAAAATCTATGTTTAATATACTGGAAATATCAGTTTAAAAATGGAAGTTTTAAAATGCTATAAATTAAAATTGCACCAAAACCTACCTAATACATATTAATTATTCCACAAAACATTGATGAAAGAATTTTTTAGAAGGCCTAAAATCAGTTTGTGATATAATGTTTTGGTAGAAATATAAAGGACCATAAATGATAAGGCAATGTAGAAGAACAAATATAAAAGCTTGATACTTCCTGTGAGCAAGATTGATTATAGACATTCAGTAAGAACATATGTGTGGACTAGTAAAAGAAAATACAGATATCAGAACAAGTCTATAAACATCCCATACACATACAATTACTTGATTAATGGAAAAGATCATATAGTTTATATACAACAGTATAGCAAAAAGGGATGATCTTTCAATTATTGGTACTAGGTCAAAAGTGAAAATGTATAAAATATGAACCTTGATGTATATACCTACTGTGAAAGATAAACAAGAAAGCCTCTATAAGGTAATACAGTTTAATGTTTCTTTCTGCATAGGATACAAAAAGCCCAAGTTACAGTTGGAAAAGATGGATAAATTAAACTGCATCAAAATTAAGAACATCTTTGTATCAAAAATGTCATTAAAATAATAAAAATGCAAGCTATACTCTAGAAGAAATCTGAAATACACATACCTAACAAAGGAACTCAATTCAGGATGTATAAGTAACTCCTACATGAAAATAAAAAAGAGAAAAAAAAATAGAAAAATAGGCAAGTAATTTCAACAGACACTTCACAAATCAAAAGATCAAGATGACCAAGAAACATATGAAAACAACTTTGTTATTATAAAATACCACTATACACCCTTTGAATGGCTGGAATTAGAAAACCATGATAATTCAAAGTGATGATGAAGATGTGAAACAAGTGGAGCTCTCAAACTCTGCAGATGGCACCGTCTACGGGTACAACTGCTTTGGAAAACTGGTAGCATCTACTAAAGTCAGATATATGCACATCACATAACCCAACAGGTTCATTCACAGGTATGTTAGAAATGCATATATATGTTCACTAAAAAGGCATGTAGTACAGCGTTAATTGCCTATTTGCCAAAAACAAGAAATAGATAAATATCTATCAAGAGTATGTATAGAAAACTATACAAGATAATAGTAAAGCAGCTTCAATAATTAACAAAATACTGCTATATATGTATGAATTTCATAGACACAATTTGAGCAAAATTGGCTAGACATAAAAGAATACCTAATAAATGAATCATTTATATAAAATTCAAATACAAGCATAATCCAGTGGTTTAGAAAAATCTAACAATAATATAGAGTATCATAGCCATAATCTAGAATGTTAGAAGTCACACAATGGCTACATTTGGGAGTGAGGAATAATGACAGGGTGTGGAATAGGTGGCTTCTGGGGCTGCAGATAGAGTTCCATTTCTTAAATATGTAGTGGTCACATAGGGTGTTCCCTTTGTAAAAATTCATTTAGCTGTAAGAATTCAGAATCACTAATGATTTGTACACTGTATATGCTCTACTTCAAAAAAAGTTTACCTTTAGGAAAAGTAAAACGTAATATTTCTTCATGATCTCTTATTTGGAAAATGTTAATTCTTTATACATTATTTTGAATTCAGTATTTTATTTATTTATTCAATACATATTTATAGGGCATCTAAACATCACATTGTTAGAATTTTGTCCTTGTTACTAAATACTCTTTGAAACTTATTTTTAATGACTGCATAATACATCAAAATATGTGTGATTTTATAATTTCTTTACTTTTTTAACTACGGAGCATTTGCATGGTTTACAATTTTACACTATTATAAATAGTACTGAAATGAATATCCTTGTACTTTAATTTTTGACGATCCTTAAAAATTACCACCTACATTTACTGGGTCTAAGGGGTATAAACATTTTTTTCCAGATTGTTGTACAGAAAATGTGTACTGACTTGCAATACCATAGAATCTCCGTAGTTTTTCCATACAAATTGTAAAACAGCAAGGTTTTTGGTATGGAATGCATTTTCTGATGCATCTTAATATAACGATCCTTAAAGAAGGTAGCCATTGCTTCTCACTGTGTAGAATCCAAATTAGCCTAGACCCAACTCTTACCTTTTCTCTGCAAAATCATTTAATCATTTTAATTTTTATAGATTACATCACAGAACAGTCATGGTACAAGTAACCAATTCCATGGAAAGAGTATGGATTGTAAGGAGAGCCAGACCCATTTGAATCTTAGCCTTCCTACTTTCTACCCATCTGACTTGGTAAGTGATTTCAACTATCTGACCATTAGTTTCAACCTATGCAAAAGAAGATAATCATAAATAATATACAGGATTGCTTTGGAGACTAAGGATGTAATATATATAAAGGGCCTCACATAATATCTGGCACAGTTGTTATTTAATACATTAGGGTTTTTATCCCCCTTTTCAATCATGGTGTGTTTTTAATTATCCATAGTAACAGGTCACATGGTATAGATAATTCCAAAACTTTATATCACACCAGACTTCTTACTGCTGCTGATAAAATATAAGAAAGCTGATTTATTTCAGTTTCTCCACCTATTCCTGCCCTCCTAGCCAAAGTAAGGAGACTGAATTACACAGAAACTGCAGAATCAATCTATAAATAATTAAGAGCTGGTCTTAGGTCTTATTTTATGCTCGAAAACCTGAATCATTATGAAATTAAAAGCCTCTTTGCAAGTTGTGTTTTCATTTGGTCTTTAATAAGTAACTTTCAAGTGTCTTGCTTTTTTTCAAAGGGCCTTTAAAAATCACATCGGGGTTAAGAAAGAGTTCCACTTAACAATCTCTTTTTTTCATGTGACCACTATTGTTAAGACAATTACCACTGATCATTTTTTAATGATATTTCAAAACCACTTGAATACTTTTAAAAAGGTCACACAAAGCTACATAACTTATAAAACTGAACAGAAAAAAATGGGGCTTCTGCATTTGTTCAGACATGTACCAGGTTTTAGTTCCTACAGGCTCACAGACGGTTTTCTCCTTAACAGTTTGCCAAATGTATTTTAGAATGTCCAAAATTTAAAATGTTGATGTATGTGAACCAACTACATAATGAAAGAATCCATGCACCATTAAAATGATAATGTGAATCACTCTTTATTTCCCTCCAATGTGCTAAGTGCAACTAACTAGATCACATGGAGAGGATCAGCAAGGTAAATTGTTAATATTTTGAGTGAGAAAGAGAGAGAGACATCCCCAAGTCAACCTAGCTTTTGTTTTTTGTTTTTTGGCTTTTATAAAGATGATTCTTTCTCTTTTTGTTGCAAATATCAAATTATGACCATGAAATATGTATAACAAGCTCCAATCCAATTCCTGATTATTCAGAGCCTAATCATACAGTTTGTGTTTTACCCCAGCCATTTGCTTCTACTTTTTCTGCCTGCTGCCTGCCTTTTGCCATTTCACTGCTTGTTAGTCTTTGGCCAGAGTATCCCAGAAAAAGGAATTTTAAAAAAGAGGTGGGGGGAGGCAGGCCAAACCATTTGAACTTCTTCCAGTTTTGTCTAAAGTTCCTAGAGCAGGAGCTCTAAGAATGTGCACATAAGATTCTTAGATTATTGTTGACTCTCATTGTATTTTCCCAACCCTCCGCACCCCCACTACTTCTATTAATACTTCAGAGATATTCATTTTTATGGACTTTCTATTTTTCAGAGGAAAAGATAGCTACCTTTTCCAAGAAGAAGAAAAAGCATCTAACATTTTTATTTTGTTTATAAAAAGCCAGAATATTTTGTCTTCTATGTGGTTTGTGCCCTAGAAGAAAATGGCCACTGTTAGTTCTAGCCCAGTCACTAAAACGCATAGAATATTTCTTGACTGACTCCTTCAGAACTCATCTTTCTCATACGGAAAAACAATTATTAATAACAATCCTACCTACCTCTCAAGAGTCATTCACAATGATTGGCTGAAATAACAAAAACAAATATTCTTTGGAAAATAAACTTAAAGAACCTGATGTCTATAAATAAAAGTGAACAAGAATTGTTCTTATGAAAAGATGAAGTGGAAAAATAACTGAATTTAGAACCCACTGGGCTTGAGTTCATTTTCAGTCCTGACACTGTATTTGTGATCTCGGGCAAGATTTTTAATAAATCTAATTTCCAGTCCCTTGTCTGTAATGAGGATGATGATGCTACTAAGTACTAGTGAAGGCATAGAACATATATTACTTGTGGAAATGCAAAGTGATATCAACCTTCTGGGAAACAGTTTGGCAGTTTCTTAAGTTAAACATGTACTTACCATATGATCCAATGATAACACTGCTAGATATTTTCCCCCCAACAAACAAAAACTAATGTTCACAAAATCCCTATTTGTGAATCCTCACAGAAAATTTATTCGTAATTGCCAAATTCCAGAAACAACCCAGATGTTCTTCACATGAATTGATAATCAAATCATGGTACATTCATACATAGGACACCACTCAACAATAAAGAGAAACAAACTATTGACTCACACATATATGAATCTTAAATATGTTTTACTAAGTGAAAGAAGACATACCTGAAAGTGTACATATTGTATTATTTCATTTATATAATGTCATAAAGGGCACAATTATAAGAGTAAAAATCAGTGTCAAGGATACAAGTTAGTAGAAAGAATATTTTACAATGAGGGAGCATGAGGGCATTTTGAAGATAACAAAACTTATCATGACTATAATGGTGGATAAATGGCTTTATACATTTTTCAAACCCTTTCAAAGCCTTGTACATATCACAAAGAATTAGTATATAAATTTTTAAAAGTCAATTAGAATGCAGGAGAACCCCAAAATGAAAACAAGCTACATGAATAAGCCAACTATATTACAAATGAATAACACAATCATAAGGAATTTGAAAGGAAAAATTAACCTAAGTTACTTTGGAAAAAAGTATTTTGGCTGAATATTATGAGGCTAATGATAAAAAGTACTCTACTCAAACACTATAATCTAGTTAGAAAAATTGTTTATTACACATTAATGGGTCAGGCAATCTGGAACTAATTTATGTGTGTACTAAGGTTGATCAAATAGGTAAATATAACATAAAAAAGAAGAGCCAGATTTCTCAATGTTAGAGAAAGATGTTACAAATAATGAAGAAAAGGCAATCCTGAAACTTACTGTAATAAACTGGAATTCAAAGTATCAGTATGAACTCATTTTTAAATATATGTATGCAGATAAATACAGAAATAAAATATATGTATGTATATGTACAAGTCATTATACACATATTTTCTAGCTCTGTTTATTGAAAGGGTCAAGAATTAATGGCACCCAGTAGCAGTGAGCACACCTAGACCCAGAACTTAGTTTCTAAATGCTATTTTTCAACAAAAGAAACCATGGCTTCTTGGTAAAGTGGTTTTGAGAGGTCTGAGATAGAGAAAATTAAAATGAATTTAGAGCAAACTTGTCCAGCCTGTGGCCAGCAGGCCAGACATGGCCCAGGGCAGCTTTGAATATGGCCCAACACAAATTTGTAAACTTTCTTAAACCATTGAGTTTTTTTGCATTTTTTTTTTTTAAGCTCTTCAGCTTTCTTTAGTGTATTCTGTGTGTGGACCAAGGCAACTTTTCTTCTTTGAGTGTGGCCAAGGGAAGCCAAAGCTCCTGGTTTGGAGCATTTTGCGGTGTCACAATGTAAGGAAGTGCTCAAAAACGATGAAGCATGTTGGAGGGCACAAGCACTAGTGTGAAAGAGTTCCACATGGCCAAAGTGAGGACAAAATGAGTAACAAAATGAATATTGATGGTATTGCTTTATAGCTTATACAAGGAAATTAATATTTATGAGCTTACACTTAGGTGAATTAAAAATAAATAAGGAAGAAGGGGAAGTTCTTTTTATAAAAATAACTTCAAGTTATAAGCAGAGAAAGAATGCAGGAAATAGAAAAATCACCATTAGACAATCACAATAATAACTGTCGCAAACCCGATCCACCAATAGATGCTAAAATTTGTGCATAAAGTTTGAGGAGAAATAGAATATTTACATAGCCTCCAATAATCTCCCCTGGGATACCTATTTATTACAAAGAGGAAAGCAATAACTCTATAGTGGAAAATCCAGCAGACACCACCCTAAGAGCACTCTGATAAGATATATCAATATCACGTATCTCCTGATGTTATAAATGAGAAGGGTGCATCATTTCTGTGGTATCCTTGTGAAACATGCATAACCTTAATTATGAGAAAGAAATCAGACAATATAAATCAAGGGTTATTCTACTAAAGAGCTGACCAGTACTTTTCAAAAGTGTCAAAGTCACACAAAGCAAGAAAAGGCTGAGAAACTGTCATATATTGCAGGGGACCAAGAAAGTCACCTGCCTATGTGACCTGCCATGGATGTAATCCTGAATTGGATACTAGAAGAAAGGAAAAAGAATCATAATGTTTTAAGAAAACTGACAAAATCTGAATAAAGTCTGTAGTTTTAGTCAGTAATAGTACGCCAATGTTAATTTCTTAATTTTGATCATCAGACTATTCAAGATGTTACATTAGGAAAAACTGAATGATGTACAGGAATTATATACTGTTGTTGCAACTTTTCTGTAAGTCAAACTTTTTTTAAAGTAAAACATTTAAAAATTATTTTGAGGAATCAGGAAGTAAATTCTGCATCATGCCGTCAATTCAGGATAACCAAACATCATTTTCAACTTTTTATGAATTATTTTGGTATACGACATAACACAAGGTAGAAACAAATTTTCAACAATAATTTTGTCTTGCTCTTGTCCTACCTGACACTAGGGGTCTTTGAAAATCCTATTTCGACATTTCTTGCAAATCATAAAATCTCACTCTGATGATATTTACAAATCAGTGCCCTAATGCTGTTTGGGATGGGGAACAATATTAATTTAATCTAATCACTCTTATGGATGGGAAGGACAGAAACGAATTATAGATCTGAATCAAATCCAATAGGTATGTTAGTTTACCTGGATTTGAAATGAAGATCAACTATTTAAGGATAGAAAATATTTACCCAAAGGGATAATTATTCTCAGCAATGAGTGTCTAAAACTAAAACTTAATGCTACCAACATTTCTGAATATGGTAAGACCATCTGTATGTTTTTTTTTTAAACAAACAAACAAAAAACAATACATTCTCACAGGCAGGCACTTCAGGACTTATCTCATTGCCAAGATATGGGAAGCAATACTATTGCTATATTTTGTTGACTCAGTTCTTTTTCATACTTGATCTTTCAAGTATAATTTATTAAAGTTAAGATAACTTGTGAGCTCTGTAAAATAGAACACTGGAGAAGACATACAAAAGGCATGTGACATCAACAGCTCCATATATTATTTGGAAATGTATATTTTTCACAAAAGTTGTAAGGGCAATACTTTTTTCCTTATTTTTGACCAACTTTCATGCTTGCATCACAAGTGCATTTTTTTCCTTTGACTCAAACTCCACATCAACTTTAATTTTATGGTCTCTGTAAAACATATGCCTTTATAATGATTTTATCAATTTTAATCTTCTCACTGGATGGAAACCAAATATTAATATCCTTAGTATCGCTACCTAGAGGAAATTTTGAATGGACATACTTAAGACTGTAAGATCTCACTCACTTATTCATGTAGAGGTTTTTAAAGGAAAGGGATTTGTTGAGTTTATCAGGATATTCAAAACAAGCTATGTCTTCTTAATTTTACAAGTCTAAGATTTTCCATATTGAATCAATGGTTACACACATACACTAGCAAGTAGGAAACACTACTTGATTTCTATCATTATAGACATAAATTGAGCCATCATTCTTTTCCTGGAGTGCTCTGATTTTGACATAAATCAGAATTCATTAGTAGCAACACATCTGTGACACTCTAATATCTGTTACTGCAGTAATAGTCAAATTGCAATAATAGCCAAATTGCATTCAAACCCCTTATCCGAAGAAGTTCGTATTAGGCAAAAAAAAAAAAAAAAAAAGTACAGGGAGCAGGAAAAAACAACAAAAAAAGTGTAGAATTTCTCAGCAAGATACGCTTACAGTTAGCACATAAAGTAAAATGCCGTTTATCAAAGATTATGCCATATGAAGCTAAAAGTGCTATGTGTAAAGCACAATGCTACAAAAATGTTATTCCTAATGAGATACATACTATCAATAAGAAATAACTTATTTAAATCCATATCTATTAAAAAGATAAAATTTTCCATAGCTTAAATCTATCCTATGGAATATAACTCTAGCACTCACTGAATTGAATGACAAAGGAGACGGCTAAAACGCAAATTTAAATAATACATATTAAGGGTAATAGCACAATTATCTATTGATTGAACACTGTCATATAACCAGTGCCTACTTTGTCAGGTACTTTAAATATACCTGATCTTCACAATAACTCTGCAAGTTCAGTATTCTATTTTACAAATGACGAAACTTAGACCCAGAATTTAAGCAATTTGCCCAAAGCCACACAACCAGTAATTGTCTCGCTTCCCAGTTCAGAAGACCAGTCTCCTAAAACCTCCTGCTATTCTGGAGAACTCATAGAAAAAACATCTTCTGTTCCTACTAAGACATTTCTAATGCATATAGATTGCAGTATTTCTAGGTGTACAGCATGACTTCATTCACACTCTGAGGAAGTAAAAGATTACCTCAGATGGAAATTTCTAGAAGATACTCTTTTCACTCTCTTCTCCCTCTCAAGCACCTTGTGTGACAATCAGAATTTTTCTGGGTCTCCTCATGTTTGGGGTACAAATGATGCTAAAAGTATAGAAATGGTTTAATATCAGTGGCTTATCAGAGGCACTCTCCAGTTCCCTCCAAGACTAACCTAAATCTTTCTTGGCATTCTCACTCTCATAGGTGCTCAGAGTTAGGGTTACGCCCCCTCCCATTCATGTTCTAGGTAAAGTCACTTTCCACCCTCAGTTAGCAGTCAGTAAATGTCACCATGATGCCAGGAATATATTTTAGTGTGAAATGAAGTTAATGGTTCAGGGGTTAGGAGAAAATGATTTTCTTCTCCACTCTGTTTATGCCTTGTAATCTCATCTTTAAGTTAACAGATTTATTCCTAGAATCTCAAAACTTCCCTCATGAACACCATGCCTCTAGATTCTGGTTCTATTTTTTTCCCACATATAAGGAAATGAAGGTTCTGGTTAACTCTTCTCCCTCCAGACTTTAAATTAGTGCAGAAGTTTAAGATGAGACAGATTACCATTTCCCCTCATCTCTATATTTGGCACTTCCTCACAGTACTCGAGATTCCCTTCCTTTTGAGCTTCACACATGCGTGCATGCGCACACAGACACACATACACACTTTCTCTCACACACACATACATTAAAAATTCATTCAAATAAATCCCTAGAATGATCACCAGCACAGCAGTTCCATAATTAGACAAATTTTAAATTGAAATTTGAGATTATATTAATACTCTATGATCTGTCTCAAACTGGAAAGCTCCTACTGACCTTTCAAAAGCTCTCTGAAGTCTTTCCTGATCCCCCACGCATAGTTGGTCCTGAGTCCTTTGACCCTGTTCACACTATCCATATCACCTTTAATTTTAATGTCTTACTTACGTGTCTATTTCCTTATAGAGCTCCTGGAGAGTATAGATCATTTCTTATTCAACCAGCACAGTATTAACATCCTTAGCATAGATCCCAACTTAATAAAATTTATGACTTAAATAATTCCTGATAGAAGCCACCCAAGAAAGTTGATCTTGATATTCCATTTTAAAATCTTGGGCTTTAATTCTATAGTAGTTAATATAAAGATTATGATTTTGATGATGGTTCACTCACCAAGACCTAATGATGGGATCTAGCTTAATATAACTTAAATGAGTTCAATTTTATTTAGAAACATTTGTTGAGTGACTGCATGACAGGGAATATTACTATAATAAAATTCAGAAACAAAAATGTTAACAAAAGGAGTATCATAATTTGTGATATAACAATGATTAAAAACAACATATTATGAAAATATAAAGAAGTGAAATTTTTTTATTGAAAAGTTTTGAGTAGAGGTAGATCTTTATCTATGCTTTCAAAGCGGGAAGAAGGGTATTCCAAGTGAGAAAATAATTGGAGCAAAAACCCAAAGACAAATGAGTATACAGAGTAGTGAAGAAACAACAGAGAGACAAAATTGCTGCTATTTAGAATATGTAACTGACAAGTGAAGAGAAGGTGCCCCAGAAAATGATAGAAAAATGGGAAAGGACAATTGTAGAGAGCACTGATTAAATTTTTTCTGTTATTTATATTCCAAGGAAGGCCAAAGCTTTTGAGGGGAATGATCCCACATTTCAGCAAGGTAACACATCTATATGTAGAAATATATTAGAATTTACAGGAACTGGATGCATTTTTAAAACACATCAATTACCAGTACCCTGTTCTTTCACTCCCAGTCTTTGGGAAGAATTCTCAGTCATCTTTCTAATACTCAGGATGTATATGCTTATAGTAAATGCAACGTAGGTGACTTTTTTTTGAGGCATGTTTCTCATCATTACCCCAAGGCAGCTAATATCAGAATCATTGATTGTCTCCTTTCCCTAAAATTCTACTTGCAAAAGTTGGTTATTTGCTTTATACAACTCTGGAAGACAAAGTTCAACAAATCTTTTACCTAGGTCTTATTAATCAATTAACTCTAATTCATGTGTTAAAAAAATAACGTATTATAAATCAAATCCTTCAGAGTTCACTTCTTTATCTCCTGGAAAAAAGAAATAATCAACATTATTTGTATAGAGTTCTCATTCAGAGTTTGCTACCTGCCTTCTTCTCCTTATCTCCAAGACAGATGGCCATAGAGAGAATAAGAATGTTTTATGTGTGGATCAGTCTAAGACTCCTAGTCAAAATTATTAAGGTCTGGGACAAGTCACTAGGAAAGAAAAGAAAAAAATAGAGATCCTCTAGAGATGCAGATTTAGAGTTAGCAAGATTGGTCAAGATTCATATTAATTATGAAAATAATTTGAATCTGAAATGTCTCAGGGAGACTGCCAAAATCAGAGTGAGATAAGCACCTGAATGAAGCCTGTATACCAGAGGGTCCAGCAGAGAAGGAACAGCTGAATAATGAAAAGGAGCCATAACATAGAAGAGACAAACCAAAAGAGTGTCATGAATTTTATAAAGAAGGTCATCAACATCACCATATGTTAGGGAAGGAGATCTTCCAATGTGAGCATGAAGAAGAGAAGCATATGCTTTAATCAGAACTGGTATACTGTCTGACTCATGGTCAGCTCAAGGTCATTCCACAATAGCCATAATCACTGCTTGTGGTCAATCACTGCTAGTCTGTTTTCTAAACTCATCTTTAATTGTCAAGTCTAAAACCAATCTACCATGTTCTTATTAGGAAATCTCTAGCATCAGAATTATTATCATGTTGACTGTCCCAGTGAAATTAAATACTAAGTTTGTATTACGTTATTTTCTCTCGTAATGACTTCCTTGAATAATGAAACGAGGAGAGCAGAATGGCATTCTTTTTAAATAATCTATCTCAAATACGCAGGCATTCAAATAGCTTTTGGTGGGAAAAGGGAAGATATAAAAAAACCAAAAATCCCTGGCTGAGCACTGAATATCAGTGTTTTATCAGTGTTTATGCTACTTACAAATCACTTGTTTCCTCTACTCTCTAACCAATCTCTTGCTTCTCAAGTTTTTCCAAGTATCACTAGAAATCTCAAGAAAAGTGAAAAGATAAATAACTGTTATATTAGTGGACATTTAGAGCAAACTTACCTGCCTGGTGTGATTGTTCAGTTTGGCTACCAAGGTCACTGAGAAACACTAGGTCTTGCTTGGGTTGGCACAAGCTGAACAGGCAAGCAACATAAACTATGGGTGAGAATAGATCAGTGTTGTGCTGAGTCCCAGAGGACAGGCAGCCGGATGGTTCTGCCACGCCAGATGACCAGCCATGGACATAACTCTAAATAGGAAACTGTGTTTCTCAGCCTTCCCCAGAGATACTGAGATCAATGTTCCATGGACAAGCCCACTGAACTGTCATTAGAGCAGATGGAAGCCAGAGTTCCCATCCTTCCCAGCCTTCAGAGTTATTAAAGTCATTCTTCGGGTTAGTAAGACTTGAAATTCTGAATCATCTCTATATCCAGCTCAAGCCCTATCTGGTTGGTGGGGTGGGGCAGAGGGGTTGGAAATCATAAAAGTAAATTAAATTGGAAACATTTGACTAATTTCAATAGAAAATCTGTGGTGTTCCTACTCTATACATACAGACACTCCTCAAAATCCCCATCTCTTTCAATGCTCCCAATGTCTGTTCATTCTTTTTTCTGGATGCCATTAGCTGGTTTTGTCTTAATAATTCCTTTATTCTAGGATGCAGCCAAGTTGGAATATCCTTTTCCAATTTTAAATTCTAAAGAACAAACATCTCTACTTGCACTGGGGGGAGCTGTGCCTACATCCCATGTAATGAAACCCTGATGAGAACCTGATACTCTGAAACATAGACTCTTCTTCCTGTAACCAGATGTGACCTTTGAGGATTTAACTGTTAAAGCAGCTACAAATCATAGGAGACCAAGTAAGGCGCTAATTGCACTGTTGTGTTGAATATTTTAGATTCTTTGTCTTTTCTAAGATATTGCAAAGGAACTATTTTTCTCTGCCTACAGTAATCAATACTAATAAACTATTATCTAATGTGTTTGTTGAAATGTTTAGTTTTGTGAATATACTCTGTAGACCTTAGGAAAGTAAAAGAAAGAGTGAGTAAATATTCTTTTAGGGAACTTGCACAGATAAGTAGCTTCTGATTGAGGAATAACAAGAAATTTCAAAAATAGAGACTCACATAAGAATGCCTCCTTTAAAAAAAAAAACCTGGAATTTCACAGACACTGATGATCAGATAAAAGTTCTGCCCGATTTTATATTTATTGTCAGATCTCTTGAATCATTCACTCTTTTGGGCTGTTATCAAATCATTCCCAATACTTCCTTTAATTTTTACTTATACTTTCAACACTTTCCCAGTTTTCTAAATGGTTCATACACTTAGCATGCTAATATGATTTAAACATACTTTGATATAGATAAGAGATGATATGTTTACTCAGAAGAAATTGCCAGCTTATAGGTCAAAATTATATTTGAATATTGGCAATTCTATGATACAACATAATATATTGATATATTGATGTATACATATACATCAGTCTGTTCTCACTCTGCTAATAAAGACATAGTCGAAACTGGATAATTTTTAAAGGAAAGAGGTTTAACTGACTCACAGTTTCACATGGCTAAGGAGGCCTCACAATCATGGTGGAAGGTGAAGGAGGAGCAAAGTTACATCCTACATGGCAGTAGGCAAGAGAGAGTTTGTTTAGGGGAACTCCCCTTTATAAAACCATCAGATCTTATGATATTTATTCACTATCACAAGAACAGCACAGGAAAGACCTGCCCCTGTGATTTAATTACCTCCCACCAGGTCCGTCCCTCCACATGTGGGAATTAATGGGAGCTACAATTCAAGATGAGATTTGGGTGAGGACACAGCCAAACCATATCATTCAGCCCTGGCCCCTCCCAAATCTCATGTCCTCACATTTCAAAACCAGTCATGCCTTCCCAACAGTCTCCCAATGTCTTAACTCATTTCCACAGTAAAAGTTCTCAATCCAAAGTATCATCTGAGACAAGGCAAGTCCCTTCTACCTATGAGCCTGTAAAATCAAAAGCATGTTAGTTACTTCCCACATACAATGGGGGTTCAGGTATTGAGTAAATATATAAGTTCCAAATGGGATAAATTGGCCAAGATGAAGGGGCTACAGGCCCCATACAAGTCTGAAATCCAGCAGGGCAGTCAAATCTTAAAGCTCCAAAATGATCTTCTTTGACTCCATGTCTCACATCCAGGTCACGTTGCAAGAGGAAGGTTCCCATGGTCTTGGGCAGCTCTGCACCTGTGGCTTTACAGGGTATAGCCCCATTCCTGGCTGCTTTCATGGGCTAGCATTGAGTGTCTGTGGTTTTTCCAGGTACACTGTACAAGCTGTAGGTGGATCTACTATTCTGGTGTCTGGAGGACAGTGACCCTCTTCTCACGGTTCCACTAGAAGTGCTCCACTGGGGACTCACACACTCTATTTCCCTTCCACACTATCCTAGCAGAGGTTCTCCATGAGGGCCCTGCCCCTGCAGGAAACTTCTGCCTGGACATCTAGGCATTTCCTTACATCCTCTAAAATCTAGGAAGGGGTTCCCAAACCTCAATTCTTGACTTCTGTGCACGCACAGGCTCAACACCACATGGAAGCTGCCAAGGCTTGGGGCTCGTACAACCTGAAGTCGTGGCCTGAGCTGTACCATGGTCCCTTTTAGCCATGGCTAGGGTGGCTGGGATGCAGGGCACCAAGTCCCCAGGCTTCACAGAGCAGGGGGAGACTGGACCCAGTGCATGAAACCATTTTTTCTTCCTAGGCCTTTGGGCCTATGATGGGAGGGGCTGCTCTGAAGGATTCTCACATGCCTTGTAGACATTTTCCCCATTGTCTTGGTGATTAACATTGGGCTCCTGGTTACTTTGCAAATTTCTGCAGCAGGCTTGAAGTTCTCCTCAAATATGGGTTTTTCTTTTCTATTGCATTGCCAGGATGCAAATTTTCCAAACTTTTATGCTCTGCTTCCTCTTGGACACTTTGTTTAGAAATTTCTTCCACCAAATACCCGAAATCATCTCTCTCAAATTCAAAATTCCGCAGACAGATCTCTAGGGCAGGGGCAAAATGCCACCAGTCTCTTTGTATATCAAGAGTGACCTTTACACCAGTTTCTAAAAACTTTTTCCTCTCCATCTGAGACCATCTCAACCTGGAACTTATTGTCCATATCACTATCAGCACTTTGGTCAAAGTCATTCAACAAGTCTCTAGGAAGTTCCACACTTTCCCACATTTGCCTGTCTTCTTCTGAGCCCTCCAAACTCTTCCAACTCTACCTGTCACTTACTTCCAATGCCATTTCCACATTTTCAGGTATCTTTACAGCAGCACACCACTCTACTGCTAACAATTTACTATATTAGTCTGTTCTCACACTGCTAACAAAGACATACTTGAGACTGGAGAATTTATAAAGGAAAGAGGTTTAATAGACTTACAGTTCCACGTGGCTGGGGAGGCCTCACAACCGTGACACAAGGTGAAAGAGGAGCCAATGTCACGTCCTACACAGTGGCAGGCAAGAGAGCGTTTGTGTAGGGGAACTCCCCTTCATAAAACCATCAGATCTCATGAGACTTATTCACTATCATGAGAACAGCATGGGAAACACCCCCTCCCCATGATTCAATTACCTCCCACTGGGTCCCTCCCATGACACGTAGGAATTAATGGGAACTACAAGCCAAGATGAGATTTGGGTGGGTACACAGCCAAACCATATTAACATATACAGATACATGCATGTACATAGATACATGTAAGATGTTACCATTGAGGAAGACTGGGTGAAGTGTATGCAGTACATTCCTGTACATTTTCTTTTCAATCTCCTGTTAATCTATGATTTCAAAATGAAAAAAAAAAAAAGTAAGTGTATTAGAAATATTTTCTGTGCTCATATATACATTTTAAGTAAGTTTAAAGCCAGGTTTTTTGGGTTTTGATTTTTTTTTGGAAAAGATGCTTATCTTTGCCTTTTCAATATTGAGAAATGCATTTCCACACAGGCATTTTAAATTAGAATGCATTTATATTTGTGTCTAACCACATGTAGAGTGAAATCTGGAAACGTGCACCTTATGGTTGTGATTTATTGGCATGGAAGTTATCAAGTGTTAACTTTGAAAGACCTATACTTTGAAAGATGTTTGGAGTCCAAATAAACATATAGCTTATGCCTATGGAAAAATAGAAAGCTAGCTGCATCTAGTCAAGGATTAGCCTATTAAAAAACAAGCACTTTAAAGTTCAATTCGATTTCTACATTCTTCAATTATTAGTCAAAATGCCCCTTGCACTGTAGATGTCTAGAAGAAAAATTCATATAATAAAAACTAACAGTTTTCCTGGAATTCAGACTATCCCATGTAATATTATATAATAATTAGCCCAGAAGAAAGTCATTCCAGTGCATTTTATGTGGGAAAAAAAAAAAAAAAACGGTCTTGGAAGTATTTATTGTGGGAAACTTCTTAATGAATAAGCAAGAAAACAATATCAATGGCTATCTTGATAATGTGTTCATTCATACAATGAATGTTATATACAACCCCATTGAAGTCTCAGGCCATTTGCAAAGAACCAAACATTTGGAATCAAATTACGATTTTAAAACTCATAACTTGGGGCGGAGCAAGATGGCCGAATAGGAACAGCTCCAGTCTCCAACTCCCAGTGCGAGCGACACAGAAGACCGGTGATTTCTGCATCTTCAACTGAGGTACTGGGTTCATCTCACTGGGGAGTGCCGGACGATCGGTGCTGGTCAGCTGCTGCAGCCCGACCAGCGAGAGCTGAAGCAGGGCGAGGCATCGCCTCACCTGGGAAGCGCAAGGGGGAAGGGAATCCCTTTTCCTAGCCAGGGGAACTGAGACACACAACACCTGGAAAATCGGGTAACTCCCACCCCAATATTGCGCTTTAAGCAAACAGGCACACCAGGAGATCATATCCCACACCTGGCCGGGAGGGTCCCACGCCCACGGAGCCTCCCTCATTGCTAGCACAGCAGTCTGTGATCTACCGGCAAGGCAGCAGCGAGGCTGGGGGAGGGGCGCCCGCCATTGCTGAGGCTTAAGTAGGTAAACAAAGCTGCTGGGAAGCTCCAACTGGGTGGAGCTCACAGCAGCTCAAGGAAACCTGCCTGTCTCTGTAGACTCCACCTCTGGGGACAGGGCACAGCTACACAACAACAACAACAGCAACAAAAAAGCAGCAGAAACCTCTGCAGACGCAAAGGACTCTGTCTGACAGCTTTGAAGAGAGCAGTGGATCTCCCAACAGGGAGGTTGAGATCTGAGAAGGGACAGACTGCCTGCTCAAGTGGGTCCCTGACCCCTGAGTAGCCTAACTGGGAGACATCCCCCACTAGGGGCAGTCTGACACCCCACACCTCACAGGGTGGAGTACACCCCTGAGAGGAAGCTTCCAAAGCAAGAATCAGACAGGTACACTCGCTGTTCAGAAATATTCTATCTTCTGCAGCCTCTGCTGCTGATACCCAGGCAAACAGGGTCTGGAGTGGACCTCAAGCAATCTCCAACAGACCTACAGCTGAGGGTCCTGACTGTTAGAAGGAAAACTATCAAACAGGAAGGACACCTACACCAAAACCCCATCAGTACATCACCATCATCAAAGACCAGAGGCAGATAAAACCACAAAGATGGGGAAAAAGCAGGGCAGAAAAGCTGGAAATTCAAAAAATAAGAGCACATCTCCCCCGGCAAAGGAGCACAGCTCATCGCCAGCAACGGATCAAAGCTGGACGGAGAATGACTTTGACGAGATGAGAGAAGAAGGCTTCAGTCCATCAAATTTCTCAGAGCTAAAGGAGGAATTACGTACCCAGCGCAAAGAAACTAAAAATCTTGAAAAAAAAGTGGAAGAATTGACGGCTAGAGTAATTAATGCAGAGAAGGTCATAAATGAAATGAAAGAGATGAAAACCATGACACGAGAAATACGTGACAAATGCACAAGCTTCAGTAACCGACTCGATCAACTGGAAGAAAGAGTATCAGCGATTGAGGATCAAATGAATGAAATGAAGCGAGAAGAGAAACCAAAAGAAAAAAGAAGAAAAAGAAATGAACAAAGCCTGCATGAAGTATGGGATTATGTAAAAAGACCAAATCTACGTCTGATTGGGGTGCCTGAAAGTGAGGGGGAAAATGGAACCAAGTTGGAAAACACTCTTCAGGATATCATCCAGGAGAACTTCCCCAACCTAGTAGGGCAGGCCAACATTCAAATCCAGGAAATACAGAGAACGCCACAAAGATACTCCTCGAGAAGAGCAACTCCAAGACACATAATTGCCAGATTCACCAAAGTTGAAATGAAGGAAAAAATCTTAAGGGCAGCCAGAGAGAAAGGTCGGGTTACCCACAAAGGGAAGCCCATCAGACTAACAGCAGATCTCTCGGCAGAAACTCTACAAGCCAGAAGAGAGTGGGGGCCAATATTCAACATTCTTAAAGAAAAGAATTTTAAACCCAGAATTTCATATCCAGCCAAACTAAGTTTCATAAGTGAAGGAGAAATAAAATCCTTTACAGATAAGCAAATGCTTAGAGATTTTGTCACCACTAGGCCTGCCTTACAAGAGACCCTGAAGGAAGCACTCAACATGGAAAGGAACCGGTACCAGCCATTGCAAAAACATGCCAAAATGTAAAGACCATCGAGGCTAGGAAGAAACTGCATCAACTAATGAGCAAAATAACCAGTTAATATCATAATGGCAGGATCAAGTTCACACATAACAATCTTAACCTTAAATGTAAATGGACTAAATGCTCCAATGAAAAGACACAGACTGGCAAACTGGATAAAGAGTCAAGACCCATCAGTCTGCTGTATTCAGGAGACCCATCTCACACGCAGAGACATACATAGGCTCAAAATAAAGGGATGGAGGAAGATTTACCAAGCAAATGGAGAACAAAAAAAAGCGGGGGTTGCAATCCTAGTCTCTGATAAAACAGACTTTAAACCATCAAAGATCAAAAGAGACAAAGAAGGCCATTACATAATGGTAAAGGGATCAATTCAACAGGAAGAGCTAACTATCCTAAATATATATGCACCTAATACAGGAGCACCCAGATTCATAAAGCAAGTCCTTAGAGACTTACAAAGAGACTTAGACTCCCATACAATAATAATGGGAGACTTCAACACTCCACTGTCAACATTAGACAGATCAACAAGACAGAAAGTTAACAAGGATATCCAGGAATTGAACTCATCTCTGCAGCAAGCAGACCTAATAGACATCTATAGAACTCTCCACCCCAAATCAACAGAATATACATTCTTCTCAGCACCACATCGTACTTACTCCAAAATTGACCATATAATTGGAAGTAAAGCACTCCTCAGCAAATGTACAAGAACAGAAATTATAACAAACTGTCTCTCAGACCACAGTGCAATCAAACTAGAACTCAGGACTAAGAAACTCAATCAAAACCGCTCAACTACATGGAAACTGAACAACCTGCTCCTGAATGACTACTGGGTACATAACGAAATGAAGGCAGAAATAAAGATGTTCTTTGAAACCAATGAGAACAAAGATACAACATACCAGAATCTCTGGGACACATTTAAAGCAGTGTGTAGAGGGAAATTTATAGCACTAAATGCCCACAAGAGAAAGCAGGAAAGATCTAAAATTGACACTCTAACATCGCAATTAAAAGAACTAGAGAAGCAAGAGCAAACACATTCGAAAGCTAGCAGAAGGCAAGAAATAACTAAGATCAGAGCAGAACTGAAGGAGATAGAGACACAAAAAACCCTCCAAAAAATCAATGAATCCAGGAGTTGGTTTTTTGAAAAGATCAACAAAATTGACAGACCACTAGCAAGACTAATAAAGAAGAAAAGAGAGAAGAATCAAATCGACGCAATTAAAAATGATAAAGGGGATATCACCACCGACCCCACAGAAATACAAACTACCATCAGAGAATACTATAAACACCTCTACGCAAATAAACTGGAAAACCTAGAAGAAATGGATAATTTCCTGGACACTTACACTCTTCCAAGACTAAACCAGGAAGAAGTTGAATCCCTGAATAGACCAATAGTAGGCTCTGAAATTGAGGCAATAATTAATAGCCTACCAACCAAAAAAAGTCCAGGACCAGATGGATTCACAGCTGAATTCTACCAGAGGTATAAGGAGGAGTTGGTACCATTCCTTCTGAAACTATTCCAATCAATAGAAAAAGAGGGAATCCTCCCTAACTCATTTTATGAGGCCAACATCATCCTGATACCAAAGCCTGGCAGAGACACAACAAAAAAAGAGAATTTTAGACCAATATCCCTGATGAACATCGATGCAAAAATCCTCAATAAAATACTGGCAAACCGGATTCAGCAACACATCAAAAAGCTTATCCACCATGATCAAGTGGGCTTCATCCCTGGGATGCAAGGCTGGTTCAACATTCGCAAATCAATAAACATAATCCAGCATATAAACAGAACCAAAGACAAGAACCACATGATTATTTCAATAGATGCAGAAAAGGCTTTTGACAAAATTCAACAGCCCTTCATGCTAAAAACGCTCAATAAATTCGGTATTGATGGAACGTACCTCAAAATAATAAGAGCTATTTATGACAAACCCACAGCCAATATCATACTGAATGGGCAAAAACTGGAAAAATTCCCTTTGAAAACTGGCACAAGACAGGGATGCCCTCTCTCACCACTCCTATTCAACATAGTGTTGGAAGTTCTGGCTAGGGCAATTAGGCAAGAGAAAGAAATCAGGGGTATTCAGTTAGGAAAAGAAGAAGTCAAATTGTCCCTGTTTGCAGATGACATGATTGTATATTTAGAAAACCCCATTGTCTCAGCCCAAAATCTCCTTAAGCTGATAAGCAACTTCAGCAAAGTCTCAGGGTACAAAATTAATGTGCAAAAATCACAAGCATTCTTATACACCAATAACAGACAAACAGTGAGCCAAATCATGAATGAACTTCCATTCACAATTGCTTCAAAGAGAATAAAATACCTAGGAATCCAACTTACAAGGGATGTAAAGGACCTCTTCAAGGAGAACTACAAACCACTGCTCAGTGAAATAAAAGAGGACACAAACAAATGGAAGAACATACCATGCTCATGGATAGGAAGAATCAATATCGTGAAAATGGCCATACTGCCCAAGGTAATTTATAGATTCAATGCCATCATCAAGCTACCAATGAGTTTCTTCACAGAATTGGAAAAAACTGCTTTAAAGTTCATATGGAACCAAAAAAGAGCCCGCATCTCCAAGACAATCCTAAGTCAAAAGAACAAAGCTGGAGGCATCACACTACCTGACTTCAAACCATACTACAAGGCTACAGTAACCAAAACAGCATGGTACTGGTACCAAAACAGAGATATAGACCAATGGAACAGAACAGAGTCCTCAGAAATAATACCACACATCTACAGCCATCTGATCTTTGACAAACCTGAGAAAAACAAGAAATGGGGAAAGGATTCCCTATTTAATAAATGGTGCTGGGAAAATTGGCTAGCCATAAGTAGAAAGCTGAAACTGGATCCTTTCCTTACTCCTTATACGAAAATTAATTCAAGATGGATTAGAGACTTAAATGTTAGACCTAATACCATAAAAATCCTAGAGGAAAACCTAGGTAGTACCATTCAGGACATAGGCATGGGCAAAGACTTCATGTCTAAAACACCAAAAGCAACAGCAGCAAAAGCTAAAATTGACAAATGGGATCTAATTAAACTAAAGAGCTTCTGCACAGCAAAAGAAACTACCATCAGAGTGAACAGGCAACCTACAGAATGGGAGAAAATTTTTGCAATCTACTCATCTGACAAAGGGCTAATATCCAGAACCTACAAAGAACTCAAACAAATTTACAAGAAAAAAACAAACAACCCCATCAAAAAGTGGGCAAAGGATATGAACAGACATTTCTCAAAAGAAGACATTCATACAGCCAACAGACATATGAAAAAATGCTCATCATCACTGGCCATCAGAGAAATGCAAATCAAAACCACAATGAGATACCATGTCACACCAGTTAGAATGGCGATCATTAAAAAGTCAGGAAACAACAGGTGCTGGAGAGGATGTGGAGAAATAGGAACACTTTTACACTGTTGGTGGGATTGTAAACTAGTTCAACCATTATGGAAAACAGTATGGCGATTCCTCAAGGATCTAGAACTAGATGTACCATATGACCCAGCCATCCGATTACTGGGGATATACCCAAAGGATTATAAATTATGCTGCTATAAAGACACATGCACACGTATGTTTATTGCAGCACTATTCACAATAGCAAAGACTTGGAATCAACCCAAATGTCCATCAGTGACAGATTGGATTAAGAAAATGTGGCACATATACACCATGGAATACTATGCAGCCATAAAAAAGGATGAGTTTGTGTCCTTTGTAGGGACATGGATGCAGCTGGAAACCATCATTCTTAGCAAACTATCACAAGAACAGAAAACCAAACACCGCATGTTCTCACTCATAGGTGGGAACTGAACAATGAGATCACTTGGACTCAGGAAGGGGAACATCACACACCGGGGCCTATCATGGGGAGGGGGCAGAGGGGAGGGATTGCATTGGGAGTTATACCTGATGTAAATGACGAGTTGATGGGTGCAGTAGACCAACGTGGCACAAGTATACATATGTAACAAACCTGCACGTTATGCACATGTACCCTACAACTTAAAGTATAATAATAATAAATAAATTTAAAAAAAAATAAATAAAATAAAAAAAATAAAACTCATAACTTAAAATAAGACAGATCTTCATTTTCAGCCACCATAACTTCCAATTATATTCCTGCCCTTCCTAGTAGGTATTATCAATGGTTTACTTGTATAATATAGTAGTTATTTGAATGTATGAGAAGAGTAATTAAAAATGCTGAATATTTCTAGTTTTTATTGTCATGTTTCTGATTACTCGTAGAAGTTAAGGCCTGCTAAAGTAGAAAAGTCATTTGTGTTTATTGTATAGCAATAAATAAGCAGTAAAATTTACCAACATATAATAGTTTATTCAAAGATCAGATTGAAAATTTTAGGGGTAGACTGCTATCATCTACTTGGCACAAACGCTTTGGCAAATTGGAATAAAATCTGCTTATACTGTTTTAATCTTGTAAATCAGCCTTTACTTATAAGTCATTGGGAGCTCCAAATGGGGAAGAGGAAAGGAAAAGTCAGAATAGAGTCTTCTAAGACTCTGACTATACACATTACTTTCACTTTAAATTCTCAGTCTGGTTACAATTCTAGTAGAAAAAGTTCCACTGGAAACATCTATGGATTCAAGCTTCTAATAACTTTAGTGATGGCTAGTAGCATATGACGTCATGGAAATTTCAACTATTATGACGTATCCCTCAAAAAGTATTAAAATAAAATGTTAGCCAAATACCCAAATGAAATTTGGTGTTTCTTTTTTCTGGCAAGACCTTCTCTAAGAATTTTCTTTCCCAACAAATTATAAAATGAATTTTGAACATGGAGATATTTGCATTTTATTCTTTAGTTGGTGATTAATTTTGCTTACATTTTTTCAAATTCACTAAAGGCAATTTGCTAAAAATAAAAGCAAATATCTAAAACAATAAATTTTTATAGCAGAGGGGTTATATATTTTCCCTTACTCTGAGAAAAAAATGAGTCCTAGAGACATGAAATCAATAATCTCAGGTTAAACATAACAATAAAAAAGTAGAAATCTTCTAAATCCTTGTCAAATACTCTTTCAACTACATCATAAATATCAGCTTACTAAAAGTGTGCCCAAGGAATATCTAAACAACAAGGTATCCAATTTTTAAGTCAAATCCAAGTAATTATATATATTTGAAATTTTTAATAAGGAATGAAAATATGTAATTCAGATATTTTATAAAAAAATATTTACACACTACTTATTTCATAAATATTAAACAGCAATAAAATAAAATTAGAAAAGGTATAATCATGAAAAATATTAGTAGAAAACTAGAAAAAATAATAGTATGAAATTCAAACCATGGATGTCTCATATTTTATGAAACAATGAGAGGTAAAACTAAAGAAACAAATAAGGAAAACACAACTGAAAAAGTTGAAATTAAAATTTGTCTCAGAGCTCACTGGAATTCCAGGTTAAAAGAGAAATATTATTGGCAGAGTGACCTCAGCAAGACAATAGAATAGGGGTTTCCAATGCTCATTCTCTCACAGAAACTTTAATTTGAATGACTATCCATGCACAAAAATATCTCTACAAGAGCTAGGAAATTCAGGTGACAGATTACAGTACCTGGTTAGAGCAGAAACAAGAAAAGATACATTGAAGAGGATAGAAAGAACAGTTTCACATTATCCAGATCACCCCTCCCCAGACCTGTACAGCATGGAAAGAGATACCCTTCACATAGAGTAAGGGAAAAGTAAAGTGAGCACTCAACTTTGCTTTTGACCCCTGAACCGGGCCTAATCCAGTGAGTCCTTATGCCAGGCCAACTCCTATGGGCCCATACTCCAGGCTGGCCTCTCGAGCACAGGCTCCAGACTCACCCCAGTGCCAGACCAGCCACCCTGGTTCCAGTCTCAAAGTCCATACCTGTAGCACCAAGCTCCAGGCTGGTCCCCATGGCTTCAGCCTGGCCTCTGAGGACTCAGACACAGTGAGTATCCTAGGATGAGGTCAGTTCCTACAGTCCCAGATTCTATGTCTGTAAGCTCCAGGCCTACTCAAGTAGACCCAGGCTCCAGGCACACTCATGTGTTCAGGTGTGAGGGCTGGCTCTTGGTGACCCAAGAACCATGCTTGCCCCCCTGCTGGCCAAGTCACCAGGCCAGTCTACCTAAGAAATCTAGCAGCAAGCCCACCCATGGTTCCTGCCAGCCGTCCTACCTGTAATCTTTGGAGAGTTTTCTAGTGAAGAGCTTTCCTGCCAAAACCACTGTGTAAAATCTAAAAAAGGTGCCTACTTCTTCAAATCCAAAGACATCAATACAAAGTCACAATAATCTCAAGTAATCAAAGAAACATGACATTACCAAGGGAACAGAAGACTTGATCAAGCAGAAGAAAAAAAAAAAAAAAGACTAACTTCGAGGACAGGTCACTTGAAATTACCCAGTCAGAGGAACAAAGTGAAAAAAGAGGTAAAGTCAATGAGACATATGGACATCATCTAGCAAACTAATATATGCTTTATGGACATCATAACAGGAGCAGAAACAGAGAAAAGGACAAAAACATAGGAGGTCAGGAGTTCAAGACCAGCCTGACCAACATGGAGAAACCCCATCTCTACTAAAATTACTAAATTAGCTGGGCATGGTGGTGCATGCCTGTAATCCCAGCTACTCAGGAGGTTGAGGCAGGAGAATTGCTTGAACCTGGGAGATGGAGGTTGCGGTGAGCCAAGATCATGCCATTGTGCTCCAGCCTGGGCAACAAGAGCAAAACTCCATCTCAAAAAATGATAGAAAAGAAAAGAAAAAAGAAAAGAAAAAGGAAAAGAAAAGAAAAGAAAAAAAGAAAAAGAAAAAGAAAGAAAGAAAAGAAAAGAAAATTTCCCAAATCTGCTGAGGGAAATGAATATTCAGATCTATGCAGCCCAAAGAACAACAAATAGATTAAACATAAAGGTATCTCCACTGAAACACACTATAATTAAATTATCAATAGTCAAAAATAAAGCATTCTAAAAGTAGCAGAGAAAAACAACTTGTCACATAGAAGGGAATCTCATTATACATATACATATTTCTCAGTAGAAACTTTGCAGTTAGGAGACAATGGGGTTATATATTCAAAGTACTTAAAAAAAAAATGGCACCCAAGAATACTATACCCCACACAGCTATCCTTCAGAAATGAGAGATAGAGTTTCTTAGACAAACAAAAGCTAAGGGAGTTCATCACCACTAGACCTTCCATACCAAAAGGATTTTTTAAAAGTTCAAGTTGAAATGAAAGGATACTAACTAGCATGATGAAAATGTATACAAGCTTATAACTCACTATAAAGGTAAGAATTTACTTAAATTTGGAATCCTATAATACTTTAAAGATAGTACATATATCACTTTTATCTCCAGTATAAAATTTAAAAAAGCAAGTATTAAGAATAATTATAGGTATAATAATTTGTAAATAAATACATAATATGAAACTATGTAAATTGTGATATCAATAACATGAAAAGAGAAATAAAAGTGTATAATTTTTCTGAGCAACCAAAGATAAGTTATAAAATTAAAACACACTGTTATAACTATGAGATGTTTTATTTAAACCTCGTGCTAACCAAAAAAACAAAAACAAAAAATCCTTTAGTAGATATACAAAAGGTAAAGGGAAATGAATCAAAGCATATCACTGCAAAAAACAATCAAAACACAAAGAAGATAGCAACAGAGAAAAAGAAGCTAAAAACAGTAAGAAAATTTTAATAAAATAGCAATAGTAAGTCTCTCTAGCTATCAAGTATGTTAAATATACTTAGAATGGAATGTTCCCAACATAAAGAAATGATAAATGTTTGAGATGATGAATATGCTAATTACCCCAATTTGATCACTAGATATGTACCAAAATATCACTACATACCCCAAAAATATGTACAATTATTTTATATCAAATAGAACATTTAAAGAAGATACAAAACTCTTCTGGAAGGAATTGAGAAAAACTGATATTATTTATTCCTTAAATATTTGATGGAATTTAACTGAAATCATCAAGACCTAAAGTTTTTCTTGTAAGAAAATTTTTACTACAAGTTTAATTTCCTTAATAGATTTAAAAAACTATTCAGATATTCTGTTTCCTCTTGAATAAATGTTGGTAGGTTGTATCCTTCAAGAAACTAATTTGTTTCACTTAATTATATCAATTTATTAGTATATATTTTTCTCACAGAATCCCTGGGGTGTCGCTTTGCCAGCTGGAAACCTCTGTGGTCAGTGGCGCCTTTGCCTACGCTTTGCCTGGCCTGCTGGGCTCATTCCACTGACTCAGCCTGGTAGGCTGCACTCGGTTCATGCTACTGGCCTGGATCCCACACCTGCAAAGGACGAGCCAGTTGGTGTGTGATTGAGCATGTGGTCTGGCCACTGCGCACAGCCAGGCATGCCAGCTGCAGTGGGGCGGGCAGCTTCAGGCACTGGAATAGGCTCTGGCTCCCTGCAAAACTGCAGCTGGACCAGGTATACCATAAGTAGCTTCCATGTCTGACAGCGGGAAATGCGGTGGTGCCCAGAAGCGTGGAGATACCAGGAACCACAGCGTACTAAAAAGAGTGTCACACTCCTGCCTAGGGGAGGTCCTAGGTCTGGGCTCCCCAAAGGGCAGCAGCTCCTCTCTCCATCTCTCGCCTCTCCTTCTTGTCACCCTCAATGTGGCGAGCAAGGGGCATGTTTCAGCTCTGTTTGTGTTACAGCATTTTTAGCCTCACCATTCCCAAGTCCCTGTCCTGCATCCAAGAAGAATGAGGTGTGCAGACAAGTAGAGGGTGAGCAAGACAAAGGGGAAATTTATTGAGCAATGGAACAGCTCAAGAGGAAACTGACAGAGGTAGCTCCTATCTAAAGACAGGGTGACCTGACAAGTGTTCAGTTCTCAGCAGAGAGGAGACCCTGGGGTGCTAGCTTGTCTCTGAGGCTGGTTGTCCCATTGTCTCCTTAAGTCTAGCTGAGTCCTGGGCTTTAGTGGGCCTCAGAAGAGAGGAAATGCATGCTGATTGGTCTGTGGGTGGCCATAGGTGGGCCCAGAAAAAGCACCACAGGTTCCCATTCTGGTCCATGGGACTTGCAGCCTGGTCCCTGGGCTTCAGGCCTTCCCAGGCTTTAGGGTAGGGCTTCACTGGGGACCCAGCCCTTTCCATCTAGGAGCTTGTCTGCCTATTACTGCTGTTCATGGTACCTAGGCTATTCACGCAAAGGGGTACCTACAGACCAGCTGCCAAGCTGCTCTCAGCCTCCTCCCAGTGCTTGCTGGCGCTCAAAATCTGGAGGGGGCTGAGGTTGCAAGGGGCTGGCATGTCAGTGCTGCCCAGAGCATGTGTACACCCACGCCAGATTGCAACAGCACCCGGGCTTGGCCTCAATTTTGCTCCACACTCGGAGCAGGTGCCGGGAATGGGGAGAGGCCAGACAACTCGAGCAGGCACTTTCAGGCCTGCAGGGGTGGAGGGGGTTCCCAGGTCCCCAAAAGTGCAGAGATGCCCAGGTCCACAGCCATGGCTTCAGTGGTTGCAGCTGTACCCGGGAGGGCAGAGCTACTGTCTGCCATTCTTGGTGGCTGCGTGCAGGTAGGTGCAACCATGATGAAGCCCTGCTTGACTGGCGGCTGGGCTTATTAGGGAGCAACCTCCCAGGCTGCCCCACTGGCCATCAGAGGCTGAGGACATCCAAGCTTACTCCAGCAGTGTCACCAAGCCCCACTGCTGCTCTCCTGCTCCGTGGATGATGAAGCCATTGATGTGCTGTCCAAGTTATGTCCACACCTGCTTTGTCCTCCCTGGAGGAG
This sequence comes from Theropithecus gelada, assembly GCF_003255815.1. NCBI lineage: Eukaryota > Metazoa > Chordata > Mammalia > Primates > Cercopithecidae > Theropithecus > Theropithecus gelada. Next base: position 78,510,535 of record NC_037681.1, read on the forward strand.
CTCCCTGGGCCACTGTCCCCAAGACCCACAGTCCTGTATGGAGCTGCCCTTCCCCAGGTTGTGGAAACTCTGGGGGTCCTTGTCATGGTGGTCCCGGAGAGCTTCCTTGTTCATCTACTCGCAGCCTGGGGCAGCGGCTCCAGGTCCTTGGCTGGGCCCCGGGCCGGCATCCAGGGCAGGGGTGACATCGCCATGAGTTCTTCCTGTGGCCCCAGTGCCCAGTGCTCAGGGGAGGCCCAGGGCTCCCTGTCACCCTGCATATGGCATTGCCCAGGGGTGGATGCCTCTGGGAGTGGATCACGGACCCTGGGCCCAGCTGTCAGGAGTGTCAGACTCGACGATCACCTCGATGCAGGGCAGATCCTGGGGACACATTCTCCAGAGACACCACACAGAGCCTGTCCCCGAGGCACAGGAACTTGGCACCTTCGGGCAGGTGCTTGTGGGCTCCTGGGATGCGGTGGGGAGTGAGATGGAGGCTGTGGCAGAGGTTCCAGGCCTGGGATTGGGTCCTGCCCAGCCGTGGGAGGGTGGGGGTAGCGCAGTCAGCTGCCTCAGGGACCAGGGGGCAGAGGGGACCCGTCTCTGCTGCTGCTCACACAGCCGTTCCTGCCACCTGCACCCCACTCCTCCCTGTTGCAGCTGGCGTGCTGGCAGCAGCCACTTCAGAAGGCCTGTCACTGCCATCATTTTTACTTTCAGTATTCTCTTAGCATCATTTTAATATTTATGGTGGCTGTAGTGATGTTCTTTCTTTCCTTACTTATATTAAATTTAGTTGCTTCTCTTTGTTTCTTGGTTAATCTGCATAGAATTTAGATGATATGATTGACCTTTTTAAAGAACACGTTTTGCTTTCATTGATTTTCATTATTTTTTTATTCTTAAATTGGTGTATTATCATTGTTACATATATGTGTAATTAGATTTTTTCAATTAAAAGATAGAGTGGCTAAATGGATGAGTGAATAAAAAGATATTACAACTGATACCACAGAAATACAAATGATCATAAAAGACTACTCTGAACAATTATATGTCAGCAAACTGAATAACCTAGAAGAAATAAATTCCCATAAATACACTGCCTAGACAGAATCGTTAAAGAATAGAAAATCTGAACAAACCAATAATGAGTGAGGTGACTGAATCATTAATCAAAAACTTTCTCCTTTCTCAAAAAAAGCCCAGGACCTGATAGCTTTACTGATCAATTTTACCTAACATTTAAAGGATGACAAATACTCATCTTTCCCAAACTCTCCCAAACAACCGAAGAGGAAGGAACACTTCCAAACTCATTTTATGAGGCCAGCATTACCCTGATAGCAAGATTGGACAAGGACACTATAGTAGCAAGTAAATAAATAACCCAATTACAAAGTGAGCAAAAGACCTAAATAAGACATGTCTCAAAAGACATACAAATGGCCAAAAGACATATGCAAAGCTCCTCAGCATCACTGATAATCAGGGAAATGCAAATCAAAATCACAATGAGATATCACTTCACATCTCTTAGGATAGCTATTATCAAAAAGCAGAAAGATAATAAACTTTGGTAAGAATGTGGAGAAAAGGGAACCCTTGTAAACTGTTGGTGAGAATGTAAATTGATACAGCCATTATGGAAAGCAAAATGAAGTTTCCTCAAAACATTAAAAATAGAACTACCACACAATTCATCAATCCCATGTCTGGGTATATATCCCAATGGGATAAAGTCAGCATGTCAAAGATATATCTGTACTCCCGTGTTTATTGCTGCATTATACACCATAGCCAAGCTATTGAATCAATCTGTGTCCATAAATTTTAAAAGATAAAGAAAATATGGGGTATTTGTGTGTGTGTGTATACATATGTATACAAGAGTACTTCAAAAAGTTTATGGGAAATACATATTATGAAAAAACTATGCAAGGATTTCAATTTTTTTTTGCACTAAAACTTATATGAACTTATTATAACATGCCTTATCAGAATCTAGTTTGAGGCACTAAAAAGGATAAGATACCAGTTTGGATAAGTATTAATATAAGACAGCTTTCTGATGGTGTAGCTTGACTCAAGAAAATAACTCAGTTGCTAGAAAAGGAATGGTAATGAGGTTTCATCTCCAGGGCCAACTCTGATCACTTTCTTACCCTAGAAAAAGAGCTGTACTCAATTATTCATGTCTGTCACAATCACAGGACAGGACAGGGAAAATAGTAGCACAAGTGTTATATATTTGTCATGACTGACTAGAGCATGGGATGATCTACATATTCCTCATACAGTCTTCTGTAAATATAATTTATCTCATGTAGACTCATGATCAGGATTGGAGTACCAGTAATTCCATATTTAATTCTCCAGTGAAAACATACAATGTTGTGATTCTCAATGTTATGGTTCTCAGTGGCTTGTTGAAGGTAGATCCAAAAGTTTCAGAGACCTAGACAAGGAAGTGGTAAGTTTGAAATCTAAAAGTGAAACCTAAGCATCTAACTTGAAATTGCTGTTATTGTAACTTTGTTCTTTTCTCATTATATAACAAATATTTTATGTGTTTAAACATTTAAAAAACAATGCAGGGAAGGAAGAGAAAGGAAGAGAAAGGAAGGCAAGATACTCCAGGCTCCTCTTGTGTATTTCCTAACCTGGTTTTAGAATGAAAGACATTTCTCCAAAAAGCCTTCATTACTTTTGTTGGAGAATGACACTAGAAACCAAGACCTGGGCTCTAGGCATACTCAGTGATACTGGTATGTGGTTTCCTATAAACCTTCTCAGCTGACAGAGCAAAAAAACATGTGTCTGTATTAATCTGTGTATACAAATATAGCTATAAATTTTTAAATGTAACCATTTATATCTTTATGAAGCTATATTAGATATGAGTTTATGCTAATGTCTTCAATTCTAATCCATTACCCCATAGGTTATTCTAGCTTCCTCCTCTTGCTTATCTGCAGATTCCCACCCTAACAGAAAGAAACCAGTTCTTGCACCATCTGCCATCCATTTACTTAATTGCTCCATTCCAGTATACCTGCATAGCAAAATCAAAATTGTTAATCCAGACCCTCAAAAGAAGTAATTCTATTTACCAGAGTGTAGTGCTTAAGTTCAGTCTCTTTCCTTTAGTCTTGTAGACTCCACTTATTTCCAGAAATACTCAGGTCAACACCTTACTCCCAATCCCTTTCAGTAAGGATGTGTCATACATTTGTAATACAGTTAGATTCTTTAGACACTTTCTGCATTCTATACCTTGATCTCTCAACCTCCTAAATGTTGTTTTTTTTTAATTTGCTGCATCCAAATTCATTCTTTGTTCTGCAGTTCTATTAGTTTTGACAAATGTGTAATGCCTTGTATCTACCATTTCATATCATACAGATTAATTTTACTGCCATAAAAAAATCCCTTTTCACCCATTCAACCATTCCTATTTTCATCAAATCTCTGAATCAGTTCTGATCACTGATCAGTTCTGTTTCTATGGTTTTGTCTTTTCTAGAATATCACATAATTGGAATCATTTAAGATATGTAGCCTTTTCATAATGGCTTTGTATATTTATTTACATACTTTGGATTTTATTTAATACTGGCTTAGTAATATTTATTTAAGGTACTTTCATATCTTTTAAAAATGACTCAATAGCCTTTTTTTTCTTTCTTTTTTGAGATGGAGTTTTGCTCTTGTCGCCCAGGCTGCAGTGCAGTGGTACCATCTTGGCTCACGGCAACCTCTGCCTCCTGGGTTCAAGCAATTCTCCTGCCTCAGCCTCCCAAGTAGCTGAGATTACAGGCGCCCACCACCACGCCTGTCTAAATTTTGTATTTTTAGTAGAGACGGGGTTTTGCCAGGTTGGCCAGGCTGGTCTCGAACAACCGACCTCAGGTAATCCACTCACCTCGGCCTACCAAACTGCTGGGATTACAAGCATGAAACACTCTGCCCGGCCAATAGTCCATTTCTTCTTGGTAAGTAATATTATATTGTATGAATATACCACAGTTTATTTATGTGTTTGATAAAGATACAAAAATAAATTCTGTTTTTTAAAAAAAACCTTTTATTTAAAAAATAAATGTGCTAGACCTGGTAAAATGTGTTTGGCTTTTTAGGCTCAAGTGTTAAAATAATTTAAATGCTACGTGTTTTAACAATTCTAAGAATTATTTGAAGTTTCTATATATTATAAATCAAAATGCCTATAAAACAAACTGAAATGCTATTATAAATATGATTGTAGTTAAGTTACTGAAGTTCAGGTATGGTTTATTTCAGAAAATATGTCTTTACTGATCCAGAGATAACGGATATGCTCAAATGAGATAGACAGAACAAAGACCTTTAAATATTAAAGGTGTTGAAAAATATTTTTCCTTTTATATGATACTTTAGTCTCTTGATTTGAGGCTATGATCCTGGTATGTTTGAACAAAGAAATAGAGAACTGGACCCACCTTAATAAAGGGTGGTTTTTATATATTTACAAATATTAAAAAGAGGCATCAAAGAGGGACAAGACAACCCAATGGCAGTCAATATCCGCATAAGAAGGATGTCTAAATGAGATGGAAAGAAGTTCTGGTGGCCATCCAACCCCTTGGGGTCCTGGTTGGAGTAGGAGATGGACCACATTCATGTGGATTTAGCAAAAGAAAATATTTTGAGCATAATGAGAGCAAGCTTTCCATATTTCAAAGAAACTGTTTTCCCTTATAATTATTTTGTGAATAGGTACTTTGAGACTATGTAAAATTCCATTCCTCATTCTACTTGCTCCCATTGGTTTTAGCCTCTCTTTATGTTTCTTGCCTGAACTACTTATTATAATGATGGCTGCCAAATGGTGACTTTCTAATCCTACAACACCTTCCATATCTATTAGTTAGTTAACAGTCTACTGTAAGAAACTTTTTCCTTTCTTGATTTGTTTATTAAATTTTACCAGCGGTGCATTAGTCTGTTCTCATGCTGTTATAAAGTAATACCTGAGGCTAGGTAATTTACAAAGGAAAGAGGTTTAATTGACTCACAGTTCAGCATGGCTGAGACTAGGTAATTTATAAAGTAAAGAGGTTTAATTGACTCACAGTTCAGCATGGCTGAGGAGGCCTCAGGAAGCTTACGATCTTGGCAGAAGGAAAAAGGGAAGCAAGGCACTTTTTTCACAAAGCAGCAGGAAGTAGTGCCCAGCAAAGGGGGAAGAACCCCTTAAAAAACCATTGGATCTCATAAGAACTCACTCATTATCCCAAGAACAGCAGAGAGGAAAGTGCCCCATGATTCAATTAACTCCACCTGGTCTCTCCCTTGAAACATGGGGATTATGGTGATTACAATTCAAGATGATGTTTGGTTGGAGACACAAAGCCTAACAATATTATTCCTCCCCTGACCGCTCCCAAATCTCATGTCCCTTTCACATTTCAGAACCAATCGTGCCTTCACAACAGTCCCCCAAAACCTTAATTTATTCCAGCATTAACCTAAAAGTCTAAGTGCAAAGTCGCATCTGAAACAAGGCAAGTCCCTTCCACCTATGAGCCTGTAAAATCAAAAGCAAGTTAGTTACTCCCTAGATACAATGGGGATACAGGCATTGGGTAAATACACCCATTCCAAATGGAAGAAATTGGCCAAACTGAAGAGGCTGCACACCCCATGCAAGTCTGAAATCCAATGGGGCAGTCAAATCTTAAAGGTCCAAAATAATCTCCTTTGACCCCATGTCTCACATCCAGGTCATGCTGATGCAAGAGGTGGGCTTCCATGGTCTTTAGCAGCTCTGCCCCTGTGGCTTTGCAGGGTACAGTCCCACTCCTGGTACCAATTTACTGTATTAGTCTGTTCTCATGCTGCTATAAAGAAATATCTGAGCCTGGGTAACTTATAAATGAAAGAGGTTTAATTAACTCACAGTTCAGCATGGCTTGGGAGGCCTCAAGAGACACAATCATGGCAGAAAGTGAAGGGGAAGCACACACCTCGTTCACAAGGTGGCAGGAAGGGGCAGTGCCAAGCGAGGGGGGCGGGGAAAGAGCCTTATAAAACTATCAGATCTCGTGAGAACTCACTCACTATAACGAGAACAGCGTGGGGGAAACCACCCTCATGATTCAATTACCTCCACCTGATCTCTCCCTTGACAATTAAGGATTATGGGGATTACAATTCAAGATGAGATTTGGGTGGAGACACAAAGCCTAACCATATCACACGGTAACTCAAAGATTTCTATTTTATCCAAGAAGTTACATTCTTTCTATAATTGTTTATTTTCATGCTCCAAATATTTCAGATTTGGCATGTAGGAGTTTTTTAAGGCTTCCTCTTGTGTCCTTTTGAAAAATCCTCATGTTTTCAGAATCTCCACACTTTCTGGTTGATAAAGATATTTCAAACTCATCTTACTCTTTTCTGCCCTAGCTTTAAAATTAGCTATTTTCCCAAGAAATCTTGGTTCCTTTCAGTGGCCAGTGGTATTTCAAAATCAAGTTTCTTCACTGCTTAAGGTGTTAGTGCTCCCAGGGCCTCTCCCTCTCAGTGGACAAAGTTAAAATATATTTGTGGGTATATTTAAATATATTCACATATACATATGTAAACACATATGTGCATCTTAATATTTGTAATTAACTAACTGAAAACTAAGAGTTCACAGAAATGACTCTAGATCCAATTTAACACCTAAGAGTTTTTTCTAACTTTCCTTTCTTCCATATTTTTACTTTGTTTCTCCAACTATAAGAAAACTGGTTCCTATTATCCTCAGAATATTATCTTATTTTTTTCAGTATACATTAATGTACTCAATCTCTTGACTCCACTTTAATTAAATGATCAACATAAAACCTTACGGTAATGGGGCAAACTGACATGTGCCACCAGATACAATACAATAAGAAAATCAAAGCATCACTTCTGTGTTATTCAGGCTCAAAATACTTAACCTGGGTTTAATCAATTTTAACCTATCCAAATTGAGGAGCAGTTAAAATACCTGATGTTTAATCTTCAAAAATGTCAAAAACATGGTGGTCAAAAAAATACCAAAGAACTGTTCCAAGTTGACAAACACTAGAAACAAAAAGCCATGAAAGAAAAAAACTGGATAAAAGTAAGACAACTGGATGTAACTCATGTTACAGTGGATCCTTCAGCTATATAGCCAATTATTGAGACAATGGGCAAACTTAAGGTGTCTGGATGAAATCTAATATCAGAATTGTTTGTCTTATTCTTACAACTTTTCTGTAAGTAGTTGCATTTTTAAAAACTCTTGATTGTATTTGAACTTAAACATATGATTTGGTAGGTAATATATAGCATTCTATGATATGATAAAGCTAATAAAAATGTTATGCATGATATAAAGGCAAAGCTTGTTGCTCAAACAGGAGAAGAAAAATGATTTTATAACACTAATGTTAGAACAAGGAAAAAATAAAAGTAAATTTAGAACTAAAGAAAAACACTGCATTTATTTTTATGTTTATAATTTCAACTTTTATTATCGATTAAAGGGTACATGTGCAGGTTTGCTATATGGGTATATTGTGTGACACTGAGATTTGGGGCACTAGTGATCACCCCCTAGTAAGCATAGTATCCAATAGGTGTTTTTCAGTCCACACCTTCCTCCCTCCCTCCCCTGTCTAGTTGTCCCAGTGTCTATTGTTCCCATCTTCATATCTATGTGTATTCAAGGTTTATTTAGCTCCCTCTTTTAAGTGAGAACATGTGGTATTTGGTTTTCTGTTCTTTAGTTAATTTGCCTAGAGTAATGGCCTCCAACTACATCCATGTATGCTGCAAAGAACCTGATATCTTTTTTTAATGGTTACATGGTATTTCATGGTATAATATACCACATTTTCTTTATCCAGTTCGCCATTAATGGGTACCTAGGTTGATGCCATATCTTTGATATTGAAACACTGCATTTAATAAAAGTCCTAATGTTTCTACTTTGCCATTCAATTTGCTAGCTGTTCTCCCTTGATCTTAATGTTAAATAACATTTTTACCCAGTGTTCATATTTTGATCATTTAAATTAATTTCAATGTAAAGAATGGACATCTTTTTGGAGAAGATCAAATTCCACAGGTGGAGTGTGAAAATTCAAGATATGGTTGGAAAATTTTATCCCCATATATGAAAGAAACTACCAAATATAACTTCTATTGGTGTTAAAAAGAACAAATAAGCTATTTTAAAGGAATTCCCATTTCCAGGTTTTGTTGGATTGCATATTTGAATTAAAAAAAAAATGTATACTCAGGCCGGGGTCAGTGGTTCATGCCTGTAATTCCAGCACTTTGGGAGACCGAGGTGGGTGGACCACTTGAGGCCAGGAGTTTGAGACTATCGTGGCCAACATGGCAAAACCCTATCTCTACCAAAAATATAAAAAGTAGCCAGGTGTGGTGGCATGTGCTTGTACTCTCAGCTACTTTTACACGGGAGGCTAAAGCAGGGGACTCACTTGAACCCAGGAAGCAGAGGTTGTAGTGAGCCGAGATAACATCACTGCACTCCACAGAGTAAGACTGTCTCAAAAAATTAATTAAAATAAAAATATATACATAAAACAGTATGCTCAACTGGAGCAAACTGAGTCTTTAAAAACCAAAGATATATGTATGCATATGCTCATTGTAGCACTATTCTCAATAGCAAAGACATGGAATCAACCCAAATGCTCATAAATGATAGGCTAGACGAAGAAAATGTGGTACATATAAACAATGGAATACTATGGATCCATAAAGAAGAATGAGATCATGTCCTTTGCAGGGACATGCATGAAGCTAGAAGTCATTATCCTCAGCAAACTAATGTAGGAACAGAAAACCAAACACCGCATGTTCTCACACACAAGTGGGAGCTGAACAATGAGAACACGTGGACACAGGAAGGGGAGCAACACTCACTGGGGCCTGTTGGGGGGTAGGTTGGAGGAATAGAGAGCATTAGGAAAAATAGCTAATGCATACTGGGTTTAATACCTAGGTGATGGGTTGATAAGTGCAGCAAACCGCCATGGCACACATTTACCTATGTAACAAACCTGCACATCCTGCACACGTACCCCAGAACGAAAAATTAAAATTAAAAGAAAAAAAAACACTAGTCCACAATGTTACACAACAGACTGTCAAATGGAAAAATGTTTGCTACCTAGGAGACATATCTACCTACCTCCTAAAAGAAACTGTATACTCAATTACCTAAAATATAAATAATTCATAACTTCAGTGGATACAACCAATCACAAAAGGTCAAGTTGTAGACTGTGGAAGCAAACTGGGATCAAGGTTCTTAGATTAGAAATGGGCTAATGGAATACAATAGAGAGTCCAGAAATATATTCATAGGCATATAAATGTTGGTTTACAACAAAAATAGCATTGCAATGAAGTGTGGAAAAGAACTTCATCAACTGAATAGTTAGGGGGAAAATGAACCTGGACCCCTACCTCATAATCTAAACGAAGATCAATTCCAGTGTAAATTAGGAATTCCAAAATGAAAGTTTAGAGGAAATAGTTTATATAGAGATAGATAATGTTTATTATTTAAATAGTAATAAATTTTAAAATTAAAATTTATATTTAGTAATTTAAATTATTCAAACTTATTTATATAAACATGTATTATATAATACATATATATACACATATGTGTATGCGCCACTGCAGTGGCGCAATCAGATCTCTTGAACTCCTAAACTCAAGGGATCCTCCTGTCTCAGCCTCTTGAGTAGCTGGGACTACAGGCATGCACCACCATGCCCGGCTAATTTTTAATTACTTTCTGTAGAAACACCATATTGCTATGTTGCCCAGGTTGTTCTTGAACTCCTGGTCTCAAGCAGTCCTCCTGTCTTGGCCTCCCAAACTGCTTGGATTACAGGTGTGAGCCCCCACACCTGACCTTATTAATATGTTAACTAAACAGAAAAGGTAAAATAATAAAACATAGGAGAATACCTTATGACCTTGGCATGGGCAAAATTTCTTAAACAGAATACAGAAAGCATTAATCATGAAGAAAAGGATCAATTTTATGAAAAAAATCATTGAATTAAGAACTTTTTATAAAAAGACACCACATATCAAAAGTCAAAACAGAATAGGAAAAGATATCTGCAATATACTTATATGACAAGAGATTCCTATCCTGAATGTATTTAAAAAACCTAGAAATAAATAAGAAAGTTACAGAAATGGAGAAATGGGCAAAAGATATGAAAAGGTACTTCACAAAATAGTTTATTCACATGGCTAATAAGCAAATGAAAAGATATTCAAAATAATTAGCTACTAGATAAATGCCCACTAAAACCACAGTTCTATACAATTACATACCTATCAAAATGGCTCAATCAAAATGATTAACAATCTCAAGTGTTGACAAGAATGCTAAACAATTGAACCTATCAAACACTACTGATGATTACATGGATAGGTTCAATTTATAAAAATTCTTTGAGCCATGTACCTAAGATTTGTTACTGTAGCATATATAAGTTAAATGTAATTATACAAGTTTACACAAGTATTTATCAATTGAAGAGTGACTGTGCTTTTATAATATTAATATTTCTTATTCAAAAGCATCATATATATTTCAATTTGTTCCAAACTTGTTTCAGGTTTGTTACAACTTTTTGTTTCTTCCCAGAAAGGTCCTATTTATTATTCATAACATGAACTTAATATAGGATATTTGCCTGAATGGAAGACTGTCATCTCAGTACAAGATGTGTTGTGGCGATCTGGCATGCAATTTTGTCAGATTGGCCTTCTCCTCACTTACGCAATTCTATGCAAATAGTACTATAAATAACATGTAAATTTCTCACTTGAGATAATGAACAAATTTTAATGTGGTCTGAAAACTGATAAAGCACTTTAGAAAACTTCAATGCAACTCTGGTGTAATTACGTTAATTTCAAAATATATTTAAAGCAATTTTGTTGCTAGTAAACTTGACAAGCATATTATAAATTTCCAGAAATGGCTATGGGGGAGTTAATTTTATACAGTGTAAAGTCTCAAAAAGATAAAGAAAATCACCTGCATAAACTCCATGATGTTAATACAGAAATACCTAGATGACACAGAGTGCTATTTTTGTTCAGCTCTGATAAATGTTGAGAAGGGAAGAAAGAGGGGAGAATTGAAAATGCTGAGGCTGTGGAGTCATGGATACCTGAATATGAAATAAATGTCTTTCTTGTTCTAGGAATGGAATTGTGAAAAGCATACGTGCGCACATACACATACACACACACACACCATGTATACAAGAACTTAAGTTCCCCAAAAATGTCACATTAATATAAAAATTACTAGAATGCTATAGACAAATACAGACTTTAAAAAAGTTTAGTCTTACATGAAATAATTTTTTATTCAAGAATATGCCTCCAATTTTATGAAAATGATAAGTGGGGAAAAAATGCAATATAGGTTGAGTATGCCTTATCCAAAATGCTTGGGACCAGAAGTGTTTTGGATCTCAGATTTTTTCAGATTTTGGAATATTTGCATATATATGCAAATATATATGTATATATTTATAATATATATGTGTGTGTATGTGTATGTGTGTGTATAAATATACACACACATAAAATAAGATATCTTAGGGATGAGACCCAAGTCTAAACATGAAATGAAATTTATTTATATTTCAAATAAACCTTATATACATAGCTTCAAGTAAATTTACACAATATTTTAAATAATTTTCTGAATGAAACAAAATTTTGACTGCGACCTGTCACATGAGGTCGGGTATGGAATTTTCCGTTTGTGGTGTTATGTCAGCACTCAAAGAAGTTTCAAATTTGGGAGCATTTTAGATTTTGAATTAGGGATGTTCAACCCATACATTTCAATGCAAATAGCTTCATGCCCAAATTTAAAAGAAGCTGTATGTTATATGAAGCTTTATAATTGCGACCAATTCAAGAAATAGGCAATGTTACTGAGATCTCCTCCAGGGCAAGGACCACAGGTCATTTATCCCCAGTGCACACCGTAACGTATGGCACACACAAGATACCTGACTAATGTTTACTGAATTAGTGAAGATGAGATAATAAGAAAGTGATTGAAGAAAGTTACTTGAGATAGGAAGCTGTCTTTCATTAGGTAAGTTTACTGTTTCTATTATTGTAACTGCCTCTTTAAGCCTGTTTTTGAGAAATGGAAGTCAAACCAAGACATCAAGTACTGGCAAACTGATCACTCAGTTCAGAGTGAATTTTGAAATATTTGTGAAAAATTCATCTTTCCTACAAATAACAGTATAGAGCAAAATGTATACCCTTCCTTGCAGACAAATGAGTTACTATTAAAAGACCAAGTAAAGTTTAACCAGGATTTGATTTCCTTCAAAATGTGTACTATCAGAGTTAGAAGCCTATGGTTTCTTTTGGCATTTTGGGTATCAAGCCCCTTTTCTTTATAGTTTTTTAAATGTTGAAGAAATAACTGTACTGTGTGTGCAAAATAGGAGAAAACATCCAGCAGAAGCTAGTTCTCACAAAAAATGCCTCAAATACCATTTAAGTGATTTACAGAGTAACTGCACTAATCCCATAAACTGATTTGGGATTAGCTTTGTGAAAGGTGAACAGGGCAGATTTATATCCTAGCTGAAAGCTTCAAGCTAGGAATCAATTTGGACACACTTTGTTCTTTCATTCCTTTTGAGTGCAAGAGCAGCTTGCACTTGGCTCTGTGAGAAATCTAGAAGAGTTGTCTTTAGTTCGTGTCTCCTCTATTTGTTCTTCAAACAAGCCACCCTCCATGAGCCAACAGAAAGCTCTGGAGAAAATATTAGGCCTTGACAGTAGCCTAAAGATCGGAGACAAGAACTGACAGAATAATTAAAATAGACGTGCTTCTTGTGAAGATAACTTCTTTTTTCTTTTTTTCATATATACTATTATTCTAGGAGCTACCAAATTTGAAAAATACAAACCTTCCAAGTTTTTTAAAGTTCTGTAAAATGGTGAACCCATGTATCTGGTGTGTGGAAAAGGCAAAGAGAGCAGAGAACATCTCTGCAGTGTTGTAGTCTGCAGGCTGCATGTTTTGGTACCTACATATTCAAAAATACTAACTTGTACATTTTGCTCTTCTATTTTCACTTTCCTGAGTCTAAAAGTTTCTTGTTTTTTAAGAATACTCTATGGAAATGCAGATATATCCCTTGAATATCCAAGTGAATGTCCTTGTCAGCTAACTTCCAGGTACCATATCAGAACTTTGAAGAATTAGGGTATAGAGAAACATGGTGTGTTATGTCAAAAACAAGGAAACAGAGAGGTTGAGATAATTTATCTACATAAATTGTAAAATATGATTCAATTTTTTTTATTTCCTTACTTGAACCTGAAGTCATATTAACGCCAATTTTAGTGAAAAGTTGACCCCAAGTACATTGAGGTAGAAGCAAAGAAATAACATTTGAAAATAAACCTATTCACAATGCACTTCCATTCTGTCTAATCCCAACAATTGCTACATGAGAATAATTCTTACTGTTTACTAGTACCTATTTATATATAAAAGTTTCATTTTTTCATACTGTGTGGTTAAGAATCTTTGGTATAGAAACAATATTCTCAGGAATAAGAGTTACAAAAGCAGAACTCTTCTTAATATAAAGTGATATAAATTCAAGGACTGGGGTAGAATTACCTGCTCACAACTCAGAACACTGCTGAATGTGTGGTTCATTCCATTAACACTGTACCTTCACAATTAAGAAATAGTTGCAGAAAGAAGACCTTTTCATGGATTTTGGGATGTCTGCATCAAATATATGAAATCATTTTCCCATTTATTTCAAAATGACAATTTCTATTATACTGAAAGTGCATTTCTAAACACACATTATCTGATAAGCTACCAATTCCCTTATGTATTGCTTCATTCAGAATACTGAGAATGAAAAACTGTTTTGGAGGCTGTACAATACCACAAAGGAAACTATCAACTCATATTTCCATGCTCTCCCATTGTTTTTTATAATACATTCATTTTTAAAATATTTAAAAGATAAAGATAATTTTAATCTCTTATTTTAGTTATTAGATCTTCATTTCTCATTTTCTAAACTCTACTAACAAGAAGCCCAACATGTATTAACCACTTGAAGAAATATATTTAACCTATCTTTGCTTTCTATACTCAAGTTCGGTATTCTAAATATACTTACTTAAGCTATTGTCCCAGTAACCTCAGGAATCAACTCTACACTTTAGCATTCATGCTTTATGCATTTGTATTATGCAAACAATTTTAACAGAAAATTTTATGATAAACTGAAAGGAGCTAGAAGTAGAGACTGGGAAAGCAGTAAAGGATAGAAACACGGAAAGGAGATTCATGACTCTAACCTCACAGACACATAAAGCTAATCTAGGTAGCTAGAGGACAGTCGTGCAGGATTATTTTTAAGATAGTGGTGAATTATAAGAAATACCTGAGCATGTCTCTACATCTTTAATTAATATAAACTTCATTTTGAAGCCCTGTCCACTTTTTTTAGAAAAGTAACTTTTGGTTACTTAACACTGCAAATATATCCAAGTTAAATTATTTTCTAAAATTATTTTTGATGCAAGGTAACTGATTTTCATATTGTGGATTTTGATTTTAAACCATAATCAAAAATACAAATAAGTGTTCACTAACATGACTTTAGGAGTATTTCATTCTATTTCAATTCTGTGAAAATTATAAACCTATCCATAGCCTATGTGGAAACTTCACTTGTATAGTATTTGATTACCTAGAACAGAGGTCATGAAACTATGACTCATGGGTGAAATACAGTCTGTACCCTATTTTGTATGTGCTGTGAATCAAGAATTATCTTTTCTATTTCTAAGGGGAAGCAACAAAGCAGTTAGGAGGAAAAGTAGGAGGAGCAGGAGAATGGGGATGGAAAGACAAAGCAGAGGAGAAAGAAGAAAATGAGGCAGGCACATGTCCACAAAGCTCAAAGTAGTTCCTATCTTTTCCTCTATCAAAATGGTTTCTGGTTCTGATCAGATGATCACCTTCACCCAACAATCTAGAAATAATCCAAACCCCTACGTTATTATATAATAACACTGAAGTTATATAACAATTTTATGTTATATGTTCACAGAACACATGTGTAATCTATTCTCAAGACTTTCCCAAATTATTGTCTCTTGCTGTCTTGAATCATTAGTTTTAGAGCTCCCTACTAAGTCTTCACCATTCAGCAATGATGCCAGGGTGCTGTTGGAGAATGTGGCAAATGCAGGACGTACTTGGACTCAGCCACTTCTGACCTTTCTTATTCCAGTGTGCTCTATTTGAATATCTGGTTTCAGTGATTTAAACATGAGTTTAAAGTCTGTTGCTCCTAAGAGCATCAGCTACCAGCCCCACTCCTTCCAAACCCTTTGTTTAGAGGAACATTGAGCCTCTGAGCCTGTCACTGGGAGAACTTCCTTTTATTGTAACCCTATTTAAACCATATAAATACACTTTCAGTAACAAGTTGATGAGATAGCAGTGCCATCTAACAGCTGGAAAAGTTAATACCACAGATTTAATATATAGGTATTAATGAGAGAGTAATTCAGTGTTTTGTTCTTTTACTGAAAAGTGACTATTTGAATTCAAGGGAGCCTAAGATATTCCTCATACTTCTTAAAATGATACTCGTTTTTCCTTTCTTTTGCTAAGGCATATCTTAGAGTAATTTTCTTTTACCCTGGGGTTCCACGTTCAAATTAACTCAAGTCACCACTGACCATGTATTACCCCTCACAGTTGGTTAACAGAGTTAGTCCATATTGAACAGAACATGGAGATGTCTGGAACCCAAATTTGACTCAAATTATCCAGTTGATTTGCCTTTATAGTTGTTTGAGAAGCATGAAAATTAAGTTATCCTAAAGTCCATGATACCGGGATAATGGTCACCAAGTAAAGGTTTAAACATTCTCACCTGGGCTGGGCATGGTGGCTCATGCTGTAATCCCCAGTACTTTGGGAGGCCGAGGCAAGCAGATCACCTGAGGCCAGGAGTTCGAGACCAGTCTGACTAACATGGTGAAACCCTATCTCTGCTAAAAATACAAAATAATTAGCTGGGCATAGTGGCAGGTGCCTGTAATCACAGCTACTCGGGAGCCTGAGGAGAATTGCTTGAACCCAGGAGGCGGAGATGGCACCATTGCACTCCAGCCCAGGTGACAGAGTGAGACTATGTCAAAAAAAAAAAAAAATCTCACCTGGAGAAGTATGCAGGTTTGCAGTTGCTGCTGATCATTGAGATTTGTACACTCCACCAATAATTCACTTTGGATATGAAAAATACCATGTTTTAAGACATTTTAGGTATCCACCCCACACCTAGCATAGCAAGGATATCTTCTCTAAAATTTTTTAAGCTGTTTTTTTAATCTCAGAATTGGGCATAACATTAAGAGTAATGAAGACACCTGGTTGGAAATGTATATTAACCTCTAATCCTTTTAACAGTCTTTCACATATATAGTATACGATTTTATCAATTTTCTCACACTAAATTTCTGACCAGTGACATATTCAACAAGTTGTCATATAACATGAAAAGCACACTTATAGAGATGGAGGGGTTCCAGACATGCATGAGACGTTACCCTGTTGTTAATGGATTTATAATATGACAGGCAAAATTTAAAATGTACACAACTATCTTTAATAGAAACAATCAGACTAGTAGCTTAAAGGTGATATAAACTGCTGTGATGTTTTTGAAAATAAATCAGCTTTTGCATAGGTGAAGAACAGGGAATCCTCCACAGAATATGACATTTTTGGTGAACCCTAAGGGACTGATAATGTTTAATAACAAAATAGAGCAGTAGCAAGTCTTAGATCAAGATAATAGCAAGTACAAAGGAGGATAGTTGAATAAGCAAAGAGCACATTTGGAAAGGCATATTTGACTACCCATAGAAAATGTTTAAATAAGGATAAAAGGAGTCAAATTTAATATGGAAAACTGAGTGACTTACCAAGGAGTTTAGAAATTACAGGCAAATAGGAAATCACTAAAATTTTCTGATAAGGTAATGGTTATTATTTATTCAAAATATTTATGAGGTTCCTCCTCTACACAGGACAGACACAGTCCATGAACTTCAGGATCCTGGCATCTAATGGAAGGGCAGAAAAAAGAAATACAAAGTAAGATGACATGATTTCTCACAGAGGTTGGCAGAAATCAACTTTAGAAAAATTTGTCTGGAAACAACTAAAGAATGACAGTGAGGGAGAGACAGAAGGCAGAGAGGCTACAGCAGTGAGAAGCAGTGGGGTGCCTCAGAGAGGCATCTGAACTTTGGAACTCAGTAACACTAGATTTTAATTCCAGAACAAGCACTTACTAGCTGTGTAACCTTGAGCAACTTGCTTGACCTCTGACTTTTCACATCTGAAATTTGAGTTAATAGGGCCTACTTCCTAGAGAGTTGTGAACATTAAATGAGATAATGCATGAAAAGCACCTGGCATCAAAGAGGCAATCAATAGTGGTAGCAATTATTGCAACATCACTGGTAAGAAATAATGAAAGCTGCAGTAGGGCGTTGGTAGCAATTATTGCAACATCACTGGTAAGAAATAGTGAAAGCTGCAGTAGGGCGTTGGCAATCAGAACACAAAGGCAAAAGTGGAGGGAAGGTGCACGGCAAAATCACACTCTGTAGCAGTGGATCTCAAATGAAGTCGTGCCTGTCTTAAACAGCAAATGTTTCCATGTCCCATCTGAAGACACTCCAATTCAGGAGGATACATTGAGGTAAATCAAGCAATTCTTGGTGGTTTATAGTTCAGAATTTGAGAAATACTGTCCTATAGGAGTTGGTTACTGGCTGGATGTTGGGAAAAAATAAAAGGGAGCATTCAAAGATGCTCAGAGCACAGGTTATTAATCCAAAGATGGTGAATCCTCAAGAATAAAGGATAGAATTCAGAGTTTAGGAATCAGCCTCAAATAGAGGTCTGTATGAACCTTTGTCTAAGAAAAAAAAGTCCATACCCTTCATCAGGTACTCAAAGATATTTCTATTCCAAAAAGTTTAGTTTCACAATTTAGAAATTATGGGTATAACAGGGATAATGCTTAGGAATAGAAATGGAATAGTAAGAATGACTCATTCAGTCCGGGATATATCCTGCAGGGAGTTCATTATGTGATCAGGAATCTGGTATAACATTTGTTCTAGAAGGTACATTTCAGAGGCATCTATGGAAGGATGTGGAGAAACACCATGGTGTGTTGGGGGAACTGTAGAGGGAGAAATGAGGCGAGAAAATAGAATGAGGACAGACCTAGGAGTTTGAATAATGGCCACATAGAGTGGATAAAGAATGAATTGTCAGTGACGGAAAGACAAATACTGCATGATCTCACTTATATGTGGAATCTAAAACAGTTGAACTCATAAAACTAGAGAGGAGAATGATGGTTACCAGGGTCTGGGAAGACGTTGGTCAAAGAATACAAAACTCCTGTTAGAAAGAAGGAGTAAGTTCAAGAGATCTATTGTACAACATGGTGATTATAGTTAATAACAATGTATTATATTTTAAAAATCACAAAGATTTTGAGTGTTCTCACCACAAAAAAATTATATTAGCTTAATTGAGTCATTTCACAATATGTACACATTTCAAAATACCTTAGTGTACACAATACATATAATTCTTATCTGTTGTTTAAAAAAATAAAATATAAATGAATGAATGAAAGAATGAATGAACGAATGATCAGTAGAGGAAACCAAGAAGAAGAGACCAGAGAGAAGGAGGAAGAATGAAAGGAAAGCTCCCTCAGGAAAGCCAAGAGAGCTAGCACTTTCCAGAAGGAGAAAAACTTCAACGATGTTAAATAGCTCAGAGAGGTCAGAGAGCCTGGGGAAGATTTTTAAAGTTGTTTATTTGGTAATCAGCCACATCAGAAGCACAATTTCCAGAGAGGAGATTGGGGTTGGGCTGCAAATGGTTAATGATGGAATTAGTGAGCATTAATTAATATACTTGTTCTAAGATCATAAATTATAATTTCTCTAAGGAAAACAGGACTTCTGTTAAAGGCCTTATCGCATTGAAATTCTACTTAAATTGCTTACTCCAGTAGCAAAAAGAACCACAATGTGGGGGAATGTGAGACCACTCGGGTGCAGCTTTAAGCTTAATACCTAGAATTGTCCATTTCCAAATGAGGACTATCCCCAGTAGCCATAGAGACTGATTCAAAAGCCAATTACTTCTGTGCGCCTCTATCCCCTACTTTGTCTGATTTGTGGTGAAGGCTAAGCACAGAGGGAAAACGTCAAATAAAACGTTCACTGTCTCCATAAAATATCCTCACATTACAAGAAGATAATCCTGCTTCTTTGAACTAGCTAAAAACTGACCTTCCCTCACTCAAAACTGCCTGTAAGAGTCCCAGGACAGGTTGTTCTGACATTCTTTTAACATCATCTCATCATCACAGCCAAAACTAATCACAAGAATATTACCCGTTGACAGGTGCATTTATTCTGTCAATTAAATCAGATGGTTAAATCGAAATGTGCCCCAAATCTCTCTTGTTTGCATTATCCATATTGGCGTTTCTTGGCCGTGGTTCATTGCTGGCTGGAAGTCGTCCAGCCCCCACAGAGTCACTTTGCAATATTGTGCCAGCAAGTTTCCATGCTCTGCAGCAGCCACTCCAGCGAGGCCAGAACAGCACTACAGGACTGACCTGGAATGTTATATTGCTTCACTAAGATTTATTAAAAAATGGAAGGAGGGAGACTTAGATCAATGTTTTTGGAATAGGAGAGGATATATCACCTCATGGCTAAGCACAGGTGACACGTGGGCAATGAAGCGGAGATGCTAAAGACAGGCAGTGAAAAAGGCACACGGAAGATGAAACCAGCCATACGCCTCCAGCTTTCAGCCCCTTCTCTAAAACTCTCCTTCATCAACATGTCCAAAGAAAAGCAGTCTCTTAAAGGCTGACTCCTGTTTTTAAGACCATTTCCTTACGAAAATATGCAAATATAACCATAACAAGCAACGGAATCGATTCTACTGAACCACATTTCCATGTTTAGCTACCAGCAAGATCCCTAAACAGATACTGAGTTTACATGACATTTTGGCCACAATAAGTATTCACAAAGAGACATATTAAGGACAGGTCTCGGATTCTAGTCCCCGATGGATGGTTGGAGTGCCAGGATATTTTGGCTCGTATTTCAAAATCCCTTGCTTTTTTCAGCCAGTGTCACCACCTAAACACAGCTATAAAGATGCCAGTTTTTTGTAAGGTGCATTTGAAAAGCAAATAGTTCACACTGGAGAGTATGAATAGACAACACAAAAATAAAATGGAGAGGTAATGAGTGAAAACAAAATCTAGGGCATGAACAAGAATTGACATGTTAGACTAGAATGGTAGAGTCACTAGAGAATGTCATGTCCTCTAAAGATATGTTTGGACATAACTGTACATTTCATTCTGCGCATTATCTACCTGAAAGAACCTAATAGCCTCCTTGAAACATTTCAGATTGTCAAATAAACATACATGTAGACTTACCTTTTTAAAGCTCAGTATTGCATTATATTGCCTAAATATCAGAAAATATTTGTAAACTATATTTAGCTTCTTTTTTGTCAGTGTACATTATCTACCCAAGGAGCTGAGATGATTTTCCACAATGTTTTGGCTAAAGACACAGTCAGTGAGTTTTTGGTCAAGCTTTTATCCTTTAAAACGTGGCATGAAGTTTTAGCCACTCGCCTGTCATTGACTCTAATGGTTCAGTCTCCAGATACCACTTAAAGAGTTTAAATCTATGATTTATCTTTAAGGACAGTTACCACCAATCAGGTAAATACCTTTTTTGGCCAGTTTGTAAGATAGGTATTCTACCCACTTGAAATAAACTATTTTAGCCTACTTTGCATATCTTTACTTGAGCACTTCTAAAAAAATCATATGCTGTACCCAACATAATTATTTGATCCCCAGTTTAGCTACTTAGCATTTAGGACATGGATTGTTCATAATACCTTCAGGATTGGTCAGGAAAAAAAAATAGCTACCACACTAACCAGTTTGGGGGATTTTTTATTCAGGAGTTCTGAAATGTCACAGCTAGTTCAGCAAGACTGAGGAGTTACCCCCTGCTGAGGAGGAGAAATGGAAGATAGATTTCAACAGGACAAGATGCAGAGCAAGGCTTAGTCCAAATTATAACTAACTAACTTATCAAGGATGCAGTCAGTAAACAAGTAGGATCTATATCCTAAACTTTGAAGTCTAGCATATAACTTTTTAATGCAAAAGTGGTGGTAAAACGAATCTGAGATGTTTCACTGGCCAGGCCTAAAGTCAGACTTGAGTACTCTAGGAGAAGAAAAAAAATGGCTTCCCTTTATCTTGCAGGTTCTTTGGCTGGGCAATGCATTATATTGACATAATACATACTAACAGGGAAAAAAGCCATATTTAATTACATGAATACACGAGAGTCCCACAAAAAATATGACTCAAGGAAGATCAAGCTTGAAGCTTACATAGCATCCTGAGCTACAGAAAGGAATTGGGGCCTGGGGTTCCTGGTGGGGTGGTAGAGACAAGTTATGGGAAGGTAAGGGGAGAAAATGTATGGTAAATGAATGTCATCTTGTTATGCAGATAAAAAGTCCATAAAAGTGGTCTAGGAACAGCCCTTTTCCAAATACAGATATTTTACTAATGTAGATTTCCTTTATGGATGTAAATTTTCTTTACAAAAGGGCAACTTTTCAGAGCTACTCCTGTGTCTACAGTTTCTAAAAATAACCTGCTCAAAATATGACGAAGAGGTATATTTTGCGGTGGCATATTCTTGTCTCCTAGTCATATTTTGGTTTGATATGTACTGAACCCCAACAATGTGATATTAAAAGGTACAATGGCTGTAAGCTTTTTGTTTTGGGTATTATGTGAAGTGCTTTGCATATATTATCTTAATTTTTCCAATAAGTTTATGAAGTATAATCTATTATACTTATTTAACAGATAAGGTACCTGAGACTGAAAGAGTTGCAGCAACTTGACTATAGACAGCATAAGTAGCCAGGGTCCAAGCTCAAGTTCTTCTGACCCCAAAGCCTGAATGCTTAACCTCTATACTCTACTGCTATCCTTGACCATGCTTGATGTATCTAGATACAATGGAAATCTTGATTTTATTATAAATTGCTTAAAATTTTACATCTTGTTAAGATGCAGAAAGATACTGTCCCCTTGCATGAGAAAGTGACTCCTGATAATTTAAGAATTCAAACTCTAACACTTTGTTAGAAATAAAGGGAAGAGAGGGGAAGGGCAATACAGAGAAGAAAAGAAATCCAATGTTATAGTAAACCAGCACTCTTATTCTTGGCCACAGTTCTGATTTTTGTCATTTTGTAGAAGACAGATCAACCTAATTCCTTTTTTTCCATTAAAGTCTTGATAATTTTTAAGATGTGTCACATGGAGAAAAAAATAATGGTTGGGCATGATTTCAAATCAATTAAAAATTCAGGCTGATAAATAACTTTAACTTACCTTGAGGTTATTGGTTGATAATTTGGGTTATTGCTGTGGTCTGAATATTTCTGTCCCCCCAAATTCATATGTTGAAATCCTAATTTCCAAGGTGATGGTGTTAAAAGGTGGGGCCTTTGGGAGGTGATTAGTGCCATTATAAAAAGAGGCCTGAGGAAGCTTGTCTGCCACTTCCACCATATGAGGACACAGGAAAAGGTGCCATCTATGAGCCAGAGCAAGCCTTCACTAGATGTGGAATTGACTAGGGTCTTGATCTTGGACTTCCCAGCCTCCAGAACTGGGAGAAATAAATTTGTCATTTATAAGCTGGCTTGTTTATGGTATTTAGTTATATCAGCCCTAAAGACTAAGACAGGTATTCTATTAGCATATATACTCTACTGTATCCTACCATACTTCAATCCTTTCATACATACATTGTAACCCATCTACTTAGCAGTATTTACATAACATATCTGTTAGTTGAGATGAAAATAAGAAATTTCTAGGTTATCTCAACCTTTTAAAAGTCAACCAAAGCTACTTATTTCGGGCATCATTTTGTACTGGGTTTTCAATCCTGGAAGCTCTGCCATGAACGTGTTCTACTAATTAAATTCTAGCATTTCTGGATCTAACTATAATATAATTACTAAGAACCCTTCACTTGTGCCCTTTCCTGGGATCACTCTTAATGGAAATATTTTCAAGGCCCCAAGGTTGTCCCCATTATTTTGCAGCATACTCTTAGTTTTAAAAGGAAAAAAAAAAAAATCAATTCCTTTCTCCCTGCCTCATATTTTTGTCCTTCTCCAGCATGGAAAGCCACTAACCATTTTTTAAGTGCTCACAGACAAAACGTGTCTTTTATCCATTCTAATAGTGGTGCAATGAGTCTATTAGAATACTCTCATTACTAGCCAACACCATCAAATGCCTTCCCAACCCTACACACCTGAATCTTCTCCACACTTTGAAGCTTATTTCAATTCCTACCTCTTCCATTAGTGTTTTTTGTAGAAACCTTTCATAATGACCTCTTTAGGTTAATGACCTTGTATAACCTCTTCCTTTTCTAACTTGTCATGACCATCTCTATTATGTATCTTGACATTTAACTGGGTACAATTCGTGGTCTGGAACTGTTCATTGTTTGCATGTCTCTCTAAAATACAAATCTCTCCATCAAGATCATAAACAGAGAGAACAGACTTTGTTTTGTATTTCTTTTTAAGTTCCTAAGAGAATTCAGTCTCCTAAAAGAAAAAGAATATTTAAGTCCTTAAAAATTTACCAAATATGTTCCTAGCATGTTTTGCACACAGTAGTGACACAAAAATAGTTGATGAATTTAAATAGAAACCTATCATTTTGGTAGCTTCAATTTTCAAGATTAAGCTTCTTGAAGAAATCCCATGTTCTGAATATTGGCCAACAGGGAAGACAAATTTGTTTAAACCAACAACTTCTCATTTGAATGACTAATGTCATTGAATGACTAGATAGTCACATGACCACAGACTGTAAGACCACTACATCCCTGTGACACCACTAACAGAAGTTAAGCTGTCACTAAAGAAACTGCCACAATAGGAGACTAGACCACTTAAGATGAGTTTCTCTCTGATGGCCCTGTTTATCCAGTATTGGTTTTGAACGCAGTTGACAATAGACACTGAAAGTTGGTTTAAGTAAATATAAAACCCTTAACATTGAGC
This sequence comes from Theropithecus gelada, assembly GCF_003255815.1. Classification (NCBI taxonomy): domain Eukaryota; kingdom Metazoa; phylum Chordata; class Mammalia; order Primates; family Cercopithecidae; genus Theropithecus; species Theropithecus gelada. The sequence continues at coordinate 78,534,899 of NC_037681.1, forward strand.
GATCTTTACCATTTTGAGGAGGTCACCACTCATTAACAGTTTGATAAAAACTATGGACTAAAAGAATGCTACAGCAAACATTAAAATTCCATTAACATATTAGGCCAATGCTTGAATGAGTTTAACACAAACCCACCCAACTCAGACATGACTTTTATTTTTAAGGTCAACTAGGCATCACAACGTTGTTGATGTACATAGAGTAAGAGATAAGAAGCCCCTGGAAAATGGCCAGATTTCTCAGATTACATCCCGTATGAGTCTTTTTCTTTGGGTTGAGACTTGGCACCATTAATTAGTGACTTCGCTTGGAAGTAAATGGGCATTAACCATCTGACTTCCATTTGTCAGGAGATTTCTGATTTTTTTTAAAAAATGGAATGCATGATAAATTCTGGACTACCTGTTTTCTCCAAGGGCTTGGCATATGACTAAGCAAATATATTAGCCCAATGGATTCACCTTTCCAAATGAATGGGCCTGGATCCAGAAAACAAAAATCTTATAAGGTTGCCTGGACTGCCAGCTGCCTCAATTTTAGCACAACGATTTAATGTATTTTAAATAAATGTAACATAAGGAAAAAATGCTTTGTACAAATTGGTCATCTGTTGTTTTTCTGGCTGGCACCATGATTTATGTAATATATCAGTAGAACGACATCTCTCTATCTGTCTCTTGGATAACAAAGTACATATGGAAGTTTCTTTATAGTGCTTTAACCCCCTGATTACTAGAAAGGTCCTATTGACTATTTATTGTATAACATCTAAGTAAGTTAAAGATGCTGTCAAATATTTGAATATTTCATTTTTCGTATAGTTCACTCTCCTTGTCCTGGATACTATCATGTCCCTACACTCAAGGCTATAGCCTTCTTTTTCTCATTGGGTACAAAAGTCAGCACTCAATATTTGGGTGACATTCATCCCTATTCAAACTAAATTATCATAATATCCCAAATTACTCCTTATTGATTTGGTGCTAATTATAAGGGCCGCATGTATAGATTTACTGGCCATCCCTTTTTTCAAGGAAAAAAATATATAAATAATATATTCCTCCAATATGGTGAAGCATAATGCAATTCTTGTGTTTTTGGTAGCACACCAATACCAGTGATGACATCAGCACAATGCACTGGAGCATGAAATAGAACAATTCTTTTAACCTATTTTGGATCACAAACACACACACACACACACACACACACTCACAATCATGAAAATCTTATGCAAACTTGGAACCCTCTCTCCAGAGGAATATATATTTGTCCTTAACATAAAATTTTCCATTAAATTTCAAGAGGTTCACAAGTCAGAAGAACATAGCAATATGATTCTGTATGTCTTTCAAAGAGAAAGCATTGTTTTAGCTCTCTAATTAATCCCATAGGAATAACATGGCAGATTTGTGTTGTAGCTTGCTTGTAACAATTGTTTCTGGGCTAGTTAGCTTTCTTGGAGCTAATGAGGAAGGGGGTCAGGGTTCAATTCATTTAGGGGTCAGTTGGTTGTCATACAAAGAAAAGACCTTTGCCATATTGCTGGCCCGCCATCTTGCAAATGTATGCATTTTTCTCACCAATGAGTGAATGAATGGCTAAGAACAAACCATCACTTTTTCTAGAAATAAAACTCACAAGTGCTTCTCTTTCTTTGGGAATATCGATAATTATATAATTATTGGAAGCAGCAATGTGGTATAGTAGAAAGAGAAAAGAGTCAAGAGACCAGAACCAAAGTTTTCTATGAACTAGCTGGCTGTGTGACTTTAAGCAAGTTATTTGGCTTCTCTGAGTTTGTTTTCACATTAAATAAGAAGGGTAGACTAGATAAAATGAAAGATTTTAACTCATACTTTCTGGTATTAAGGATCACCACATATGGAGGAATTACAATTTAATATAGTAGTAAAAATGAAAGTGCATCCTAAATAGGGAACCTCTGACAGTATTCAAATGATTCAGCAGTAATACAAAGTTCCTAGGTTGAAGCATTCTTATTGCTGTCATTGAAAATGGGGAAACAGTTCACAACAAATGCTACCTACTGATTTACTTTTGTAGTTGATCTACATGAATTTGCATTAATAAATATATATTTTGTGTTGAAGTCTATGCTCCTTAGTTCCTAGGGAAGAAAATGCACATGCACCATTAAGTTAACAAAAGAGGAGAATATGATTTAAAAAATATTTAAAACCTCCTTGGTTCAACAGAAGGGGCCAGAAGGAGATCCTAAAAGAAACCAGTCTCTTCTATAAGTCAGGAATATCAGATGGTTTCTCTGCATAGGCTGATGAAGTACAGATTAAACATATAGTTACTTAACTTTCACTGCTCATAAAAACACTACCGACATTTGAAACCTCTCTATATTTCATTTTTTACATGCACCACTTACTACACATGCTGACAATATACACACAGAGATAATGGATAGATGCTATCAAGTAATGCTTAATGGTAGTTTTTTGTAGCATAAAAAAGTGCCTTTATTTTCATTTTTTTATAGCCTGCTAATTTGGCTACAAAGCTAATGCCCATTTAAGGGAATATGGTGTGGGACAACTGTGCAGCAATATTAAGTGAGGAAGCCATATGTTTCTCAGCCCCACCATACTGTCTGTGACTGCCCCTCACCCCTTGTGGATTAGCTTTTTCTATATATAGGCCTGCAGTGGGTGGAGTGCCTTTTTTTTATTACAGGTGTTTGGTGGAGATCATGCTAAATAAAGGTTTCGAGAGAAGCAAATCTGTGTAAAACATTCAGAAACAACCACTTGCTTTCATTTAAGATGCAATCCACAGAGACCTGTTTCAGACTCTTAATTTGTATTATTATCTTTATGTATCATAAGTGACTGCCTGTCCCTAGATAGCTGACACAGTGCTCAGAATATTCAGAGCTGTCTGGTTTTGATCATCTTATAGCTTGTCTAGAAAAGTAATGGAAGCAAACTTATTACAGGACTAGATTGTGACCAAAACTGAAAATATATGTCATCAAAAAGACAGTTTCCTATTAAATTTCAAGAAATGGTACACTTTCTGGGAAAGAGATAAAAAACTAATGAATCATTAAGTACATCCACAATACAAAATCCCTCCGCCTCCCCCCGACTTTTTTTTATTTTGGCAAGTTGTCATTATATTCTCTTGCAATTTGGTAGTTTGGGGCATAATCTATGATACAGCCACAATAGGTAGAAACATACAATAAAGTCAAGAGGGCCTTCAACTAAGGAAAAGGTTAAACATGGCCACTGACAACACCCATCATCAGAAATTATATTATCATGGTTTCCTTGAGCTTAAGAGAATTCTCTTCCACTGACTCATTGGCTGCCCAAATTAAAGTGTAGGTGTGCACAGCCTCAAAGAGGAAATCAAACAAGAGAGAGGGTATAAAAACAATACAAGTGGAGAAGCATGAGGTTTATATTTTTATGCTAATGTGCTAGTAAGAAAAGGGCTCCATTTGGGGAGCAATAAAGAAAGGGTAGGGGAAAGGCTGTGAGCAGATCTCTGTAAAAAACACAGAGGCTTTCTATGCAGATGGGGGATTTAAAAGAAGTAAAATGATAACCACATAGTCAAGAGACTAGAAAAGAGACCTTGATGTTTGATAGTTGTAATAACCTGCAGAGTGCTCTAATGGCTCGGGGATCAGGTGCAGAGCTACAGCAATAACGAGAGCTGAATAATTATCTCGGCCGTATCTGTATCACCAAAGTCCCAGCGTATGAGCTATATAAGGAGGCTTCTGCTGCCTCTCCAAGATTTCCTGAAATGTTAAATCACTGATTTGGGAGCACTTCCAGCATTAGTACTGCCCAGTTAGAAAGAAATAAAGCCCAGAATTCTCCTGTGGCAGTTCTAATGTCTTTGTTAATTATGAATTATGGGTAAACATGCAGACTCACAGAGGTCACGGCTGTCAGCAACAATAGTTTTCAAGAAGGATTTTTACGAGGGTCTTTTTCACTCCACCATAATGTCCGTTTTATATACATAAACAGAGCCAGGCATACAAAAAAACGGTGTTTGCTTTTTAGGGGAGTTGTTTTTTTTTTTCTTTTTTTCTCCCCCTCCTCCCCTTGTGTAGAGGCATGTCGCTGCAGCCAAAGCAAAGCGGTTCATAACTAGAGTTCTCCTCTGCGACTGACAACAGCTGCACTATTCCAAGGACTAGGCAAAAAGAGTCACTGGGGCTGAGGCTGGGTTAATGACCAGACACTGAAAACCACCTCCTTCTTGTTAATAGAGTAAGCGGCCAGTTGGGTAACCTGTCAACAGTGGTCACCTTTCACATACAGTGGAGAAACAAAAGCTGCATACAGTATGCTTGATTAACCTCATTTAAATGGCAATGCTGATCTCAAATCTATCCCAAGAGTGCATATAAACAGGATTAAAATTATATTATGTGTGGATCTTGCCCAACAAAAGCAACTGGCACAAAATCATTTTAATTAGGTGGTAGCGGCTGTAACTCATTCAACTTTGGCATTAATTCTTTTTGTCCCATCGAAGAATTTCTGGGACCTACTTATAGTGTGGAATAAGGGAGATGTTGAGTAGATAGCAAATCATTCTGGTGCCTCAGCTTCACGCATAGGGTATTGGCATATTGACAATTGGTTAAACTGTATAACCAGATCAGAATTTGACCAGAATATTCAGAAAATCTGGTGCAATCTTTGTGCATACTTTTTTCCAAGTAGACAGCAGACTCAGAAAAATATTTTACTATATTGACCTTCAAACTGTCAGAGAATGCTAGCATTAGTAGTCATTCTGGAGGCAATTTTCTTTGTACATAGCAAATTTAGGAACTTTATTAACCTCTGGATGTAGGAGAACTACAGTTCAGTACTAGGCCCTCTTCATTCTTCTTTCTGCCCTTTTTCTCCTACTCCACTTAAATGAAATTGTCTTGTTGTGGGACCTGTGAGGACTTCCCAGGTTCCAGCTTAGAACCGATGTTACAGTACAACCTCCCCACTGACCTTTCTTAAGAAATGTCATTTGTTTACCTAATCGACTTTTAAGATGAAAGCTGAGCAGGGTTAATTGTACCCTAGATCACATAAGAGAAGGTTCACTGTAAAGAAACTTTCTCTTCATTTTTACAGGAAACACAGAAATTATATGAAATGAAAATTCACAGAGCATGCAGGTAACTCCAGTATCCAGAAGATGGTTCCTCCCTGCCCATCTTACCAGCAATGAGGCCTCACTGTACAGACCTGAATTAACTGCAAGCCCTTCCATTTTAAGAAATATTCTATTTTAATTCCTGGTTTCTAATAGCAATAGCACCAAAGAGTTAGCTGATCATTCTCAATAGATTCAGAAGGGCATAGAAGGAAGAGTCCCACAGATGTTGCTCCCAGGCCCAAGCTTCTCCCACACCATTCCCTATTCCCACAGCCTCGCTGAGCCCCATATTTTACCCTGCCCTTGTAAAGAGAAGGGGCATCCAAAGGCAAGGTACTTTTTTTTTTTTTACAATAACTCATAAGCGATTCAGGAAACTAGTGTGGCTCAAGTATCCACCATGGAACAGGCATTACCTTCCCAATCATCCCATGAACCTCCACCACACAGTTCCTTAACCCTATGGAGCACTGAGATTGTACCTATACCTAGGCCCATCCCCAAGAATTCTAATGTAACTGGTTATGCATTCAGTAAATATTTACTACTACTATGTTATTATTAACCATCACTGCCTAGATAACAAAGCGAATCAACAAGTCAGAGTGTAAAAAGGGAATCTGCCACTGGCTTTAACTGGGAATTCTTAAAATATTTAGAGAGATAGATAATTTTCTGACTTAGAGAATAATGACCTACAGGAATTCTGACCATAAATATCTTAAAGTTCTGGGAAGCTTAGTAAATAAACCCAACTTTTCTGAATAATAGGCAAATATACAGAAGTGGTAAGAAAGAGAACACTTAATTCAATGTGAAAACCAAGTGAAAGTTAAGGCAAAGTCTCGGGATGACACAGGAAAAATGTGGCTTGGCTTCCTCGATAACCCACGTGTATGTTAAAGAAGGTGGTAATGAGAGAAAAATCCAGAGCCAATAAAACAAGCTACTTTGCTAACCAACTTTTGAATTTTCTTTAAAAAAGGAATTGTTTTATAGCATCCAAAAACCAATTCTCATTTCATAATTTATTAATCCTGTTTGGATTAAGAAACCAAGCCATATTTCCTAGGAACAAAATAATGTAAACCTTACTGTGTTTTAAAAAATGAAAATAAAAAGTCGGCTTTTGCACCTCATGGCCAGGTCTCAGAGAACCTTAGGAATCAAGAGGGAAAAGGTGGGGTTGATCTCAAGTTTGGCAATGGCTATTGTGAGGGAGGCGATCTGATCCACTCAAATGTCTCTCTGAATCAAGCTTCTATTTTCTCTCTATTCTTATTTTCACTTTTGCATTTTAATGTTGCCTGAATCTATTCCAAGTGTCCTTTGCCATGGCAACACCTGCAGGTGAAGGCCCTGCTCCTTGCTGCCAGCCTCGCCAATGATGAAGAGGCAACTAATCACTGCACAAGGAGAGGAGTGCAATCTCCAAGACACCCATGAACAATTTGAGTATGAGAGTGTCCCTGAAGCACCCTCTTCTCACAGGTGTTTAACCTGTTTAGCCATACACCAGGAAAAGAGAAAGTAAACAAAGACCCTGTCTTTCCCTGTTGTTTGCATTTTATCACTCATCTCCCCAAGATCGATTTATTCTCTAAATTTGCATTAACAGCCCCAAGGTGTCAGAGTTATTTCAGCAGCATGTAGTAGGGCCCCAGCAGAGGAGAAGGAGGGCTCTACTTGCTCTCCCTCCTCCACACCTCTGAGTCCATGAGGATCTGAGGCCAACTCCAATGCTACCCCTTCAATACCAAATGACAATTTCCAGGGCCAAGGCATATGACATCCCTGCCTTCCAGGCCTTTGCCAATCATTCCACATTTCTGAAAAGACTCTTATTCAGAGATGTTCTCAATCAGACCAACTATGCTTCTTATTCATGCTGTCAGTAAAAATAGAATGTTATCCACTTCTGTATGACGTTACAGTCTTTCAATTCAGGCCCTTAATGCACCTCATGAACCTTCTCTGGGTGGCAAGTACTGCTCTTCTCGCCTTTCTCCCAGTGGACAAACAGGCATACAAGAGTCAAGAATCTGACCCAAAGCCTGACTTAAATAAGTCAACACTAAGGATAGAAAAAGCCCTGAAAATCTGACGTTCTAACCATCCACTTATCCAGCCTCTCTTTGTTGGTTATGATTTCTGCAATACCTTAGCAGGTCAAGGAGACCACAGGTGGCAAAGTACTGTTGTTATCTGTGGAGACTTGTTGCAGTGTTCTGTGTGATTTAAACTTCTATGTAAACTTGCTGTTTCTCTTCATTTACGAAGTTAACGTATTATCCTCTAAAGTTGGCAATAGTTGGGTCTGACTCACCCTGATTGGGCTAAGATAATCACAGGGCTTGAGCTTTTTGTAGGGCATGAGAATCTAAATTCATCATATAAAACCTCTATGTTTAATTATTTTGTTTTTAGGAAGTCCCTTCTAGAAACGTAGCTGCCAGTGATGTTGTATTCATTCCCCCTCCAAACGTAAAATCAAAACTTTCAAGAGGACGTTTTGCTCTGAAACTTCTGAGATCAAAGATCAAAAGGTTAGTGGTGGGCAATTGGCTGCTAGTCTCCTGAGTCATCTTGATGGACCAAAGAATGTTCCCAGTGGCTACTTATTCCCCCCCATCCTACTCCCAGTGCCCATAAAGTCAGTTTGACTGCCCTCCCCCAGCTTTCCTGAATAGCAAATTCCTACTTTCATTGTTGGGATAATTTTCCTTCACAAGAATTAATTCTCTATGGTTTTTCAGACCTTATTTTAAAAATCCATGATTCAGTCCTAATGACTGGTCCTGTCAGTTCTGTCTCCTAAATATCTCACAGATCCCTCTCCCGCTCTCTAACCACACTGCCCTTCCTTGTAATTACACATGAACTATGCCAGGGTTTATGCTCCTCAAGGGCAAGGATTTTTGCCTGTGTTCTTCACTAATAGAGTTCAAGCATCTAGAACAATGTCTGGCACATAGTAGGCACATAAAAAATACAGGTTAAATCAATGAGTGATTAACAGAATTTCACAAAAGAATGAGTGAACAGACAAGTTCAATACTCTTAAAATGAAACTCCCAGTCCTCAGCCTCACATCTCTCCTCTCCAATCTCCATACCAGAGCCAGAATAGAACTTCTAAAATACACATCTAATCATATAATTCCAACCCTTAAAGTTTCTCAGTAACTCGTTATCCACTACAAGCTAAAATCACTCAACAAATAAGGCTATTCAGGATCTGGCCCCTGTCCCATTTCCAGCCTCTCGTTATTCCTCCCATACACAACATGGACTCTAACCATGCTGAGCCGCTTTCATTTTCTCAAACACACCATTCTCTTTTACATTTGCTCCCTGGCTAATGCTGCCCTCTCTGGTTTAATACCTTTGCTTGCCCTGTTTACCTGTCATTCTCTACTTCCACTTTGGCACTTCTATTAATATTGTTCTTTCTGACATTTCCTGGCCAGTTCATGCTTTCCCTTCTGTGTTTCCATAGCTACATGATCACATGGCTATCTTCCCAATAGACTGGGAGTCGTCTTTCATTTTGACATAATCTACACCTAGCACAATGTCTGGCACAAAGTAAATGTTCAATAAATGATCAAATGAGCCCTTAGCACTACCATAGGAAACTCAATGAATCTAGAATTAGAAATTATTTTAGAAATCCTCTAACCCCACCTTCAGACTCCTGGCCTGCCTCTTCTTAGCTTTGCCACCTCAGGAAAGTTATTTAATCTGTCTTTGTTTCAGTTTGTTTATTTGTAAAATGGGGATAATAGTACTTTTCTAATAAAGTTATGAGTATCAAGTGGATTAATACACTTAGATTACTTAGAAAAGTTTCTGAATCTGAGTTAACTCTCAATACACGCTTGTTATTTAAGAGGGGGGAATTATGCAAAAATATAAGACACAGAACCTCAGATATGTTAAATGTTAAATTATTTGTTTAAAGATACACTAGTAGTATAATCAAGACTGTAATTAAAGTTTCCAAACCTCTCATACACAGTATAACCATAACCATATGATGCTAGTTTCCAAATGAATTATGAAAACTTCTACATATGACATAAAGATATAAACGTATTCCATGTAGATTATTTAAATTTTGAATTTAAGTTTTTAGATCCCCAATTTATATATTTATGCTGTGTACATGAACTACAAAAAGAGAAATTTAAAATAATGAGCATGAAAGATAAATACACATACAAGTTCCACTATTTTCTGACAACAAATGGATCATGGCACACTCCTCACTTAGAAAAGGCCTGGAATTTTTCATGTAGAATTATAGTTTGCTTTTCACATATCTAATTTTCCTTCTAAGTTGTGAGCTAGTTGAAGACAAGAACAGATTTGAACAAGACTTGAAAATCTTTGGATTTAAGTGCAATTGCCTAACATCATGCTGAGTGCTTAGTAAATACACAATAGGTATTCCTCGTATTCAAAAAGAATGTGCCATCAGGGTGTGAGCTAAGAAAGTGTAGTAATGTCAGCTTTTATGGAAATTTGAGCTGATTCCAAAAGCCCCTAGTTGAAATATAAATTTGTCTCATTTCCCAGAGTTTCAACTACAGCAACTTATACACAAAAGATGCCCAAGAGAATATGTGTTGATCTCTGTCTCTTAGGAGAATGTACATAGGACAGCTGTTTTTCTGGAAACTTGCTCAATAGAATTTTAGATAAAAGACCGGATGACCATAGTGGAGATTTAGGAATTATTAGAATGTTGCTCTGCCCACGCAGAGCCCACTGTCCAAGGCTAGTAGCTCCTGAATTTAAAATTTTTACATAAGATGATGTCAGGCATGTAGAAAAAACACAGATAATTCCCCGAAACATAGTTACTAATGGTTTTTACCCTGCTGGATAAAAACCAAAGAATTTAGATGCAGCATTTTAGCTATACTAACATGGACAGATTAAAGGTATAATACATAAAAGTTATTATCTCAGTAAACAAACAAGGACTAGAAAGTCTTTGACCATAAGCCATAATTCTTTTACATTTCTACAGACTAGATTTCCACCTAGCTGTGTAGTACTGAAAGTTAAATGTTCAAAACTGGATTCTTGGCTCAGCAATTGCTTAACTTTTCATTGCAAAACCTCTTCATGGATGTAAAATGGATGGATTTTGCTTTAAAAAATAATACTTTTTTCTTACAGCTTTTTTAAACTATAATTATTTTGTGTCAGAAATATAATTGTACTCCATATTGAAAGGTAACCCAGTGGGGAAATAATTTTGTACAATTACAGAAAGTTTTAATAAAAGACTGATAAGTAAAGTTTTAAATTTTTAATGCATTCTGCAGGAGTTGAATGCCTTTCCCCGTCTCTGTCACTTATCATTAAAGCTGTGTGAAAGGGAGGCCTACCTGTTATACTTGACTTGATTGGCAAAAGTGTACCCTGACAAATAAAAGTGAAAGAGACAAAAGTCAAAAATGAAAAAAAAAAATTAAAAACAGTCACAGTTTCATAGCTAATTTAACATTAATGCCTCCCTTTTACCCATAAAAATTTCTTTGTATTTAGTATTCTGTTCTTACCTACTTATTAGACTACCATTGTGACTGTTAAATTCCTGTATAACATACAGCAATAATTCATTTCTATAAAGGCACATCCAATTTCCAGGGCACACTTTTCGGCTTAATTTGAAAAAATTACCCTTGTTTGACAGAGAAAACACTTTTCAACATGCATACCCTACGCATTTATGTGCAAACTAAATCCAAAGATTGTAATCTATCTAAGCTTTCTGTGATGAAGGCATCACAAGAGCCATCCTGCAAGCTGCACTGAATTTGCTTCAAGGCTACAATTTGACGTCTTCCTACTGGAGTATCATTCTAGTGTTTGTTTGTTTGCTCTGGATTCTGCAGATCCTAAACAACCCACCCAAATCTTTTTCAGTTTCTTCAGGTTTGTGTCCAGTGAGCATCAGCAG